>NC_053162.1:146220009-146820009 GCF_016835505.1 Polypterus senegalus | reverse complement strand
GTATTGCATCTGCCTTTCAGAATATCAGGTATTAAAAATGTTCAGTATTGTTTTTCTTTTCAGTTGGCTGGTGCCCTTTATTATTCATCAGGCTGCATGATGCAATAAAATTCTTTTTTGTATGCCTTCAGTATGTACGGTAAATTATTCTGCCTTGTTCTTGTAGACGCTGGATTTGTCTTCATGTAAAAAAAAAATCACAGACAGTGGTACTTAATATAACCATTTCCCAATGAGCTAGGCAGAACAACCTCTGTCATAAAGTGATAAGCAATGGATTTTTACTGGACTCAGCAGCATGAAAAGAGCTTTTAATTACTGGTCATCATTTCTGTATGCAGATAACAGGAGTTTTATTGCAAATAACATCCATTTTGCGTATGTTTCTGGGTATGGCTCAGTGCTTCTCATCAGTGGCTGTCAATCATACCTCTGTTACTAGCAAATTTGCCAGAATAGCTAAAGGTCAAAGTCTGAGAAATCACATCAGTAAATGAAACTATGAGTTAAACAGATAAATGAATTGAAATGATCCATCTATGTATCAGTCTGTTTTCAATTTATTTCAATTTATTTCAGTCCACTTCATTTGTGTAGTAAGTACTTCCATTTACAAGCTCAAACCACCAAACCACTGCACACATTTACAAATGAAATAGTTAAAATAAAACAAAAAAATTATATGCATTAAGTCATAAAGACAACATGCTGAACTCATTAATACCCCCCTCCAGTTTTTCATCAACACTGAAAAATATTAATATATTAAGAAAAATATTAATATATTAAGGTAGGAATATTGAAGCAAAGGCCAGCTGATAAATTATGTCAGTAAAAAAAAATCATGGGGCATTCCATCATGGACATACTGTATTTTAGCATTCTTAGAAGCATTTTTAAATATTTACAGTTAGTATCTTAGCCTGTGAAATTATTATTAATTTTATGTTTATTCTGATAATGTCATTTTGCGTTTCTTTTTTGTATAATTGCTGCCATTTTGTGACTGTCTTTGCATGGTCGCAGCCAAATTATTGACAATTGCTATACCAGTGGCTAACCATGTGACAGAGATGTCACATTACACACTGTGTCATCATCTCCACCTATATAAAAGATGGTGGCACAGCAGGATCAGTATCTAAGATTTAGAACAAATTTAAAATTCCAATAGAGAGAAAAAAATTGAGAGAAATCTTCACTTCTTTTTGTCATGGACCTCTGCTTGTTATTTTTGGTTTGAACAGGCTTTTACTTTGTTTTTGAAATCTGAATTTGGAATAACATTTTGAATCTTGTCCCTGGTGTTTTTTGGCATTTGTGAACTCATGCTTATCCTATTACAATGATTTTCTCTTCAATTCCTAGTTCATCTTCTAGTCACTTTTTTAAAATAACATCTATTGTTTATGACCTTTTTCAAGGTAAATACTTAAGATGATCTCTCAACAGTTCTAAAGTCCTTCAATTTGAATCTCAAAAGGGTTAAATGGAGGTGGCTTTTGGAATTAAAATATTACTGTGAGAAACAGACTCTCACATTCTGCATTTATTTGGGATTGAAGTTGCTTCTACTGTGGGCTTGATGATAAAATTTCTTTTTGTGATTGTTCTATATAGAAAAAATCTAGACAAACCAAAAATTACCACATGTCTGGCCAGTGTAAGTTAGCAATAATTAACCTTCTTAGCTTTAGGCCCAAGCATCACTCGAGCTGTAAAAACATTGCTAAAGGAGTTAGTCCTAAGTGTTACTCAGGCAATAGTATATATTATTCTCGTGTAAGACCCGAGGTTTACACAGGCTGTAAAAGTGCCAACAGCATTAGTTCTGAGCATTACTCAGGCAATGGTATAGGCATGTCTTGCATAAGCGACAGGCCCTAACATTACCCAGGGAACGTTGTAGATGAGTCTTCCTCTAGTCTTATAATGGCATTTTGTAAGAAACGCCTCTCATCAGCAGTGATAACGAAGTGAATCTGTCTTCAGTTAGTGAAATTGAAATGGTCATTGAAATCAAAAGTGCTTCTGGGAATCCAAAAGTGACACTTATGTCACTCACACATGTGTATTGTGCTGTTCATATTATTATTATTATTCATTATTATTATTATTATTATTTGTATAACTTTCTACAGTTCTGACTTTTTTCTTTTAGTGTTCTGCATGTTTTACAGTAGAAAGATGAGATTTAATAAAAATGTAAGTTTCAAGCCAAAAAAATGCAAAGTTTTTTACATGTTTTTTCGAGAAAAAATGTAATGCCAAAGAGGCTACGAAAATAATTAGTAGACCTTCATTTTATGGTGGATTGCATTACAAAATGTGATGTGTTCCAGTGTGGGGAAGTACTGGTGTCCTACTTCAAGATTCTTGAAAGAAACAGTTCATTCAACCCAGCAAGCTCACCAATACTATTCACCTAGTATCCCCAAAATAACACTGAGTTGAGATTTTAAGATCTCTAAAGTCTACTCTCTTCCCCAATTCTTAGCCATTTATTCCACATCTATGGTCATCTGTATGAAAAACAACTCAAAGATTTGTGTGACATCTGCCCTTTTCAACTTTTCAGCTCTGTCTCTATGTCCTTGTTGAAGAATTTATTTTAAAGTAACAGATGAGTTCCATTGTACTATTTACCTTTGTAATTTCAAACAATTTAATCATGTCAAATGCTTATCTCAATTTGCATAAATCGATAAGCAAATGGACTTCAAACCTCATATGTCATACCTCTCAGTCCTGAAAACAACTTAGTCACTCTTCTCTGGACTTTCTCTACTTTTTCTTTTATTGTTTAATGGAAACTGATCTATACATAGTACCAGAGATGAGGCCTCACTGGTGAGCTATTTTTGCTTAAGCATAATCTCCTTGTACTGCAGACATTGTGAAATATTAGCTAAGAACCCATTTGCCTTCTTGATCACTTCTGTATGATGTCTGTATTAATGTTGAACCTACAATTGTAGCTAAATAACCCTAGCCTATAATATTATGCACATTTCTGCACAGCTGCACGTCAATTCGGTTATTTACACTAATGGAATTTGTAAGGAATTTTATCAGTTTTTTAAACTATTTGAGATGAGAGATGATATTCATATTTGAAAACAGCAAAAAGTATAAAATGAAATTCTGTGTAACTTCTGAATGACAATAGATCACTGGAATTTAAGTATTTAGAATAAGTCAAATGTTTTCACACAATAAGGTATCCATAACAGGGTTATTCTTCTAAGCAATCTCTTTCAACTGTATACTGTATATTGAGACATTCTATTTAAAATAAAGTGCAAAAGTTAGATAATATTAACTTCTTCATTAAATAATCAGCTAGGTATATAATTTTTGTACCAACCCAGCCACTAGGGGTGCAAAAACCAGTGTGTTTCTTTGTGCTCGTCCCAAGCCAGGATAAATGGGGAGGGTTATGTCAGGAAGGGCATCTGGTGTAAAAGTTTGCTGGATCAACATGCGGACAACAATACAGATTTCCATAGTAGATTGGTTGAGTCCTGGGTTAACAATAACCACCGCCACCATTACTGTTAGCCAATGAGGTGCTGGCGGAAATTGGGCTACTGTTGGCTGAAGAAGGAGAAGAAGAGGGGCAAGACGTGTCCAGAGGAAAGAGGAGAGGAGGAAGGTAAAGAGAGTGAAAATGAGAGTGAACTTTGAATGATGGCAGTATGACTGGTAAGGGGAGAGAGTTAGCCAATATGATGGAGAGAAGGAAGGTTGATATATTGTGCATGCAAGAGACTAAATGAAAGGGAAGTAAGGGCCAGGTGGATCGGAGGTGGATCATAGTGGATTTTGCAAAAAGGATGGGCATGGCTGTGGTAAATATGTATTTTAAAAATAGGGAGGAACATAAGGTGATGTACAAGAGTGGTGGAAGATGCACACAGGTAGATTATATCCTATGCAGAAGAGTGAATCTGAAGGAGATTAAAGACTGCAAAGTGGTGGCAGCGGAAAGTGTAGTTAGACAGCATAGGATGGTGGTATGTTGGATGACATTGAAGATCAGGAAGAGGAAGAGAGTGAGGGCAGAGCCAAGGATCAAACGGTGGAAGTTGAAAAAGAAAGACTGCAAGGTTGAGTTTAGGGAGGAGGTAAGACAGGCACTGGGTGGCAATGAAGAGTTACCAAACAGCTGGTCAACTACAGGAGAAGTAGTAAGGGTGACAATAAGAAGGGTGCTTGGCGTGACATCTGGACAGAGGTAGGAGTAAAAGGAAACCTGGTGGTGGAATGGGGAAGTACATGAAATGCAGAAAGTAGACAAGAGTGAAAGGAGATAAGGCGCAAGGTGAAGAGAGAGGTGGTGAAAAGGCATATATGAGTTGTATGAGAGGTTAGACACTAAGGAGGGAGGAAAGGACCTTTACCGAATTGGCTAGACAGAGGGACCGAGCTGGGAAATATGTGCAGAAGGTTACGGTCATAAAGGAAAAAGATGGAAACATACTCACAAGCGAGGGGGGTGTGTTGAGAAGATGGAAAGAGTACTTCGAGAGGCTGATGAATGAAGAGAATGAGAGAGAGAGAAGGTTGGATGATGTGGAGATAGTGAATCAGGAAGTAAGGACAGCTATGAAGAGGATGAAGAATGGAAAGGCCACTGATCCAGATGACATAGCTGTGGAAACATGGAGGTGTTTAGGAGAGATGGCAGTGGAGTTTTTAACCAGATTGTTTAATGTAATCTTGTAAAGTGAGAGGATTCCTGAGGAGTGGCAAAGAAGTATACTGGTACCAATTTTTAAGAATAAGGGGGATGTGCAGAGCTGTAGTAACTACAGGGGGATAAAATTGAGGAACCACAGAATGAAGTTATGGGAAAGAGTAGTGGGAGCTAGGTTAAGAAGGAAGGTGATGATTAGTGAGCAGCAGTATTGTTTCTTGCCAAGAAAGAGCACCGGAGATGCAATGTTTGCTCTGAGGGTGTTGATGGAGAAGTATAGAGAAGGCCAAAACGAGTTGCATTGTGTCTTTGTGGACATGGAGAAAGCATGAAGAAGTTGGGAGTGGCAGAGTGGCAGAGAAGTACGTAAGAGTTGTACAGGACATGTACGAGGGAAGTGTGACATTGGTGAGAACTGCAGTAGGAGTGAGAGATGCATTCAACGTGGAGGTGGAATTACATCACAGATCGGCTCTGAGCACTTTCTTATTTGCAATGGTGATGGACAGGTTGACAGATGAGATTAGACAGGAGTCCCTGTGGACTGTGAAGTTGGCTGAAGACACTGTCATCTGTAGCAATAGTAGGGAGCAGGTTGAGGAGACCCTGGAGAGGTGGAGATATGCTTTAGAGAGGAGAGGAATGAAGGTCAGTAGGAACAAGACAGAGTTCATGTTTGTGAATGAGAGGAAGGTCAGTGGAATGGTGAAGATGCAGGGAGTAGAGGTGACGAAGGTGGATGAATTTAAATTCTTTTTTAGTTGTGGTAATCATAACTCAAAGACACATGATATCCTATATAGTGTTCCACAAGTCTCTATCCTGGGTCCGCTGCTTTTCTCAATCTATATGCCTCAGTTAGGTCAGATTATCTCAGGTTACAATGTGAGCTGATGACACACAGCTGTACTTATCAATAGCACTTGATGACACCGACTCTCTCGATTCATTAACACAATGTTTTACTGGTATTTCTGAATGGATGAATAGTAAATTTCTCAAGCCAAATAAAGAGAAAACTGAAGTTTTAGTGATTGGCAATAATGGATTCAATGAGGTTATTAGAAATAAACTTGATGCAATAGGATTAAAAGTTAAGACAGAAGTAAAAAACTTAGGGGTAACTGTTGACTGTAACCTGAATTTTAAATCGCATATTCATCAGACCACTAGGACAGCATTTTTTCACTTAAGAAACATAGCAAAGGTTAGACCCCTTATATCATTGAAAGATGCTGAGAAATTAATTCACGCTTTTGTTTTCAGTCGTCTAGATTACTGAAACGCACTCCTCTCAGGACTACCCGAAAATGACATAAATCATTTGCAACGAGTACAGAATGCAGCTGCTAGAATCCTAACTAGGAAAAGTAAAATCCAAACACATTTCTCCTGTTTTGATGTCACTACACTGGTTACCTGTGTCTTTCAGAATTGACTTTAAAATTCTGCTTAAGGTTTATAAAGCCTTAAATAATCTCGCTCCATCTTATATATCGGAATGTCTGACACCCTATATTCCAAGTCGTAACCTTAGATCCTCAAATGAGTGTCTCCTTACAATTCCAAAAGCTAAACTTAAAAGAAGTGGTGAGGTGGCCTTCTGCTGTTATGCACCTAAAATCTGGAATAGCCTGCCAATAGGAATTTGCCAGGCTAATACAGTAGAGCAGTTTAAAACACTGCTGAAAACACATTACTTTAACATGGCCTTTTCATAACTCCACTTTAACTTAATCCTGATACTCTGTATGTTCAGTTCATCATAATAACTATTCATAGTGGCTCTAAAATCCATACTGACCAGTGCTCTCTCTTCTGTTTCTTTTTCCAGTTCTTTTGTGGTGGCGGCCTGTGCTACCACCACCTACTCAAAGCATCATGATGCTCCAACATTGATGGACTAAAAGCCAGAAGTCTACGTGACCATCATCATCAAGTCCTTCTGTGAGAACCCTAAATCCAAAGAGGACTGTTTCATTTATGTTAGGTAGAATGCCCAGAGGGGACTGGGTGGTCTCATGGTCTGGAATCCCTGCAGATTTAATTTTTTTCTCCAGTCTGGAGTTTTTTTTGTTTTTTCTGTCCTCCCTGGGCATCGGACCTTACTCTTATTCTATGTTAATTAATGTTGACTTATTTTATTTTCTTAATATGTCTTTTATTTTTCTATTTTTCATTATGTAAAGCACTTTGAGCTACATTTTTTGTATGAAAATGTGCTATATAAATAAATGTTGTTGTTGTAAATACTTGGGATCAAAAGTACAGAGTAATGGGAATTGTGGAAGAGAGGTGAAAAAGAGAGTGTAGGCACGGTGGAATGGGTGGAGAAAAGTGTCAGGAGTAATTTGTTAACATATGGTAACATACGGTTATCAGCAAAAGTGAACGGGAAGGTCTACAGGATGGTAGTGAGACCAGCTATGTTATATGGCTTAGAGATGGTGGCACTGACCAGAAAGCAGGAGACAGAGCTGGAGGTGGCAGAGTTAAAGATGCTAAGATTTGCTTTGGGTGTGATGAGGATGAACAGGATTATAAATACATAAGTATTTATACATGAGTACATTAGAGGGTCACCTCAGGTTGGACCATTGGGAGACAAAGCCAGAGAGGCAAGACTGTGTGTGCAGAGGAGTGATGCTGGGTATATTGAGAAAAGGATGTTAAAGATGGAGCTTCCAGGCAAGAGGAAAAGAGGAAGGCCTAAGAGAAGATTTATGGATGTTGTGAGAGAGGACATGCAGGTGATGGGTGTGACAGAGCAAGATGCAGAAGACAGGAAGATATGGAAAAAGATTATCCGCTGTGGCAAACCCTAATGGGAGCAGCCAAAAGAAGAAGAAGAAGATATAATTTTTGTACCAAGCACTGTGTAATGTCCTGTTAAATTAAGCATAAGAAATTAGAATGTTATTAATTTGCAAAGCAACTCATTGTCAAGAGGGCAGAACTGCCATCACACAGCGGTAGGAGTTCAGTTTCATTTGTGTACAGTATATATGTTAAGTGATGATGCGGTGGGCTGGCTCCCTACCTAGGGTTTGTTTCCTGCCTTGTGTTGGCTGGGATTAGCTCCAGCAGAACCCCGTGACCCTGTAGTTAGGATATAGCGGGTTGGTTAATAGATGGATGGATGTTAAGTGATGAGTTTACATTTTCTGCTCAAGTTAATGTGCCATTTCTATGAGAATTCTCATGTTTCAGTGATAGGCAGCTAGTGTGACTAGCAGCTATAAATTAGTACAATACTTGTTAAAGTGCTCTAATAATAAACTGTTGCCTAGTCCATGTTTGGTTCCTCCTTTACAGCTGATATTATAAAGATGGACTCAAGCTCCCTGTGGCCACGGTAAATTAAGATGATGGTGTAATTAGCCTTATGCTAAAATGCTGTTAGTTGCTTATTTGTACAATCTTTTTTATAGTCAGCTTCATTCCAAAATGCTGATTCAATCATACTTTCAGTAATTTCTTCTTCTGTAGTATCAGTGCATATTCATAGTTTATTTTCTAATAAAGCACATTCATATTTTTTAAGCCTAATTTTTCCAGACAAATACACGGCTGCCCAATTTTGGTTTAAAAAAATCTATATTTTTCTCTTAAAATATGACATGGTAACATAGTATATTGTGAACAGTATAAAACTGCCACAGTGTGTTTTGGATTTTAACATGATGGCACTTGTTGCAAAATGATTTAATTGATTTTTTTTTTACTATTATTAATATGTAAGTAATCAATTTCTTATAAAACTCCAACTAAATCTATTACTAATACTCCAAGAAATTATCAAAATTAAATTACATGGTAATGTATTGTGAGCATTTAGGGGCATCTCTGAGGCCCAAACCCCAGACATACAATATATTGATTTATTGAAAACAAAATTGCTTCACACAGGCAGATATCAACAGTTCTCTGGTCATCCACCTCTACTTCAGGTGAGCTTTGTCCTCCTCCTCCTCCTGACTCTGACACCTCAATGAGGCAGAGCAGCATCTTTTAGTGCTAGACCCAGCATACTTCAATTGCCACCACATTACCTCTTGGTCAGATGTAAAAATCCCCTAAGGACTGGGAAACTTCCCACTGGTGGCATACAAAAAACTAAGCAGGTTGCCCACTGGAACTTTAGTTTCCATACAGTCCTGCAGAAATCCAAATGGGAGCACCATAAGAGGAATGCCATCACCCAGCATATTGGGGGAATACTTGTACCTGGGAGGCAAACCCCCAATGACCATCTACTATAATGGTTATAAAGCTATAATGGTTTCCCATCCAGGCAAGAAAGTTGCATCTAACTCAGACTCAAGTCTATCCATGCATTTCACAGTAGGTTTCAAACTTTTTTATACTTTTGGTTTAATGCAGTGCTGGTGTTCTTCGAAGCCTCGCAATCTATTTATAGCATGTGTCAGTGGAAGATACAAAAGAATGAGCTTTAAAAGACCAACTCACAATATGTCAGTGTTGAGTGTATGTGATTTTACATGGTAATGGAATGCAGGCATAGTTAGTCCAATGAACACCATCTGAAATTAGAATTAAGGGTTGCATGTATTTTTGAATAAGGTAAGCATGTGCAAAACGATCAAATAGTAGCACTATATACTTTGGATAATAAAGCATATTTAATCAATTAATTTTAATTGGAAAAGATGTTTTAAAAATAAACTTATAAATGAATTATACTCATTGTTTATAAGGAATATGAAATTCTAAGATGGTACTTAGATTGCCTGGTATATCCTTTGGCCAAGAAGACAACTTCAGGCCAGTTTACAATAGACTTGTGCACAGAGAATATTAAAAGTATGTCCTTTTGATGTCAATATAGATATATATATACAGTAAACCCTCGTTTATTGCAGTTAATCCGTTCCAGACTCTACTGCGATAAATGAATTTCCGCGAAGTAGGATTCTTTATTTATAAATCGAATATTTTTGCAATTAGAGCATAGATAACCTGTTTACGACCTTCTAAATATGTTTTTTTAACATTATTAGAGCCCTCTAGACATGAAATAACAAACACCCTTTAGTCAAAAGTTTAAACTGTGCTCCATGACCAGACAGAGATGACAGTTCCATCTCACAATTCTAAGAATGCAAGCATATCTTCCTCTTCAAAGGAGTGCGCATCAGGAGCAATGTCAGAGAGAGAGAGAGAGAGAGAGACAGAGAGAGAAAAAAGCAAACAATCAAAAATCAATAGGGCTGTTCGGGCTTTTAAGTATGCGAAGACCCACGCAGGAAGCATATCGTATATCATTGAGGAGTTTTATTTAATACGTAATACGTGCTCGTATTTAGATATGCTTACATTTAAAATCCGCGATGGAGTAAACCCGCAAAAGCCGAAGCGCGATATAACAAGGGATCACTTTATATATTTTAATTTGGGGGAAGGCTGCCTAGGACTACTACTACTACTGAAGTCCTGGTCTAGGTTTTTGAAGCCTCTTCACCGTTTTGAACATTTTGATGCTGTATTCATAAAACTGGTAGCCCCTCAAATTATTTGACCTCAGAGCACAGGTTGCATTCATCACATGTACAAATGAGAGTTCTTTACCTTTGGTAAGATAAAACAAGCTCTTCAGCTTTTTTTCATTTTGACAAGACAACTGTTGGTCTCCTGCTTTCAAGTACTATTTATCAAATTGCTTAAATGAAGTCTTAAATCATACCAAGACCAGTACCTGAATTTATCAAGTGTCCCTGAGTGAGAAAATGGCCCTAACTAGCTCAGAAATGTCAGAGTGACACAAATTTGGTCGTACTAATAGGAATAGTAGTAAAGGCATTTTATCAATTTTCGTAATTTAGGACTATTCCTAACTTCACCCAGGATTTACGAGAACTCATAAGCTGCCCTAACTCGGTAGGAGCTACAAGAAGATGGTGCTCAGGCAGAGATCGGCACGTACATCCCGGGAAAGGCTAAATGGTTTACAAATGCTAGACATCAATGAACTTGTAAAAAGATATTGATTTAACAGAGATGGAATAATATTTGTAAGAAATGTAAGTTACGTGATTGCTCCATCTACATGGAGAAGCATTGTACTCCCAACTGATATGAAAGTGTTGGTAATGTTAAAAAGATTATCAAGATTTAGGTGTGTCACAACCAACTATTTCTTGAATTCTGTGTCAAACCTTTAAATGCTTTTATGATGTGTCAGGTAATACACAGATTTATGCATATCCCCATTACTGCAAATGTTAAAAAAGATGCATTCATGTAAATTAGCATGCACATGAAGATCATTGTCCCAAGTGTGGAAGAGCACACCTATGTGAATTACACAAGATATCACAGTATCAACACACATATTCATTGATGCAAAATGTATTGGAGTAGCCAGCATACTTTATAACCCTCAAGTTATGCATGGCTGGATGGGTGATTGATAGAAAAATGTTACGCATGTAAGCTGTGGTTTGCATTCCACGAACACATAGTACATTCCCATTACATTTTACAAGCCCATGAAAGTTCAAAAAAGCAGGTGAAGACATAGAGAGTGAAAAAAAAAAATCAAAGAGAGAGGCACAGCATGATAAATTAGAAGATGATCACTGCAATGAATGAGTCTAAATAACTTCAAAAACAGAGCCGTGGGTAGTTTCAATATAACTGTTACTTTACCAGGCATCCCCCATTGCCACAACAATGTTAAGGTGATTAACCTGAAAGTACAGCTGTGGATTACCCATCCATCCTTCCATCTATCCATTTTCTAAACCCACATTATTCAGTGCAGGTTCGCATGAAGCTGGAGCCTATCCCAGCAAGTATACGGCGCAAGGCAGTGGCAATCTCTGGAGCATTCATTGTTAAATAAACATGCCTGGTTCCAGACTTCACTCTCATTCAGTTTCATGTATCTGTCTTTCCACCTTGGTGCTCATTACAATATTATTCTTTATGTCATTGCATAGTGGCAACAATTACGTGCAGCTTAGAAAAATATCCAAATTATTACATTTTTCTTCTTCTTCTTTTTTGAATATATTACATTTATTACTATTTTTACCTTTGTGGTGCACCCTTAGTGTTAGTATTAAAAAACTACTAAATGTCATCATGAGTTCCAATTTGTAGATAAAGGGTGTTGTGAAGCTGTAACATCATTTATTCTCAAAGGCAAACTCTTACCTCCTATCTGGGAGTAAGTGTAGGATACTTCGTAAATATATCTTATGTTCTGTTCTGAGGTTGGATAAATTGTTATTCTAGTCAAATTTGTTTGTGCCATTCCTAGGAGTAAGTCTGAGATACTTGATAAATACGGGCTCAGGTATTAATGTAACTTATCTTCTGTGAAGTGTACATTTTTCTAATCCACAAACTTAGTGTCAAAGCAAAATGGTGTGTATCTGTGCATACAGTAAGTACATTTATATAGACTAACATAGTTAAATCTTACAATTATAATTTACTTATTACAAGAGTAAATTCTGTACAGTTCAAAGCATGTGTTCAAAACTAATCTAAATAACAGTTATGGTTTAAATGTTAGGTAAAAATATAAAATATATTTATTCCTGGTTAAAAAAAAACAAAACTGTGAAAACCCTTTATTAAACATAGTCTAATATATTGAACAGCATGTTTATCTCCTACAGTTCTATTAATTTATTTGTCAAGTGTCTTCAGTATAATACTTTGACAGATTTTTAATGAATTGCTGTTGTTTGCAACAGTGCAGATCAAGCTGTACAGATGACACTGGTAGCAACTGTATTTAATGGCTTCATCTGAGTTCTGAGAAAAATATGGAATAAATATCCAACTGCCAACGCCTAAAACAACAGTAGCTATAAACAAACCCATTTTAATTTTTTATATGTACAATGAACCTTGATTATCTTATTAAATCTCATCATGTGAAACACATCTCTAATTCATTTTTACTTATTAAAAATTTATTCCTTCACACCTTCCAGGGTAATATTTATCTTTTCATGTATAATTTGTATTTTAATCACCAGATTGTATCAGTCCAATTTAACTGCAAATAACTCATTTTTATTAGATATTATCTCCAGTTTACTACAAAGAAATCTCATCTGTTTAAAATGCCAGTATTGTCTTTGATGAAACAGGCGAATGTCAAGTCCCTAGGCTGAAGAACAAATGTATTTTTCAGCCAATCTTCTCCTCTGTCTCATTTATCACTTTTTTATCATTGGCTTTTCACAGGTGTTTAAAATGTTTTTTCAAATGCAAAACCAGACAATTGATGTAGAAGCCTTAAGTTGATTTGATTTTATAAAAATAGCATTATCATATATATTACATTATCAAAATTATTACAATATTTTTAAATATTGCACATTTGTTCTGGTAGAAATCCATTCATAAAATGAATGGATGGATTTTTTTTTTCTGATTAAAGCAAATCTTAATGAATAATCTAAATTTATTATATTATTTTAGTAAGGTATCTGGTATTGCCAAGGTGACAATTTGTAAAGCTAGAGAGTTAAAAATTAATTACAAAGTATACAGTATATTACTTAGGAGCACAAGGGGAAGTCACTGAGTCCCAACACAGTTCATGGTTTACATAAAAGGTTTTCATTTTCCACCAACACTTTTCAAAACAAGCACCAGCGAAGTTACTCAAAAACGAAACAGATTCTCTTCCTCCTTTCACTTCCAGTTGAGTGCTGCCTGCTTCCTCCTGACTCTGACTCATTGTGTTGAGGTAGAGCGGCATCTCTTACCTCATATACAGGAGTACTTCCCGTGCTAGGACATGATCCGTTGGAAGCACTTTTGGGTCAGGAAATCCCAGAAAGCTGGGATTTTAAGCTCCTGTTGAATCCCCTGGTGGCACCCACGGAACCCAACATGAAAATATTCACTAGACAACATCTCCCCCAGTCCTTCCATTACACTGGCCTCCTGGCTGGGTAAGAATCCCTGCTCAACCCTGACCGGGATGCCAATCCATCACATACTGTATTTTATTCCACTTTAACCTGTTGCAGTACATTTCTGTTGCTGTTAGAAATGGAAATTTTCTTTCTATACGATATTCTTCGCAACATTTTTTGAGATCTTTCACTTATTGAGAGACTGATCAACTTTAGCACAACTCGCCATTCTGAATTTGGTTATTAGTACAAAAACATACCAGCAAAAGAGATGACTTATGCGATAAGCATTTTCATGTTTAGTTACAAAATCTAAAGGATACTAATTTTGGTACTGGTACTGTTCTTGATATTGTCAGTGGTGTCATGCCGCAAGCACCAACGCATAACAAAGACAAACACAATTAAACAGTCTAAAATCTTGACACAAATAAATGCTTATTTAAGAACAAATTTACAAAGTACAACATAAGTTCCATTTGGAAGAAATGATACATTTATGATGCTTTAAGAACCAGAACAAGTAGTTGGTATACATTTGAACAAGGCATTATACAATAATGAGGATGTATTTTTACTGTGAGGCACTTTTCCTAATTGGTTCACTTTCAATTTCTCAAATCATTTTTAGTATTTGCAGAAAAATAACAACAGTAATTATTCTTCAGTGCAGTTAGATTTGGGTGTCTGTCAGGACTGATTGCTAATACCAATACTTTTTCAAGGTCAGGTTTATAGTCATGTGTACATAGAGTTTAATTTAAGAATGAAACTCCATAACAGTTCTTCAATTATTTACATAATTCATTTTTAGTGAGTTGTCATGCTGTCCTTTGGTTCAGAAATAGCAAGCTCTTTTACTAGGTGGCAATTCTGGAAAAATAGCAAGACAATACTGTCAGCTGTTAACACATTTTGCAAAATTAGTTTTTGCAGGGTAAAACATGCAAAAAGAAGCTAGTTTCTTAAAATGCAGTGAAATTTAGAACTAATTTTAATCCTTCTTATAATGTGTAAATCATTGAAAGTCTATGCCTTACAAAGCATGCACTATTCCTATGATTCATGGAGGTCTACTTAAAAATACAAGCATAATAAAACTAAAGAAATGCAGCATCTTTAACTATAGGATCCTTAAACTTTGGAATTATCTAGTTGCCTATTTCAATTCAATTTATTTCTGTATAGTACTGTTTGCAGAGTACAAGCTTAGAGTAATGCAGTAAGTTTACAGGTAATATAAAAATTACAACTTAACACAATGCCTATACATACAAATGTAGATCTAGTTAAACACACAATAAAACACAACAAATTCAAACTGATTAACATAACTAGATCCTAATAATATATTAATGTTATTGTTAAGATATAGCCAGTTGAAAACCAAAACTTCCGTCAGCAGCATTCCTGTGCAAAACAATCTTCATGGGTGTCCAGAGTCAGTTATGATGTAAGGTCCAAGAGAAAGTCGGATCGAGTAATAGTTCAGAGGATTCGGTCAACAGGACACCCACTCTCTCCTCGCCATTGAGCATTATTATACAATACTGCATTGAGTGATTTAATAAGGGAACAAAATCATTTAATCATTGGATTCATCCTTGAATTCCATGGCTCACAAGTATTTTGTTGCCTTTCCCAAGAGCAGCAGAAGAGCTTTGCAAGTATCATAATGGAACCAAGAGAAACATAATAGGAAAGTTTTATTAACAGTCCATAATTATGGTCAGAAAACAGAAATTCAATAAACACAACTTATCAGCAACTTTAATAAGGTTAATGGAGGTTCTAAATGTTAAGTTGTCAGAACCCCAATCATTGTTACCTTTAATTGAGCTCATTGTTTAATTACCTGACCCATTTTTTTCCTTTTACTTTCCATTTAGAAAAGGGGGGCATACCAGCTCACCTTGGTGCCAGTCCCAAGCCTGGATAAATAGTGAGGGTTAGTCAGGAAGTGTATCCAGTTGTAAAACTTAGCCTAAACCTTAATGATGGAACCAATCAAGTGAGCTTTGGAAAATGCTAGGGCATATCCTGTAGGAAACGTGCAAGGTACTCACCTAACCCCTGTGGAAATGTGAGTAAGGTCTGCTGGGCAAAGAGTGGACTTGGCTAAAGAAAGTAGTCCAGAAGAAGAAGAAGAAGACAGTGAAAGGGAAAGAAAAGGGTAAGTTAAAGGCAAGAGTGGAAATGGAAGTCCAGAGGAAGAGAAAGTGAGGGAGGCCAAAGCAAAGGTGGATGAATAAAAGAAAATCTGAGGAAAATGGCTTTGACTGAGGAGAAGATGCAAGGCTGAGCTGTGTGGAGAAGGTTGATCAAGCACCCCACATAGTAGTGAGAAAAGATGAAAATGAAGAATTAGAAAAGTGCAGTGGCATCAGATTGGAGGAAATTGACACATATTTGTATTTTTTCTGTACCTTTAAATACTTACCTTTTTTAAATGTATTTTTTCTCTGGAGTTTGCTTTCTTAATTGTATCTGAATACAGACAATTAAAGTTAAACAGAACAGACATCCGCACAAATGACTCTGAAAGGACCAGCAACTTCAGCATTTCCCACTTGTATGCATACAAGTAAATAATTGTTTAAATAACCAGAACATTAAAAAAACAAAATTAATATTTCAAAGGAGAAAGCATTCATTCTTACCACGTATCAAATATACACTCTTGTTTCATTCAGTAAAAAATACAGTTTGTAATTTTACTGTTATTTATTTTTTTATTTTATTAATTTTAATTAAAATCAAATGACAATTCATACAATCAAATCAAATCTAAGAAGAACAAAGTGCAACCTCCACCCAAAAGAAAGAGAGGAGAGTCAGCCAACAAAGCCAATCTCTGAAGCAGCAAGGAAGGAAGAGTATCCTTTTCCCCGGATATAGAAGATTATTCTAAAATGTTATTAATTAGATCCTATCAATCTGAAGGAGTCTGAAGACTGCAAAGTCAATCTGAAGGAGATTAAAGACTGCAAAGTGGTGGCAGGGGAAAGTGCAGTTAAGCAGCACAGGATGGCGGTCTGTGCGATGACGTTGGAGATCAAGAAGAGGAAGAAAGTGAGGGCAGAGTCAAGGATCAAATGGTGGAATTTAAAAAAGGAAGACTGCAAGGTTGAGTTTAGGGACAAGGTGAGACAGAAACTGTGGGGTAGTGAAGAATTACCTGACAGTTGGGAAACTACAACAGATGTAGTAAGGGTGACAGCAAGAAGGGTTCTTGGCGTGACACCTGGACAGAAGAAGGAGGAAAAGGAGGCCTGGTGGTGGAATGAGGAAGTACAGGAGAGTATACAGAGGAAGAGGATGGCAAAGAAGAAGTGGAATAGCCAGAGAGATACAGAAAGTTGACAAGAGTACAAGGAGATAAGGTGCAAGGTGAAGAGAGAGGTGGCGAAGGCGTATGATGAGTTGTATGAGAGGTTGGACACTAAGGAGGGAGAAAAGGACCTGTACCGATTGGCTAGACAAAGGGAAAGATGTGCAGCAGGTTAGGGTAATAGAGGATAAAGATGGAAATGTACTCACAAGCGAGGAGAGTGTGTTGAGCAGATGGAAGGAGTACTTTGAGAGGCTGATGAATGAAGAGAACGAGAGAGAGAAGAGGTTGGATGATGTGGAGATTATGAATCAGGAAGTGCAACGGATTATCAAGGAGGAAGTAAGGACAGCTATGAAGAGAATGAAGAATAGAAAAGCAGTTGGTCCAGATGACATACCTGTGGAAGCGTGGAGGTGTTTAGGAGAGATGGCAGTGGAGTTTTTAACCAGATTGTTTAATGGAATCTTGGAAAATGAGAGAATGCCTGAGGAGTGGAGAATAAGTGTACTGGTGCCGATAATTAAAAACAAGGGGAATGTGCAGGACTGTAGTAACTACAGGGGTATAAAATTGATGAACCACAGCATGAAGTTATGGGAAAGAGTAGTGGGAGCTAGGTTAAGAAGGGAGGTGATGATTAGTGAGCAGCAGTATGGTTTCATGCCAAGAAAGAGCATCACAGATGCAATGTTCGCTGTAAGGGTGTTGATGGAGAAGTATAGAGAAGGCCAGAAGGAGTTGCATTGCGTTTTTGTGGACATGGAGAAAGCATATAACAGGGTGCCTCGAGAGGAGTTGTAGTATTATATGAGGAAGTCGGGAATGGCAGAGAAGTATGTAAGAGTTGTACAGGATATGTACGAGGGAAGTGTGACTGTGGTAAGGTCTGCGGTAGGAGTGACGGATGCATTCAACATGGAGGTGGGATTACATCAGGGATCGGCTCTGAGCCCTTTGTTACTTACAATGGTGATGGACAGGTTGACAGACAAAATTAGACAGGAGTCCTCGTGGACTATGATGTTTGCTGATAACATTGTGATTTGTAGCGATAGTAGGGAGCAGGTTGAGGAGACCCTGGAGAGGTGGAGATATGCTTTAGAGAGGAGAGGAATGAAGGTCAGTAGGAACAAGACAGAATACATGTGTGTAAATGAGAGGGAGGTCAGTGGAATGGTGAGGAAGCAATGAGTAGAGTTGGTGTAGGTGGATGAGTTTAAATACTTGGGATCAACAGTACAGAGTAATGGGAAATTGTGGAAGAGAGGTGAAAAAGAGAGTGCAGGCAGGGTGGAATGGGTGGAGAAGAGTGTCAGGAGTGATTTGTTACAGACGGATATCAGCAAGAGTGAAAGGGAAAGTCTATAGGACAGTAGTGAGAACAGCTATATTATATGAATTGGAGACGGTGGCACTGACCAGAAAGCAAGAGACAGAGCTTAAGGTAGCAGAGTTAAAGATGCTAAGATTTGCATTGGGTGTGACGAGGATGGATAGGATTAGAAATGAGTATATTAGCGGGTCTGCTCAAGTTGGACAGTTGGGAGAAAAAGTCAGAGAGGCGAGATTGCGTTGGTTTGGACTTGTGCAGAGAAGTGATGTTGAGTATATTGATAGAAGGATGCTAAGGATAGAGCTACTAGGCAAGAGAAAAAGAGGAAGGCCTAAGAGAAAGTTAATGGATGTGGTGAGAGAGGACATGCAGGTGATGGGTGTAACAAAACAAGATGTAGAGGATAGAAAGATATGGAAGAAGATGATCCACTGTGTCGACCCCTAATGGGAGCAGCCAAAAACAGGACAAGTTATTAATTTGATCCTACTACATAAAAAGTTTTGAACAGATCCTCTGAGTGAGAATTTGACTTTTTCCAATTTTGAAAAGTATATGACATCAGTTACCCACTGACATAAAGGTGGTGGGTTGGGGTTCTTCAGTTTGAGCAAGATAAGTCTATGTGCTAGTAGTGAGGTGAAGGCAATTACGATTTGTTTGTCCTTCTCCACTTTAAGCCTGTCTGAGTGTACACCAAACATTGTCATTAATGGGTTAGGAGTAATTGTTGACACCACGGCTGTCTAATAGGCATTCAAATATTTTTGTCCAAAACGATGTTAATTTGGTTCACCTCCAAATCATGTGGCTATGTGAAGCTGGAGCTAAATTGCAACGTTCACAGGTTGAATCTTGCCCTGGAAAAATTTTGCATGGTTTTATACAAGATAAATGAGTTCTTAAGAAAAATTTAAAATGAATAATTGAGTGCTTTGTGCAACTTATTTAATGCTCATGAAAACAGTTAGAGACAACCTTTACTTTATGATATGGTGTATTTAAATGGAGGTGTCAGACTCAAGGCCTTTGGACTGCATCTCACCCTTGGACCTTTTTTAAACAGCCCAGTTCAACTATAAATGTGTTTCATATGGCCCATAATGACCTTACTGCTGCCACCATTGTACACAGTTCTTCTCTCTTTTCTGTTGACTTGATTGTCATATGTAGATTGAAAAATGCATTTGCATTTCTACTTGAATTGGATGTGATTCTTATTGGTTATTGACCAACTCTAAATGTAGTCTGCTTTCTATCACCAGTGCATATACATACAGAAAATTTTTTAATGTGTTCAAGTGCCATTTGATCATGACATGTACTTTGTTTTAGCTACAAATTCTCGCATGTTTCTGGTCTACCACTGCTCACTAGCATTTATCAATCAGGCTTCCAGTCACTAGTAATAAAATAAAATCTTTGTAAACTACCCCAAATTAGGGTGACACCGCCACCCTCATTTCTGGTAATAAAGGATTTCTCCAGAGAAGGATCAAAATTGTAAGGTTAGGATAGATTAAACTAGATGCACCATTAGACAGTAATGCAGATGTTTCCAGCTGAATCATATTATTGAATGACAGTAGTGAATTTCTCAAGGTGATTAATTCAGGGGTCTTTCATAAGGAACAAAAAGAATAATTTACCAGCCTCTGTGCTCAAACAGATTATCTTGTGCTGTTGTGCAGAGAAAGCCAGGGCAGAGGGGTTAGGGTTACAGGAGTACCTGTAACTGATGGCTTAAAAATATAAAAAGAAAATGAATAAGATATCAGAATGCCAACAAAGAAAGACAAAACCAGTAACTATTCCTAGTCTATGGATTTGAGATATGGAGGACCCGGCAACCACTATCTGGTGTGGCCCCAATGACTGGTGCAGGTTTTTAGTCTTGTGTTTCAGCTTTGTTTTAAACATTTGGGATTGTTACCTTTTATGGATTATTAACATTTTGAAGCACTGCTCTTTCACTATTGACACTGTTTGGATTTGTTTTTGTTTTAATAAAAACACTGTTGCACTTTTCCACCATCCCCTTGCTCAGTTTGATTTGTCCCCATCAGACCAGCTCATCTGGTTACATTACTGATGGTGTTGGGTTCGAGGGCTCCCAAATCTGGAAGACGGGGCATGGAGCAGGACCCGCATCGTCACAGGGAGTTGGAAAATAAAGAAGAAATCTAAATACTTTTTTTGCTTAGCTCTGAATCTCAGAGAACTAACCTTGAGCTTTTGATAGTGATGCCTCTAACAGTTCCTTTGCTGCAAGAAAAAAAAACATGTCAGAACATTCTGTTGAGACAGAAACCTGTATGACAAGTGCTTTGTGTGTTTGCTCATTTTGGGGCAAAGGGAGGATGGGAGCTGGTGCTTTTTTAAAACAGTCTAGTCACTTGCCAGAGAGCACCCCACCCCACCAACAGCCAAGCTGCTTTTAAAACTGATTTAGAATTCTGTACATTTCTTGGCTCGGTCTGCCTGTTACTAGCAATCCGAGAGCTATATTATAACTTCTTGTCTAACTGTAATCCCTTTAGGACATGAAAGGACACTCTTGTGAAGCTCTTTTAGTGGTAAACTGGGTCAGTTCATAGTGCCCAGTGTATTATTCTACACTGCAGTCTCCTGGGGGAAGCAACCTGAGCTAAAAAGATGCACAATTACTGAACAACCTTATCAGTAAAGCCTGCTCCCCTTGTTTTTTATATTTCTGCTGCTGTTGAGTTTCATTGTGGTATTAATATAGTTAATATAATCTAATCTGAAACACAAAATACTCATGTTGCATAACTCAGATGACTAGTCTACAGTCACATGCTCAGTACACCCCAAACATATTCATTCAAACTTATTGGTAAATACACCATTTCCAGAAAAAGCCTTGTACATATTAGGAAAATCTGTTCAAACAAGATGGACTCGAAGACCTGTCGCTTTCTTCATTCACTAGTAGTTACATATATGTTCTTAGTGGTAGGCAACAACTGCCTCACTTCAGCGTAATTAAGTATAAGCTGAAGACTGTGAATCAGTAAATTGACATTCTGCCTGTTGAAGAATCTTAGATATACACAAGTACTTTCTACTGGGCAACATTTTCACTTGTTTTTTTCTTTTAATCTTTAATTTGTAAGCATCTCTCAGATAGCACTGTTGACACCATATGAGCCACCATGGTAGTCAATGAATAAGCTATTACTGGGGAGGACTTGTAAAGAGTATTGTTCGCTGAGCAACTAGTACACCATGTAGTTATGGGAGGTTTGAGCGGACTTAACAAAGAGCTAGGATCATTGTCTGAGGATTTTTAACAATGGATTTTGCTTTATTTAATTTTTTAATATAACTTGACCGGTATTTTGTGTTTAACATAAACATAGGCCTCAACATCCATGAATTAAAAATATTCCAAATGAAATGCCTAAATAAAACAATCAATTCACTTTATGTCTGTCATTTCAGGCTGTTAAATATAAGACAGCACCTAATCTTATGTCATTTACACAAATACACATATGAGAATGTCAGTTTGTATAATTTGGTAGAAATTAAAATAGTAATTTGTTAATAGACACACTGAGAAATGTTCAGTGTTGACATCAAATGGACTAAAATTAAAGTTTGTTTAGCAATAAACCTCTAAGGGGCCACACACATAGGCCAAAGGGCTGTGATTCTGCTTTTAGACATTCTACAATTTTATATGCTGAATTTCACAACTTTATAAACAGAAGTAAAATAAGTTTAGTGTTGTGTCAATAACTACTGAAAAAATCCTTTGATGAATCATCCTATTGACAGGAACAAATTGCCACTGCATCTTTCCAGGACCCATTCAATTATACTGTTCTCAATTGTATATCAATCAATTTTTTTGTATTTTCATATTTTGTTTTTAACAATATAAAGGTTTACATTCTTTGCCAAATTGGAATTTGATCAACTTTCCCCACTACTGAGTCATGATTAAAATTGTGGGTTTGTCTATGTTTAAAGTAACTTACATTGCCAAATAATTATTGGCATTTTATGTCAAATTGCACCACTCCATTTCCCTGCAACTTTACATAATTAGCTTTTAAATGAGTTGGCAAAGACTGCAAGCTTTTGAAGTCAGGACAGCATAGTCCCACACAAATCTTTCTACGCCAGAAAACTAAAGTATGGTTAGAAGAACATAATGAAAAATCATTTGGAAAGTTTTCTGGGGAGAAGTCAAATTGTGAAGAGTATGTATGTATGTCTATTTTGATCTTCAGAATTCATACATGACATTCCCAGCAACACAAATGTGTTACTTATGGTTAAAAAGCATTGCACAATGACTTCAAAAAGTACATACTCAAGTTATAAATAAAACAACAGATACAAAAATGACCTTTTTGAAGTCCTGAGTTCTGGCAATGATTAATAGCTTTAATCAAGATAAATAAGTGCTGGAGCAACTCATTTTTTAAATATTTTTTTATTAAACATCATTTTTAAATAATTTTTGACTAGATGAAAATGCATAATATACTGTATACTGTAGAATCTCGCTTATCCGACATAAACGGGCTGGCTGAACATCGGATAAGCGAAAATGTCGGATAATGGGAGGTATTAAGAAAAACCCTATTAAACGCGAAACTATGTTATAATTTTACACATCATGAACCTCGGGTCACGAACGTCTCTGGACACGTACAAATCCGGTTATGACCAAAAAGTACGCCAAACTTTTGCATCTGTTCACGACCACACACTAGGTATACAAATGAGCCAGTTTCCCTTTCGGTTTGTGTGCGCCAATGATTTCTGCACGTGTTCAGTCTCTCCCTGTATAGCGAGAGAGACAGCGCAAGAGAGAGACACAAACAGACACATGCGCGTACGAGAAAGAGATCCACGCACACACAAGCGAGAGAGACACACACACAGGTGCATGCAGACACAGGCACACACACACGCGAATGAGAGAGACACAGGCGCACACACAGATGAGCGAGAGAGACACACATGCACACACACACACACACACACACACACCAGAGAGGGCTGGCCACATAATCCACTGTAATCATGTTTTACAGCAAAACAAAAGAAAAATTTAACTGAAAAAATGAACTTAGCAACTAATAAACTACACTCACACTCGCAACTTCAGTTCTTGTTGCCGATTGATGTGTTTTTTTTTTTTTGCGGTGGGACGTCGGATAATACAGAATGTTGGATAAGTGAAGGGTGGATAAGCGAGACTCTGTTGTATAATACATTAAAATACAGAAGGCAAAAAAGTATTTCTTTTATAGTTAATATTTTAACAAACTTTCACTTTTTTTCTTACAAATGTGTAACCAGATATATATTTTTAAATTACAATATGAGTGTCTAAAAGCATACTTATATGCAAGATTCCTAAACTACATCTAGTGAATATTCAGGACATTGAGATGCCTTCAATGAAGGAAGTTTACAGTCTAATGATACAACAGTGTGCACAACTGTAGGTATGGACATGTGAAGAAAACCTGACACTTCTTACCAGAAACATTTCTAAATCTAAAAGTTATAAAGCATGTTAGGAGTACAGTGGAACCTCGGTTCACGAACGTCTCGGTACACGTAAAACTCGGTTTACGACCAAAAAGTTTGCCAAACTTTTGCCTCGGTTCACAACCACACACTCGGTATACGAGCAAGCCAGTTTCCCTTTCCGTTTGTGAATGCTGATGATTTCCGCACGTGTTGCATTATTCTCGGTCAGACATGCGTGCTTGCACGTGCGTGCATGCTTTCGCTGTGAACTCTTTGTGCTCTATTTCATTTCCCTTCCGGTTAGTACGCGCCGATTACTGTATTTAAGCACGTGTTGCGCCGCTTCATTGTTCTCAGTCAGACGTGCGTGCTTTATCTGTGATCTCTTTGTGCTATACAGTATTTCGTGTGCTTTTGCAGTTAACCATGGCTTCTAAGCAAGTGAAGAGTGGTGAGAAGAAAGTTTTGCAGAAAATTGAAATCAAAGTAAAGAAAGAAATTATTGAAAAGTATGAGCGTGGCGTTCGTGTTACTGATCTTGCCGCCGAGTACAAGAAGTCAAAATCTATGATTTCGACTATTCTAAAGCAGAAAGAATCTATTAAAGCAGCTGATTTTGTAAAAGGAGTTACAGCGTTAACCAGGCAGAGGCTTCAAGTGCTGGAAGAGGTGGAAAAACTGTTTACCAGTTTACTCATTTACCAATTTGAGAACCCTCATGCTTTCAAGCAGCACAATGTAAACAAAGCCAGACTGCCAGTAATGTGGAGGGCAAACACGAAGGGTTGGGTCACAAGGACTTTATTTTTGGAATGGCTGCATGAGGCTTTCGCTCCCACCAGCTAAACAGCTAAAACACCAGAAACCCAAGAAATCACACGAGAGAAAACACCTGAAGGAAAACATCCCTCAATTGCGAAGCCAAACTCTTCCTCCTCTCCACCCAGTTCCTTCTCACTTCATGCCAGAACTCGACTCATGCAAGGTTAGTTTTCTTGGTGGTTTATGGTTTTTGTATTACGGATTTTTCAAATGTTCATTTTTCGGTTTGTAGCGTGAATTGTTGCAGTGTTACTTTTCACTTTTTTCATATGTTCATTTTTTCCCCCCTGTGCTTAAAACTCATTAAAAAAGTGTTTACAGCAAGTGGTTAGTAGCGAGATTTGTTGCAATGTTACTTTTCTTGGTGGTTTATTAAATTACAGTTTTTTGCAAATGTTCATTTTTTTTCCCCTGTGCTTAAAGCTCATTAAAAAAAGCGTTTATACAGCGATCGGTTGCAAGCCTATAGTGCGAACTCCTGTAATGTTACTTTCTTGGTTGCTTGTAGTTGGTTTTTAAATAAAGTTCGGATTTGTTCAAATGTTCCTTTTTTTTCCCCCTGTGCTTAAAACTCATTAAAAAAAAAGTGTTTTATACAGCGATCGGCTTGCAAGGCTATAGCGCAAACTGCTGCAATGTTAGAGAGAGAGAGAGAGAGAGAAAGAGCGAGCGAGCCTGCGTGCTGGAGAGAGGGAGAGAGAGAGATAGAGGAAGAGCGAGCCTGCATGCTGGAAAGAGACAGAGAGAGAGGGCGAGCGAGCCTGCGTGCGTGCTAGAGAGAGAGAGAGGGCGAGCAAGCGAGCTTGCGCTTGCAGCTGAACAGGGAGCCTGGGTGTTTGTGTCAGTGTTATTCAATGTTTTTACATTAGTTTACTATTACACTGTGCATTCTATGGTGTAATTAACTATATTTGTGCTTAAAAATCTTTAAAAAAAATATATTTACATACAGTTCGTACAGTCTGGAACGGATTAGTTGTATTTACATACAATCCTATGGGGGGGAAATTGCTTCGGTTCACGACCAAATCGGTTTACGACCAGAGGTTTGGAACGAATTATGGTCGTGAACCGAGGTTCCACTGTATATTGATCTAACTCACTACTATAAAAGACAAACTAATGAGAACATTTTTTTCCTCCTTTGAAGTCATTAGATCATTCTGTGGTTTTGAAGCACTAAATGCACAAAAAAATATTTCCATAAAATCAAAAATTAGCAGTGGAGAGGAATGTAACATTATAATATTTAATGTGCTTTAAAGTGTCTTGAATTTTTTTATCTCAGTAAAAGAAGCTTAACCACAGAAACAGGAAATGTCTAGCAGACAGATGGTTCTAGAAGTAAAACTAGCAAATATTAAACTGATGGAGAGGGCAGTCTGATAAGATGAACCTTAAGTGGTAAAAAAGTAAAGCCGTAGAGTCATTGGTTAATTTCTTGCATGCACACCTCATGATCGTGCACTGAGATTGTCTGACAAAATGACAGAGCGCAGAGTGGGGTTAGTGGCATTCATCTTAGATCTGACAACCTTTTAAAATTAGCAGCTTAAAGAAAGATGGGGGAGAGAAAATCAAGAAGAGGGAGAACCAGCAAGCATAGCCACCCTGAAGACCTACACCACGAGATGATGCAATGTACCTTAAGTGACTGAATGGCACACACATTGGGTTTGTTGGCCCGGATTGTCTATGACAGCTCCTGAAATGTCTAGGTTGTAATGGTAATTTGCCACATTCATCTGCTTTTGGCATATTAAGAATTTTTAAGAATGTTAAAGATTATAAAACTGAATAAATGTGCTGCCCTTGTTTGCATCTAATGTTTGTTTTATCCTGGTTTGTGGGGTATACTTGATATAAAGAGGACACATTCTCTACTATCTATCTATCTATCTATCTATCTAATAGTGAAGGTAAAACAGAGTAGCAGCCATGTCTGGGTGCAGAACAAGTCCACAGTCTCAGGTCAAGTGAGTGCAGGGATAAGAGAACAAGAGATGAGTCAGAGAACATTTGTGTAAGTCTGAATAACTAGGGGTTCTAGAAGTAGGAGTAAAAGACTCCCTTTCTGAGAATAGGGTCATCCACAAAATCCTTCCACAATAAAAAAAACCAAGACATTGAGAAGTTGAAAGCCAAGAGCTGGAATAATCTTAGCTGCTAAACAAGGGTGCAAAGCAAACACCAGTGTATTATGTAGGCAGCATCATGCAGAAACCTAATAGGCTGAAAGCCCAAAAAAGATAAATAAAACTAAGCTATATCTGTAAATATGTTTCTGGGATACCTACGTAGATCAGAATTCAGCTCCAAGTTGGAAGTATGCAAAATGGATCAGCTGGACTGTAGCATAGATGAGGTTCCCCTGCTTTTTTAATGTTATAATAAAAATATATAACCGTCTTCTGGCAATAGAGTTAAAGAACAACTGCAAGGATGGTATTAAATGGAACAGGAGATACATGGGTATTTAAAAAACTGTGACAAGAGTCAGTAACTAAGACTCAGAGAAATGACTGCCAGAAAAACACCAACATGAGAATTATCAGAAGTTGGCTTCCAGAAAGCACTCTGCCACAAATACCATGACAGACTCAAAATTGTACTATGTCCTGAAGGTGAGCTCCCACATAAATCTAGACTAGAAACCATTCTATAATGTGAAGCCAAGCTGGCAACGGACTCCTGAATTGAAACCATGCAATAACCCAAAAGCAAGCTGTCACCAAACTCCTAAGTCATAACAGTGTAATATCATGAAAGCAATATTTTGCCAAATCTTATCTTGAAACCCAATGGTAATCTGAAGGGAAGCTATTGTCAAAATCTAGAAACAAGACTGCTGCAAAAGCCAAGAAGAAAACTACTGTGAATCAATAAAAAAAAAATCAAAAGGTGTTGCTCTTTGAGGACTCATAGTGAAAATGTTCAACTGTTGGATTCATGATCATTAATGCTGTGCCAAGCAGAATGCAGAGTTATAAAAGCTGACTCCCTGTGACATGGTGCATTGTACCTTCTATGAGGCAAGCCCTAGCAATAGTACAGTGAGTTAGAGCAACATATTAATGAAATGCTAAAGAATACAAAATCACAACGTGATGCACTTAAAAATAAACAATAAAAGAATTTTATCTACTCCCAAATTACATTATTAATACACTGCACTCATATTAATATCCCCCCGAAGCTTTGCAAAGACCATAATAAAGCAGCAGAAAAAAAAAATTCTAACACAAAAAAAAGAGCTGGAACAAACTGGACCAAATCTTAATATACTAACAAAACAAAACCCAAACAAAACAAGACTGTGCTCTTGCAATTTCTGTTGTTTCTTACTTTAGATATTTAAAAAAATAAACAGACAAGCATAGTTTTCCATGACACTAAATAAGACTGCTGTCTGCTTATACAGAAGAGGGTGATTGTGACATTACACACACAAACCTATAGCTACTGACTAAAAAACTGAATGTCCACACAAAGAAGAAAAACATGACTGCTCTACATTGTTAAATGTTTAAAAACTATGGACACTCAAGAAAAAACTTTATGATTGCTTTTTTCATGAAAAAAGTTTGGATTTCCTAACTTGAATTTTATAATCTGCCATTGAAATAAGGTCCTTAAAAATACAATTCTCAAAAAATTCCAAAACAACTCACTCTTTTCCACAGCAAATTCATTAATGGAGATTATGGCACAGTATGACAGTACCCGGTTTTCTAAACCTCATAATCATTTTTTTTATATGAATGCTCATTACATATTAAAGGACGAGTTATGGTTCTGTAATATGCAAAATGCAAAATGTGATCGCAACATGGAGAAGAAGGGAATGGTATTATGTACTGTAAATCGCTAAGGCTCACCAGACAATCAGATACGATTATATCTTATTGATTTCCTGCAACCTTTAAGACAGCATTCATCACGGTAATCTTAACTATGCAGAGAAAAACAATACACTGCTAGGCTTGCCCTCACCTAATTCAGCTGCTACATTTCCATCAAGTGCTACAATACAGGAAAGAGAGGTTATGTTTTGACTTTATGTAGGTATCTCCTAGAGCTTTGTGTTGGTTCTTTTCTTGTGCTGCATATAGTCTACATTTGAGGGCTACAAGGTGTGATTTTACACAGTTTTCCTTTTTTTTTTTAGGAGTATGTCTTGAGCTTTTGTTTGGCCTTTGTCATTAATGTTTTGTTGTTTGCAGTATTATACACTGTCAACATCATAAGCATTGTACAATGAACACCATTTACAATATACATGTATGTGGTTGCACATACAGTATGTGACAGTGTCATAGATCCACACTTATAACAGTCAGACTATAAACATAGAAAATGAAAACAGACTTTTGTATTATGTTTTGAATCAAAAATATTTTTTCCCTGTCTTGAGTGTTGAATACAATCCCACCCAAAACCCATTTCTCTGGGTCTTGTTCTTATACATTATATGTCTTACTGAACCAGTTAAGGTTTTCCTTTAGAGTGATAGTGGGCTCTTTTGAGTTTTATTTTACAAGGGACACACAATTTACAATATGAACAACTCTAAATCTCTATTCAGAAGTTCTATTCAGGGTAACCCAGACTAAAGTAACAGTCTGGAATCAAATTAGAACATTAGAACAATCTAGACAATAACAGGCCATTTAGCCCAACAAAGCTCGTCAGTCCTATCCACCTATTTCTTCCAAATAAATATCAAGTTGAGTTTTGAAAGTCTATAAAGTCGTACCGTCTACCACATTACTTGGTACCTTATTGAAAGTGTCTATCATTCTTTGTGTAAAGAAAAACTTCCTAATGTTTTGCGAAATTTACCTCTTACAAGTTTCCAACTGTGCCGCCGTGTTCTTGATGAACTAATTTTTAAAAAATAGTGTCGATCCACTGTACTAATTCCCTTCATAATTTTAAACACTTCAATCATGTCACCTCTTAATCTTCTTTTGCTTAAACTGTATAGGCTCATGTTATTCTTTCCTCATAATTCAACCCCTGTAACCTTGGAATCAGCCTAGTTGCTTCAGCTTGTTACTTATATTCCTATCTAAATCTTTTATATATTTTACAAATAGCAGCAAATGTTGAAAGTGATGAGGCATCTCTTACTCAAGCAGCTGGATCATTCAACAGCCTTTAGATCCTGTAGGTAAAATGTCTGTTTCCCATTGTTGTTTTTATTAATTCTTCGAATCTATAGTGGGAATCATTTGGAGATCATAATGCATGCTCTGATACGTAAGTAAGTACAGATAAGTAAGTACAACTGAACTCACCGCAGGTGAAAAGATATTGAGATTATTTCTACATTTAACTGGACACCAATGGAAAGCATGTAAAAAAAAACCAGTTATGTGGTCAGATATCCAAGATAAAGTAATGAGCCTTTTAGGAGCAGTTTGACTTACATAAATTCTACAAATGGAATGATTTGAACACTATATGGAATAATACAGGGGAATACTCCATGCTGCTAGAAATAAATTTCTCTAAATTAATTTCTGTATTCAGATGCAATTAGTAATATCTCATTTTCTCTTTGAACTCTTAAGTTTGAACTTCAGTCAAAATCCATAAATTCTGATGTAAAGTTGAAATCTAGTTGCACTGTTTTTGTTTTATTCTCTCATTTAATTGCACAGCAGAAATAAGCTAAACACACTTCAGTAGTAATAAGAGGTAAAGTAATTTATGAGAGTAACTCTAACATTGTGAATCTCAATACCATGGCAAAGAATTAGACTCATTGTCTGATTATTTTATTTTGGTGAAATATGGAAAATCCCTACAAGTTTCTCAGGTGTGTACAACCTTTGCTAGAGTTGCTTGTTTCCCAATTTATATAAATATTAAAATCACCCATCATCGCTGCATTATCATAATTTACAGGTAGGTCAGTTACAAAGCTTTTTGAATATTATTTTTTTTAATAAAGATTCTTTGTTACTCCTTTTTTTTAGCTGAGGTTTCATGGTTCTTCCCCTTCTAGTAGATGTTTTAAGGATTTTTTTGTGACTTTGGTGTTTTGGAACTCTACAGTAATCCCTCGCTATATAGCGCTTCGACTTTCTCGGCTTCACTCTATCACGGATTTTAAATGTAAGCATATCTAAATATACTGTATATCACGGATTTTTCGCTGGTTCGCGGATTTCTGCGGACAATGGGTCTTTTAATTTATGGTACATGCTTCCTCAGTTTGTTTGCCCAGTTGATTTCATACAAGGGACGCTATTGGCAGATGGCTTAGAAGCTACCCAATCAGAGCATGTATTACATATTTAATAAAAATCCTCAATGATATAAGATATGCTTCCCGCGCGGTGCTTGATTGTTTGCTTTTCTCTTTCTCTCACCCTCTCTGACATTCTCTGCTCCTGACGGAGGGGGTGTGAGCAGAGGGGCTGTTTGCACAGAGGCTGTTTGCCTAGAGGATACGGACGCTCCTCTACAAAATGCTGCTTTATTGCGGTGCTTCAGCATACTTAAAAGCGCGTATTGATTTTTTGATTGTTTGCTTTTATCTCACTCTCTCTCTCTGACATTCTCTGCTCCTGACGGCGCTCCTTTGAGGAGAAGATATGTTTGCATTCTTTTCATTGTGAGAAAGAACTGTCATCTCTGTCTTGTCATGGAGCACAGTTTAAACTTTTGACTAAAGGGGGTTATTTCATGTCTAGAGGGCTCTAATAATGTTAACAGTGTGGGAGAGTTTATAAGGGCTTAAAATATATAAAAATAACCATACAAACATATGGTTTCTACTTTGCGGATTTTCATCTATCACGGGGGGTTCCGGAACGCAACCCCCACGATCCAGGAGGGATTACTGTAGTTCATATCTACATTCCATTAGACTTCTTAATCCTTTCTGTACACTGTCTGAATGTAGTCAGTGAAGAGCCCAATATGTCCCCTAGGTCCTACTCATAAAGGTGAAAGATATGCAGTCACAAAGAAGTACTGCAACCAATATTACTTGGTTTTTGAAAAAAGATAAAACCATTCATTGGCACCTCAATGTAAAAAAATCATGTCAAGTTAATGAAGCAAGGTTTTAGTAAGAGGCCAGAGAGCAGACTATGTACAGTACTATTATTTTGTTAGCCATAGCAGTTTTAGCTTCCAGGGACTGAATGTTTAGAAAGAGGTGTTATTTTTAAACAGGTTTTAATAATTTTTTTTTATTTTAATATGAATCAAATTACTAATACAAGCAACACATACTACCTTAATAAACAACATTAATGGAATAATTTGAATGCATTTACAGGACTGTATTTAAACATTATTTGTAAGTTGTGTTTTTCTAGATTAATAACATAGTATTTATTTATAGCTTTAAGAGGAGTGTGCAATCGCCATGAAAATATGTTGTACCGTTACCCATCTCTACAATGGTGTTTACATTCCACTTTCATGTACAATATTACCTTCAGAGAGTTCTGCATGAAGAAAGTACAGTATAATATAATATACAGCTTCCTAAAAAGTATGGCCGCCTAAGTAATGATAGAGAAAAAAAATAACACTACAGATTGAGAGTGGTAGTTTTTAAGGAACTATTATTTGTTTTTGGTGTAGTGGCTATATTTGTGGTTGGAAATAGGGATTCTTGTAGTTACCTGCTAGGCTATATGGGATCTAAGCTAATGGAAAACATTCTGTTAAGGCAACTCTTGTCATAATTGCCCTGTAAAGGTGGAAGAGTGGTTTCATTAGTAAACTAAGCAGTTTAAAACCACCAGCTACAGCACTTTGTGATCTCCAACCCTTCGGTTGTCATATGAGACTATGATGCAGCTAGCCTTTTTACTGTCCACTATTCATCTATAAAAGTGAATATCTATGAGGGCAGGTTAACTTTCATCAGCTTAACAGAGCTTGCCAGCACTGAATTTATTTTGCATAAAATATGTATTATATGTCAAATTCACCGTAGAGCAGGAGTGTTCAACTTTGGTCCTGGAGGTCCACAGTAGCTACAGGTGTTTTCTTTAACCAAACCCATGTATTTACTACTAAAGCAATATTTTTGGGGCTGAAGTTTTAGTTTTTATTATGAATCAGATCCCTTAATTGCCTATTTTAGTTTTAAACAGCTGTATTAAGGTTTTAAATGTCCATTGTTTTCTTAATCAACCATCAGTTAATAATAAAGCGCAAATGACAAAGGGACCATGCTTTCATTTAATCCTGTGTATATACATCATTAAGTATCTGTGTTAGTAAAATGGTTTGAGAGAGAAGAAGAACCAAAAGATACAAATCTGTTACGGACCACAAAACATATGGATAATGCTCAGAGAAAATGAAAAATCTACAATGTGATAAAGATTAGTCATGGAAGAATGAAAGCACTAACAAGCCATATAATTAAATACCAAGTTTCATTATCTGCCAGGCCTGATTTCTAATTATAACACTGGTTAGAATGAAAGTCTGCAGCCACTATGGAACTCCAGCACCAGAGCCTAGTACCCCTACCATTGATACTGTGTAATTGTTATGGTATTTCCTTTGCCTGTTGTCTGCACCATTTATGCTGAATTTTACTGACTTTAACTATATGATTAAAACTTGAAACTTCAGATAAACCACAGTGATAATTAGCAGTTTTTCTTTTCACAATTATTCTGTAAGCTTCATATTATTATCATGTTGTATGTTGATAATATTATAAATTGATTATAAGCACAAGGAATGCACATTTCACATATTCATTATATATTCTTTGCACATGGTTTTCTAATACTATATCTTAAAATGAAATTTCGAAAAAATATATACATATTGGAAAAGTGCTGTAGTCTTTCATTGCTGTCATTCATGTTGAATGGCTTTAAAAATGACTTGAAATCTTTCTTCAGTCAAATTGCTTTTCCTCACATGGAGATACCACTTTTCAGTCTGAATGAGTATATATTTCTTTTTTCCACAACAATAAATGCAGTCCACTGTTAAATATTTGCATTGAAATGGACAAATTTTTGTGCAGCACATAGAAAGTATTTGATTTTTATTTTTTTAATAGAACTGCATTAGGAGAAACAAAATTGAACATAAATACTTAACTTTTTAAAAAAGACCTCTTAATCTCACTTTTTCGGTAATTTGTTCAAAAAAATTCATTAGTGGTTAAGAACATATGAAGTTGACTTGTGCAATTTCTGTATGTCACAAACTATCTAAAACCAACTGTTTATTATTAATGTATATGTTCATATATAAAGAATATGTATATATACACTCACCTAAAGGATTATTAGGAACACCTGTTCAATTTCTCTTTAATGCAATTATCTAATCAACCAATCACATGGCAGTTGCTTCAATGCATTTAGGGGTGTGGTCCTGGTCAAGACAATCTCCTGAACTCCAAACTGAATGTCAGAATGGGAAAGAAAGGCGATTTAAGCAACTTTGAGCGTGGCATGGTTGTTGGTGCCAGACGGGCCGGTCTGAGTATTTCACAATCTGCTCAGTTACTGGGATTTTCACGCACAACCATTTCTAGGGTTTACAAAGAATGGTGTGAAAAGGGAAAAACATCCAGTATGCGGCAGTCCTGTGGGCGAAAATGCCTTGTTGATGCTAGAGGTCAGAGGAGAACGGGCCGACTGATTCAAGCTGATAGAAGAGCAACTTTGACTGAAATAACCACTCGTTACAACCGAGGTATACAGCAAAGCATTTGTGAAGCCACAACACGCACAACCTTGAGGTGGATGGGCTACAACAGCAGAAGACCCCACCAGGTACCACTCATCTCCACTACAAATAGGAAAAAGAGGCTACAATTTGCACGAGCTCACCAAAATTGGACAGTTGAAGACTGGAAAAATGTTGCCTGGTCTGATGAGTCTCGATTTCTATTGAGACATTCAAATGGTAGAGTCAGAATTTGGCGTAAACAGAATGAGAACATGGATCCATCATGCCTTGTTACCACTGTGCAGGCTGGTGGTGGTGGTGTAATGGTGTGGGGGATGTTTTCTTGGCACACTCTAGGCCCCTTAGTGCCAATTGGGCATCGTTTAAATGCCACAGGCTACCTGAGGATTGTTTCTGACCATGTCCATCCTTTCATGACCACCATGTACCCATCCTCTGATGGCTACTTCCAGCAGGATAATGCACCATGTCACAAAGCTCGAATCATTTCAAACTGGTTTCTTGAACATGACAATGAGTTCACTGTACTAAAATGGCCTCCACAGTCACCAGATCTCAACCCAATAGAGCATCTTTGGGATGTGGTGGAACAGGAGTTTCGTGCCCTGAATGTGCATCCCACAAATCTCCATCAACTGCAAGATGCTGTCCTATCAATATGGGCCAACATTTCTAAAGAATGTTTTCAGCACCTTGTTGAATCAATGCCATGTAGAATTAGGGCAGTTCTGAAGGCGAAAGGGGGTCAAACACCGTATTAGTATGGTGTTCATAATAATCCTTTAGGTGAGTGTATGTTTACATAGATAGATAACATAAAATTCACAGCAATTTCACACACTCATAAACACCACTTACTGTATCAGCTTTTGAACTGTAAAAATAATTTTACAGTTTTATAATATACAAACAATTTGTGCATTATGGTTGTAAACTGTTCAAGTAACAGTTTGCAAACTTTGTGGGATGCACACTACATTCAAAGCTATGGCAAAGTTTTGTACTTGCATAAGGGGATTCAACTATGGAGAATATATCTTGAATGTTGCCAAAGAATGGCACACCAATCAGCCACAAGGTTCACCTACTTACATATCTTAAATTGATCTAGAACTGACAGTGTTCCATTGTTTTGCCTATAGTTATTTATGCTGTACATTCAACCAGTAAATAAAAATCAATAGCATAAATAGAATATATGCTTCAGTCTTTAAGTAGAAATTAAGTAGATGAGTACCTTATCTGTTGTAAGGGATGGCCAACAGCTCAACCTGCCTGGGACAGGAATGTAAGAATCGGTGAAAGCAGCTACTTTTAAACACTGCATCACCCAAGACACTAGATGGAGACTTCACTGCAGCATAGTGGTGCCCCGGATTCCTGCAGGGCACTATGGGATCTGGAGTTCAGCTTCACAGGCTTGCTGGGCACCATGGGTGCCAACAGGAGACGCTGCAGAAGGACCTGGGAAGTCAAGCTTCCCTCATAGCCCGGAAATACTAATAAGTCACGAGCACGGAAATCCAGAAATACTTCAAAGCTGAAGAAAATTCAAATTTTCCATCTGACATGGATGTGCAGGCAAGTCACATGAACGAACAGAAGCACTTCTGGGTCGGACCATATGTAAAGGACTGGTTGGACCCAGCAAACGAGCCAGAGTTAGTTGGAGGTTGATGAAGCTTGCTGGGATGTCTGAAGGAGAAAAGAGATAGAAGAATATTGTGTATTGTGTTTATTTGCTTGTTTATTGTGGTTTCCGTGTTTTTGGAGGGCACTGTATAAGAAGAACAAAGAATAAAAAATACTTCTTGGTACTTTAACCCTGTGCCTTGTGTGTCTGTCTGTTGGGTTTAAGGGGCAACAGTGACCCCTAGTGTCCACACTATACATACAAAACATTTGGAAAAGTTCAAAGTCACATTTGTAATGAAAATTTTAAAGACTAGCCAAATACCATATGGGAAAGTTGAGGTGCCTAGTCTTCAAAAACTATTTCAGAAAGGACTAATGTGGTCATCATCAAAAATAAAATAAAAATATTTAATAGCAACTAGTTCATCACTAACATCTAATTGGGCTAATCAGAGCATATTTAGGGATTCATATGTGAAAATTAATATATAATAAAATATATTATAATATATTAATAAAATTAATATATGGGACATACGTATGATAGATTAGATTAGAATTCCATTGACAAATTCAGTTGCATACAGTAGCAGAAACATAGAAAACAAGGATACAGATATGTAGGACAAATAATATAACCAATCAATCAAGTGATAAGTAAGTAAATAAATAAAAAATAAAGTTAACAAGTACATTAGGTAGAGGCACTGAACTGCCTGAAAGCAATGGGCAGAAAAGACCCCCAAAGGTGCACCTTAGCATACGATGGGAATGGAGGGGATTTCTCATGATGGCATCCAATTTTGCTACCATGCTCTCTTCCACAATAGCTTCTAGTGTGTTCAGGGTTCGCTGGGTGATGAAGCAGGCTTCCTTTATAAGTTTGTTCAGGCATTGTGCTTCTGTTGATTTCAGGTTGCTTTGCTAAGAGACTACAGCATCGACCACCATATTGGCTACTAATATTTTGATGAAAACACATTTTTTCCTGATGACCTCTGTCAGTTTTTCGTAGGGTTGGACAAGGACAGCAACCAACCTATCACCAAACTAACCCAGCAAAAAGCCCCATTATGCACTGTGGTGCTGAATGGACATGAGTTGATATGAACCCTAAGCCACATTAACCCTAATTAGGCAGCTGGCCCTGATGGGGCTGCTGGATGGATCCTGAAACATTGTGCAGAACAGCTGACAGCAGTGTTCACCAGCCTGTTTAAAATCTCTTTAGAAGAGGTCGCTGTCCCCACCTGCCTCAAGTCTGCAACAATCATCCCTATGAAGTGCTTTGAGTGACTTGTCCTCAGACACATTAACAGCAACATCACCACCTCCCTAGACCAATACCAGTTCGCTTAGAGGACAAAAAAGTCAACTGAGCACACTGTCTTACTTGTCCCTCACACTGCCCTGTCGCACCTGGAGCAGAGGGATAACTATGTGCAGATACTGTTCATCGACTACAGTTTAGCCTTCAACACCATCCCCCCCAACAAACTGGCTATCAAACTAAACAACTTAGGTCTCAACTCACACGTGTGACTGGATTTATATTTTCTCACTAACAGACCACAAACTGTGCACATGGATAATGCACTTCTCTTAATCTATAACACTGAACACTGGGGTTCCTCAGGGCTGTGTACTGAACCCTCTCCTTTACTTCCTCTTCCCAAGCAACTTCAAACCTACCCACGATACTAACATCAGGAGCCAGAACAACAACCTTGCACTCAATTCCAAGAAAACAAAGGAACTGATTCTGGACTTCAGGACACTGAACTACATTGGTCATAATTCCATAATCATTAATTTTAAGAGGGTGGAGACAGTCCAGAATTTCAAATTTTTGGGAGTCTGCATCAGCTAGGACCTGTCATGGACAATAAACATTATAACAATGGCCAAGAAAGGTCTTCAGAGGCTTCATTTCTGAGGAGCCTGAATAAAGCTCAATTCCCACAACAGCTGCTGGTTAACTTCTACAGGTGCACCATAGTGTCTGTAATCACGTACTGCATTACAACTTGGTACTCTGATAACACCTTTAAGAAAAGCAGGCCCTCCAGTGTATCATCAAAATGGCTCAGATAATTGCTGGCTCTCAGCTACCATCACTGGAAGGTATCTTCATTATCTGCTACAGCACAAAAGCAAAGAACATTTGTATAGATCCAACCCACTCCAGTCATAGCATTTTTACTCCTTTGCCCTCTGGCAGATGCTTCAGAGCCCTGCCTGCCCACACTACCAGGCTGAAGAACAGCGTTTACCCCAAAGTAATCAGCCTATTAAATGTACAGCCCCTTCCTATAACAGAAACCACCACTGATTGAACTGAACATCTGCATCAACCACACATTTGCAACTCGTGATCATTACATTGACTGTAATCTTCAATGTGACTTCATTTATTATTTATCTATTTATGCTTACACGTTTACCTTTACTTTCACTCTGTGTATATTTGGAACTGTTAATAGTAACTGTGCTTCTCATAGTTTAATGTGTACTTAGTTTATTGTCTACTCTTATATACTTCTATCTAAAGCATACATAGGCTTGCTCCAAATGATATTTCATTGTATTGTACAGCGACAATAAAAGTATCTTGCATCTTATTTTGAAAATGTATGCTTACTGAAATCTTCATATTCCTATTAAGATTTGAATTGAAATTATAGTTGATGGAACTATTTTCGGAAAGAGTTCTATTGTTAAAAAACAAACAATTGTATTTATATGGATTTGATACAAAGTATTATAACATATAGAGAAATTCACACTATGTTGGATAACAGTCACATAAAAAATTATATTGTAGGTTAATGTTCAAATTCGCAGCCAACACACTTTGTTTACTAATTAGACCTGATGTGAGCTTGTACAGATATTGCAGAGTGTCTGAAATATCAACAACTCTCTTGTAATATTGCTGTATATACCACATTTTGTTTATTGTGTATGTCAGGTTTTTTCATACCTGTAATTAATATGGCAAATGATGGGTGTTACCCTAAAGGTGCATAACTAAATAAAAATGGAGACAACTAGAAAATAAGCAATAAGATACAAAGCTGAAATCTAAGCTTGGCATTTACTCTGAATGTTATGTCTCATGTGGCAGAAGACTAATAAGAAGGCTAACCTGAATATTTTTTACTATAACCTCCATGTTCTGAATGTCTAATGTCAACTCAATCCTTTTTGATTAATTGTAATTTCTTAGCTACAGTCATTTACTTTCTCAGCACAACTGTAATCATCAGCTAAGTGAAGTAAGCATGTACATATATGAATGATTTGCCATCTACAGTTACTCTAACATTTGACTCCTTGTATCCTGGAACAAAGAAGAAGGCCTAATCCAATTAACATTAAAAAACCCCTGGTGTGTCAGGGAAAAAAGCGAAAGACTGAATTAATTAATGGACTGGGTAAGCCATTTTAATATTGGCTTTGCTTTTGTCATGATAAGTATCTGTGGCTAAGCCTGTTAAAACTATAGTGGTAGTACAATTAAAATCATGTTTCTAAGTAAAATGAAGAATTTTTTAATTCTAAACAGAAAATAACTTATTACCTAGCCCTATTGCAGGACAAAATATAGAAATGAAGGACAATCAAAAGGCTATTTTTTAACATACCAAGGAAAAGGTTTCAAAAAACTGTTATTATTTAAATTCCTCCAGTTTGACTCCAAATATTTTTTAGATGTATTTATTGTAATGATTATGTTCATCAGCATTGCTTATTGCGGCTAAATTTACTGGACAGTTACAGTCAATCTTTTCAGTCTATTAGCAATCTTTACTTTGTATATTATCCTAAAATTTGATCAAGGTCAGTTGATCTCTAATTGTATATCTGGTAAATAAATGAAGCAACTGTACCTTGGCTATATGATGATGGCTGCTGGGCCATCATGTCTCCATTTAATCTTATAGTATGGTAACCTTTTATGTGCTAACATGGTTTATTCGTTTTACACATATCATCAGGCCTTTCCTTACTCTCCGAATACTAATACAAAGATCAGTACACAAACTACCTTATTACTAATCTATCCAGTTTCGTAACCATGGAGAGAACCATTATTCTCAGAATAATGAGGATCTGGTTTGCTATCTTGGCTAAATTAGTTTCAAGGTAGGAAACAACCCTGAATTATCCAGTTTAGAGATGCCAATTACACTTACGCATACCAGTCCAATGTAGAGTTTACAACCTAAACTTTTTATTTCCATATGGAAATTATTTCATCACAAAGAGAATCAATATTGTGGTAGATATTAGCCCTTTGGGGACCTTCAAAACTAAATGGGATGTTAATTTGCACATGTTGGAGGAATAGAAATTGACAAACTGTGTTGATTTTGATTAATTTTCTCCTCAAAATTGTTTTAAAAGAAAGGTTTGGAATTTTTCAATTCAAAGTTTGTTTTTTTTTTTTTTTAATTATAGTATATATTAACAAGCCACAAATAAAGTGGGAGTATTTTTTTATAAATTAAAAAAAAATACTAGCTTATTCTTACACGTTAAAATTGAAAAAATTGGGCAGGGATCTAGGCTAGCTTAAGACTGGGTATTTTTTAAATTTATGAAAAATGGTACTGTTTTTTTTAGAACACACTTTCATGTGGAAAATTAATACATACCGGGGCCTCATGCATAACACTGTGCGTAGAATTCGCACTATAACATGATGTAAGCACAAAAGCCGAAATGTGCTTACGCACAGAAAAATCCAGATGCATAAATCTGTGCGTTCGCCCACTTCCTCGTTCTTCCGCTCCCTAAATCCCGATCAACGTGAAAAGTAACGCATGTGCACGCTCCTTCTGTCCCACCCCGTTTCCTCCCAGAATTACGCCTGTTTGAATATGAAAATCAATATAAATTGCTGTTAAGCTCAGCATTCTGTGAAAAGGCAATGGCAAAAGCTAGAGGGAAAAAATAAGAATTTCAGTGAACACCAAGTGGAGGCAAAGAAAAATGTACTATTTGTTGGTTTAAACAGTGGTATAATCAACAAAAGGAAGATGATCGAGTGACATAGTGTGTTGGAGAAACTTGAAAGCTCAAGTTTACAAAGTCGCACAGTACCCGACATAAAAAAGAAGTTGTCACATATCAAAATTGCCGTGAAAAGGCAAGACGTAGCCCACCATCTGTGTGTCATACGAAAGCTTATTAGGGTACAGAGAAAAAAAAAGGCACACAGTAGGAAAAAAGCACAAAATGTTAACTTCAATCTTGAAATTTCCACTTTAATCACGTAGTTTATTTTGTCATTAAAGTAGAACATCATAAACTTCATCTTAAAATCGTTTAATTTACTAGTTTCTCAAATCCCATCGTAACTAAAGTAGCACGTTAAATGCTTTTTTTGTATTTGGTCTTTTGCTCTATGTGTGTGAATCACTACAGGCTTCCGCTTTCTCTTTCTCCGACTGGACACAGAATCCATTACATTTGTGATATTACAGCTCTCTGAATAATTAAAATACTGAGATGTATACGTGATATATTTTTCATGATGATAGGAGTTAAAGGATGTCATTAAACAGGGGAACACGGTGCGTGATTGTGTGCAACCTTCGATGAAATTATTGTAGCAGTACTGTCCCTTTCAAACGTACTAATCTCCAATTCCTGTCCTTACTTTTCTTTCTCCAAATACCCAATCGCCACACAATCAGCTCTGTAATAGACGTTAAGCCATCTGTAAGCTTACAATGACGATTCTACAAAACTTTTAAGGAATACTGAAATATCTTTGTAGTACATGTTTAACTATTCTATCCATCTATCCTTCCAGTGTCACATCAGCCCCAGAAAGAATACAGCACAAGGTAGGATCAATCCATGAACTACTGTAGTTAGCACTGTGGAACCGTGTCCTCACATGTTTAATTATTAACAATACAGATTATTTAAATGAAGTTAAAGTTTTATCTATATAATATAATCAACATATTTTGTTGCATTTCATCTTAAAAATGATATCGTCATCATATGTAAATACGCGCTTTATAAAGTGGAGCAGGTTGTGCAATATTATAACTGTAGTGCAAGTTTACAGTGGGGTAATTGTACAAAGTGCAAACAGTTCACCGATAATTCTCTTTCTGATCAGCTGCTGCTGTGATTCCTCACTCAGATACAGTGATATAAATACTCCGAGTGGTGGAGTGAGAGTAATATGGAAAAAGATGACCCGCTGTGGCAACCCTTAACGGGAGCATCTGAAAGAAGAAAAAAAAGGTGCATTGAGAGTAACAACACTAAAGCAGTTATGGTATTTGGAATACTATGGCTATTCCCTGGACCATTATATTGTTACAAGTTAATTACAATCAGATGCATTACACTAATAAACAATATGCGGTTAGTTTCCGTGTATTTATAAAGCCACGTCAGGAAAATAAAGAGTAACCACACAGGAACAGTAGCACTGCTTTGATGCTGGGTGCCACCAGTCTGCAAAACCGATCGGAGAACTTGCGTACGACAGGTAAGGTACCGTGGAAATGTGCATGGCTTTACACCAAGTGTAGGTTTTATACATCGCGATTTGAACGTGGAAGCGTTCTTATGCAACATTTCTGTGCGTAAACACCGTTTATGCATGAGGCCCCATGATTGTAAATAAATAAGTTTGACTGGAAAAATACTGCTTATTTTTTAATGCTCTAAGTTTAATTTAATGTGAATTACAGTCCTGCACCAGTTTATTTGGAACCAGCCATTTTGCTGCATGTCAAATTAGTCATATGTCAGTCTCAAAGTGTACCAGTCATTGTAAATAAGACTCTTTGGGTCTGGTGTGTGTCACTGGCATGCATATGTCAACTTCTGGTACAGTGTACCACAAGCTAAATTCAAATCTTAGTGGCATTTTTCCAGGGTTCTCTTTTGTCTTGGTGGAATAATATATTAGTGTACTTTCCCCTTTTGTATTATTATTATGTAGCCTTTGTCAGAATACCTCAAATCTCACAGACTTACCACTGTTTATAAGGTATTATAGTATATAACTTCTCCCAGTCTTCCCTTCTACATTCATAACATCAGGCAATTAGGTGTAGTAAAAGACAAGCAGGAGTTAAGTAACAATTTAAATAATGTATTATTGATAGTATTCATAAACAATAATAATATGCAAAGTACATTTGAATATTGGCAACCATACAACCTGATAAATGCTGATGTGTAGTTTTAGGCTGCACACAGACTTGTTAGCTACTTAAAATATCTCTAGTTAAATCCTCATTTTTGGTCAGCTTTCTTCAGAACAGGCCGCATGCCTGTCTCAATATGGCTGCTGAGCTGTGCTCTTCATTGTGTTGTCCTTTTCAGTTCAAGGTGTGTGAGATGCTCCTTTATCAGTTGGTAAGAGAGAGAGGGAGGGAGGGTAAAGCAAGCAAATTTATAGGTTCTCTGTCCAACCCCTACAACCAATAGGGTGTCATGGTACTTAAAGGCTTCTGATACAAGCCAATTCCAAAGAGCCAAACTTCAGACCAATGGGGCATAGAATACCTTCACATCTGCCGCCAAAACCATTTGTTAAGGTGAAGCTTGCCAGCTAGACAGTCTGGCTTTCCTGTGGGGGTTGACTGAGAGAGTACAGCAAAGAATCTTTTGCCAAACTTGTTTGATTCACTTCCCCCAACCATGTCATAAAATTCACCAACCTGACTTAGTCCTAGGGGTAAACATGAATGCTTCTCACTAATGTGGCACTAATATTACATTGCTTTGCCTATGTTACAAATAAAGAGACACAAAATATTTATAAATTTGTTTGCAAAATTTCACACCACAACAGGCGCCATGCAGCACTTTTAAACTGCCAAACAGCTGTTATCACATAGCAGCTTGGAAGTACCGCTCGTTGTTCATGTGTCAGTACTCTGTGATGATCATTTGATACTACTTGGGGGACCAAACATGCTTATTGTTCATGTGTTGGTACTCCACCATGTTCATTACATCACAGGGAAAACCTGTTGTTCATTTGTTGGTGCTTTGTGGGAATCGATTGATACTTCATGGGGGCAAAGTGTGTGTAATGCAGTGGAACTGAAGAAAGCAGTTGCAAAATAAAAGTATCAGCTTGTGTATTATTCACACCACATCCGTAAAAAAAAAAAAGGAGAGTAAAAATAGCCTCAAATCAGTCAGTCGTAAACTGGCTTAAATTAAGAAAGTATTGGAATAAAATGTTTTTAATTGATTTCACTGTTTTTAAAGATAGTTATTTGAATAAGATTTTTTAAAATAAACTCTTCTTTTCTTTACATGTATTATTTGTTTCCATGTGAAACATTTTTACACATGAAATTTACTGTATTTTGAACATGATGTAAATTATTTTTATTTACTCAAAATGCTCCCAGGTCAAAACTCCTTGTAAGATTTCAAGTTTTTTATTAATAATATTTGCCATTTATACAGATCTGATGTGATATGCTTATATTACAGTGTGGAATTGATTCACAGTAGTCAGTGACACTGGATCACTGTTTCAAAAGATTAGCTTTGAATCTTGGCCAGGTCGTTGTCTATGGAGATTCTTCATGCCCCTGCCATTGTGTGGGTAGGTTATTCTCCAGGCATGAGTGCCCCCAACATACATGTTAGGTTACAAGGTGACCCTCAGTTGGCCAGGTGTGTGCAACTGTGCTCTTGTGTCTCTTGCTGAGGACATGGGCTTTGACTCCCCATAACCAAAGATTTGTATTAGGTGGTTTTAGGAAATGGATTGGTGCTTTTACTTAAAGATTACAGTGTACATGAAATTCATGCAATGTCCTCTATTATTTTCAGCCATTCTGCTTATTTCCTCAGTTATTTTCTTTTGTACTTTATCATCTCACTCACCTCCAAGCACTGTAAATGTATGTTCTGCCATGAAATTGTTCAGGTCTGACACCGATGGGATTATCAGACCTCAATAAATTGACTTGGCTAATAAGAAACAAATAATCTACATAATTAATCTGTATAAAAATGTTTAAAATAACACATTTAATTATTTTTCTAGAAAAGATAATTTGCAAAAATGTAGCTAGGCAACTTAAAACTATTAAACATACAGAATATTTGTTTTCCTGTTTTTTTCTAGCACGGTTATATCTTGCTTTTTTAATTTCTTTCAAGTAAATGTGATCTCTTGGAAAGTGGTTTAACCCATAAGGTCCCACAAAAAAAAAAAACTTGACTGTAGAACTTGCATATAAATAAGTCATTTATATTTCTCTCTCACTCTCTTTTATTTTGAATGTACAGGTTTACTTTTAAGACTGTAATCTGTTCATTTGTGTGTGAGGCTGAGAATGCGCTTTGCAGTTGTCTGCTGTCACATCTAGGATTGGTTAATTTCTTTTGACTGGAATTGGATAAATGGGATATGAGATATGCATGGATGCAGTGATTTTATGTTAACAGTCACTTTATAATTAATGGGGATATATTCTATAAATAGCTGCACTTTCATGGTTAGCTACTGTATATTGTTTTCATTTGTATTCAATATTATTTTGTTTTCTTATAACTGCAGTATATTTTATTTCTATAATGAATGTACTTTCTGCTTCAAAAGAGTTAGTGTGCTATTAATAAAATTAATAAAATATTTTTCAACAGTCAAGTAAATTAAGATGAATCAGATATCATTGGATGCTGATAAGACTTTACTGTACTAGGAAGCTGTAACTGCAGCTTATAACATCACTAAATTTCACAGAGAAATAATATATTCAGTATTAGTAATTTCTTAAAATTCAGACATTCAGAGTGCTAGTTTATGCTTGAAATTAAAGGACATGAACAAAGTATCTTTTTGTTTTTTTTAAGTCACTAACCATTACTACAAAGTAATATATTTCTTAGTTCTACCTTTTTGATGTGTCCTGTTTTTTTTTATCTGTGTGCAGTTGGTATATCTATAGTACAGTGTGACGCACAAGTTACTGTCTTGCACCTGATAGAAGACACAAGTAGTGATGGGGCCAGGTCAGTGGCTGGGTTAGAATGTTTCCTGTATCAACCATCAGGTGACAGGGTAGTATATGCTGCGAGGCTGTGAACATGCAGCCGCCTCAGTGGCATTGCAGCCCTGCTGTTGCTTTGGCGATGGACAAGCAGTCCTTGACAGATGCATCAACCTCATTTCTGCATGCAGCACAGTTAGGGAGGGTCTCAAAGGGCCTCAAAAATCTCACAATAGGAAAACATTCTTTATATTTTCTTGAAGTAGAAGGTGTTATTATTCTATCAATGTATCCCAAAATGTTCTTTACTGGCCATTCTGTCTCACTCTACAAATCATGAAAAGCCAAATACATTAAGGAGCATAAACAGCATTTGCAAGAATCAAAACAATAAATAAAAAAATGAAAAATACACAATAGCCAAGCTAGGGTTGTTACGGGTGAACCTATAAATTATAAACCTATAAATCCAAAGACATCCTGATTTTGATCATTTTAGAGTGTATTAAGGGGGTGAGGATATTGCTGACATATAAATTACTGTAATAATAGATAAAATTGAATACAATTACTGTAATAATACATAAAACTGAATACAGCATGTTTAAAGAAAACTATTTTTTTTTTATTAATTAAAAAACTAAAAAAAGTGTAGTGTAACAATTTTTTCAATAAAATAGATTAGTTTTTTTACTGATTACTGTTGAGATTAAATATATTGTATAGATAAAAATACATTAAAAAATAAATAGTAACAAAGTTTTTTGTGTGGTAGTATTTAAAACAAAATATTTAAACTAGGAATACTGCATAATCAGCACCAAAAAGCATTTTTCTATACTTGTGCAAAGAAGAGTGGTATAGACTGGCATAAGAACCACCATACAGTATGTATTGCCCAAAAAGAAGAGCTTCCATCTTACCTTTCCTTTGGAGTACATTAGGATAATTTATGTTAAAAAGTCGGCCAAACCATGCCCATATTTAATAAAAATATTTTTTTATGAATATGTGAATGCTTGTGGTGCGTGCCTAAGAAACAGATGTTTGAAAGATTACTTCCACCTTCTATAATCAAAGCCTATTATAACATCTCAATATACTTTACTGTTATTATTTATAAATTCAAAATGTGCTGTAGCTTTCATCCAGGCTTCTTTTCTCTGTTGCTGTCACTGAATAACCCTGTGAAAAGCCTGTTGTAGAGGTGAGCAGCTCCTAATAAACTTTTGCTATAGTATTTAAATTTATCTTAATCCATTATTTGCCGGGTGTTCAAATGCAAGGGAGGCAGTAATAACCTAAGACAGAACAACAGGAAGAGAGACTGAATGTCATGGAATATGCACTGAAGAATGTATATACACATTTAGGAATATACACCTGGGGCCTCATGTATAATACCGTGCGTAGAATTCATACTAAAACATGCCGTTTTGACAAACGTGGAAATGTGGGTGCACACAAAAAAATTCAGATGCACGACACTATGCGTAAGCCAACTTCCCCTCACTTCTGCTTCGTAATTCCCGATCAGCGTGAAATGTAACACATATGCACACTCCAGCAGCCTCACCCTGACTCCTCCCAGAATTACACCCCTTTAAATATGCAAATCAATATAAATAATCCTTTAAATTCTGTGTTTTGTGAAAAGACAATGACAAAAGCATTGGGAAAAAAAATTTCACCAAATGTGGAGGCAAGGAAAAACATTCTATTTGTTGGCTTAAGCAGTGGTATAAGCAACAAAAGGAAGTTGATCAAGTGATACAAAGTCGTGGAGACACTCTAAAGTCCAAGTTCACAAAGTTGCACAGTGCTGAAATAAAAAAGTGTTAAGATATCAAAGCTGTAGTGAAAAGGCGAGAGAAAAGAAAAAATAGGGACACTGAAAAACCGCAATCTCATAGTTTATTTTTAATTAAAGTGGAGCATCTTAAGTTTCACCTTAAAATCGATGTTTAATTGAGTGTCTCAAATCCCATCATAACTAAAGTAGCATGTTAAATGCTTTGTATTCTATGTATTCTATGTGTGTGAATCACTATGTGCTTAAACGGGCTTTTTCTTTTGTAGACAGGAGCATGCAGGCACTGAACTCCACACAGTATACATTACATTTATGATATTACAAATCTTTGAACACTTTAGAATACTAAGATGTATACTTGAGATAGTTTTGAAGATAAAATAATTTATTGCAGCAGTACCATCTTTGTAAAACATACCAACCCCCAATTCCTGTCTTTCCGTTTTCTTTCTCCACATAACCAATTGCCACAATATATGCTCTGTAATAAATGTTAAATCAGTTGTAAGCTTAGAATGCTGATTCTGCAAAACTTTTAAGAAACCTTGAAAAATCTTTGTAATATGTGTTTAATTATTCCATCCATCTATCCATGCTTTTGTCGTGTCAGTCCCAGCAAGCATATAGGGTGAGGAAGGAACAATTCCTGGATGGGGCGCCAGCTTGTCACTACCATGCCCCCACATATTTAATTATTAAAAATATACATTATTTAAATGAAGTTAACCATTTATCTGTGTAATGTAATATGTATACTTTAATTTCATCATAAAAATGATATCAAGTATACATTCTAATATTCTAACAGCACACAGATCCAAGAGGATAGTACACGCACACTCTCTTCTATTGAATTGAATTGAATTCCTTTGTTGTCATTGTATGGTACAATGAGATTTAATATGCAAATCCTCCATAAAGCTATTTTCCTATAAAATGATAACAATAACAATAACAATAATAATAATGAAAGTAATACAATAAAGAACAATGAAAAATATACAATATGAAAGCATTAGTGCAATATACATGTTCATATTGTGCAAATGGTTCATAAAATGGCTCAGGTTGTGCAATGTTATAGGTATAGTGCAAGTTTACAGTGAGGCAGCTGTAATTATATGTACAAACAGTTCTGCTGGGAGCACTTGATGGACTGACTGAGTGCATTTATAGCTCTAGGGATGAAGTACTGTAGTTTCTGAGTCTCAAGTTGCGTGCACGAAAGGCTCTAAAGCATTTGCCGGATGGGAAAACTACAAATAGATTGTTCACATTGCTGAGTGGAATCCATGCAGATGCTGGTGGCTTTCCTTACACAGTGTGCGCTATAAATTTCCTCCAGGGCTGGAGGCGGTATCCTGATAATCCTCAATGCTTTTGACACAACCCGCCACAGAGATTTCCGATCAGCTGCTGTAGAGCTGTGATTCCACACTCAGATACAATGGGTTAAATACTCCAAGTGGTGCATTGAGAGTAACAATGCCAAAGAAGCTGTGGTATTTGGAATAGTCTGGCCATTCCAATGAACCATTATATTGTTACAGGTGGATTACAATCAGATGCCTTAAATTTATAAACGATATGCGGTAATTTCAGTGTACAGTGGAACCTCAGTTCACGAATGTCTCGGAAAACACGTACAAATCGGTCTACGACCAAAAAGTTCACCAAACTTTTGCATCTGTTCATGACCACACACTCTGTATACGAACAAGCCAGTTTCCCTTTCGGTTTGTGCACGTCGATGATTTCCACACATGTTCAGTCTCTCCCTGTGCATTCCCTGTGCACCGAGAGACAGAGAGAAAGAGACACACACACGTGTGAGCGCGAGAGAGAGAGAGACACACATACATGGGCAAAAGAGATACACACGCGAGAGAGAGATGCACACACACACACACGAGATTGAGAGAGGGAGACGGCTGGACGCATAAGGCTTGTTTTTAAAGATACAGATCCGAGCATTGTTTTAACCTTGTATTTAATGAAGACTTTTTCCTATTGGATTTTATCCTCCACTTCTGTTAACAGCGATCGGTTCGTAGCGTACATTGTTGCAATGTTACTTTTCTTGATGGTTTATTAAATTAAGGATTTTCAAATGTTCATTTTTTTCCCTGTGCTTAAAACTCATTTAAAAAAAAAAAAGTATTTTTAGCGAGCGGTTCGTAGCGCTACAGCGCGAACTCTTGCAGTATTAGTTTTCTCTGTTCTTCAAGGTTTTCTCAGTGTTATTCAATGCTTTTACATTTAGTTTACTATTACTATTTGCATTCTATGGTATTATTAACTATATTTGTGCTTAAAAAATCTTTAAAAAAATATATTTACATACAGTTCATACGGTTTGGAACAGATTCATTGTATTTACATACAATCCTATGGGGAAAATTACTTTTCACGGTTCACGACCAAATCGGTTTACAACCAAAATTTTGGAACGAATTATGGTCGTGAACTGAGGTTCCACTGTATTTAATAAAGCCTGCATCATGGGTGTGAATCTAAAAAAGAAAAGGAAACCACACAGGAACAGAAGGACTCCTTTGACGCTGGGTGCAGCCAGTTTGCAAAACTGAGCAGAAACATGCAAACGCAATGAGTTGTGCTGCTGTGAGAATGTACGTGGCTTTACACCAAAGTTTAGTTTTTATACATTACAATGTGAGCATGGAAACTGGCATACACACCACTTTTGTGTATACTCACTATATATACCTGAGGCCCCTGGTGAATATTTATTTAATATTAAAAAAATATTTCCAAAGAAGAAAAATATGAATAAAAATAAATACATTTACCTGTAATGATTAAAAACTATTTAATAATCATTTTCTGCTGGTAAACGTAATTGGTTTTACTGTACCAAACTCATAAACTAGTATTTGTAAGGATGCAGATAAATAAAAACGTATACAAAATTTATGAAAAAAATTAAATAAAATGTAAATCTGAATTTCCGACAGTGTCATTTAAACATGTTTCTGCAAACAGACTTTGAATCAAGGTAATAATCGTAAACTAAAACGAAAATGAAGACTAAAACTATTAATCAATCAATCAATCAACATTTATATTTTATATAGCACATTTTCATACAAAAAAGTGTAGCTCAAAGTGCTTTACAAAATGAATAGAAAAATAGAAGACACAATAAAAAATAAACATAAGTCAACATTAAATAACATAGAATAAGTAAGGTCCGATGGCCAGGGTGGACAGAAAAAACAAAAAAAAAAAACTCCAAATGCTGGAGAAAAAAAATAAAATCTGTAGGGATTCCAGACCATGAGACCGCCCAGTCCCCTCTGGGCAATCTACCTAACATAAATTAAACAGTTTTCTTTGTATTTAGGGTTTTCATGGAAGGACCTGATGATGATGGTCACGTAGACTTCTGGCTTTCAGTCCATCAATGTTGGTGCATCATGATGCTTTGAGTAGGTGGTGGTTGCACAGGCCGCCACCACAAAGAAACCGGAAAAAGAAACAGAAGAGAGAGTAGGGGTCAGTACAGATTTTAGAGCCACTGTGAATAGTTATTATGATGAATTGAACATACTGAGTATCAGTATTAAGTTAAAGTGAAGTTATAAAAAGGCCATGTTAAAGTAATGAAATGTAATTAATGAAAAAACATTTTCGTAAACTGATGTAAAATAAATAACAAAACTGAGATGGAAAACTAAAACGATCCAAAACAATTACAGTAGCTTAAAAGACTAACAGAAATAAAATAATAATAAAAAAAAATCAGTTTTAATGATCATGTCTGTAAGAATGCGGTAGAATCTATTTTTACATTTTTCATAAACTTCCAGGCCTGCCCTGTAGGTGGTGAAATTCATTATGTAAACTTTATCTGACCAGAGGATATCAGCAATCAACACGGCTGGAAGAAAACAACACAGCACCGTATGGGAGTTTTTCGAATATTTCACTGAAAGCAACAAAAGTAAGTGCATAGTGTTGGAGCAGAGTGTGTTGTGTGCTGTACAGATTAAAGGTAAAAACCTGACAAACCTTAAAGTGTACCTAAATAGCCATCAAAAATTAGCCTGGGTAAAGAAAAAGAGCCTGAAAAGTGAGTACAATTTGAGTATACATGCAAGTTCTAGTACACATCATACAAGACAGCAGACATTAACATTGTGTTTGCAGAGGACAGCAAATTGGGGAACAAACTCAGCTGAACACCAAAAACGCGAAGAAGCCCAAGTAAACTTGTTTATTGAAACTGGCATGTTTACTAGGCTGTGTGACATGCCATCATTCATAAAATGTGTTTCCTCTCTTGATCCCAAATTTAGCATGCCATGTGCTACACAAATAAATGCGCTCATTGTACATAAAATGAATAAAGCACTACAACGTATCAAAGAAATGGTCAAACAAGCTCGGAAAGTAAACCTTTGTATAGACGGAGTAAAAAGGGTCTGATGGCTTAGTTTTTGAGAATTTCTGCATGCTTTTATCATTCACCAACAAACCAAGTACAGCATGCTTTGTTAAGTTTATGCCACATATGTCATCCACATACAGGATAAACTTTGGCAAACGCTATCGACAGTACTCTGAATGAATGGGACATACCAGAAGACAAGGTTATGATTATAGTGACAGACAATGGAGCAAACATCGTCAAAGCTATAGATATACTACAGAAAGCGCAGAGGCAAGGAGAATATTCAACACAGCAGTTCATCAAGGTGGATTCAACTGAATCTGAGTCGGAGTCAGATATAGAGGAAGAAGAGATCAGAGTCTCTGATCAAGGGAAGTTGAAAAAATGTTGGCTAAGTAGCTCGATATATTCTGCTTCATGATTTTTCTTTCAGGTAGCAAGCTTGTGGCATGTATGATAAATGGTCAGGAAACCATCCAACACATTAGCACATTTATACAGCACATTACATTTTAATTAGTCTTGGTAAATTCGTAATAAATTATCATATTTAGAAATTATTACTTTTGTAGTGTTATATTTATAGAGGAAACTTAATAGATGATGTTTTTGGAGGCTGTGTGTAAAATAAATAATAAAAACTATTGTAGCTATTTATTTCAAATGCTTTGATGCAGCTTTAAGTTCTTTACAAGACTGAATAAAAACAAATATACTGTGTAAAATTAAATAACATGTAATAAATAATATGCATAAAATCTACGTTGGAGAAAAGACAAATTTGAACCAAGAAAAAACATTTCCTAAAACACATTAAGCTGAACTGTGATTTATTTGATTACGTAACAGAATCAACAGACTTCTTTCAAGACGGAGACATATCCTGGTTTCTACGTATGTCTTGTATGGCACACACCCTTCAGCTTGCATTGAATGATGCCATGAAACAATCAGGAGCCAGTTCTGCTGTTAACAAAGCCAGGAACCTTATTCATTCTGTCTTTGGTAGCAAATGAGCAAATGATTAAAAGATGTGACTTTAGCCTGTTTTATAATAATCATTGACTTGACAACAGGCTTGTCTTTATCTAAAAATCTGAGTTACAGTATATTTAGTAAGTAATCCCATAGACAAATTGTTCTCAAACTCTAGCATTCAACATTGTTTGCCTCAGTGTCTACTTATTATCAGGGTACAATAAAGGAAGTAAACAAGACAGAAAAAGAACACATTAATTGGAAAATCACAAATTATTTGTACTATAGAAAAAAGCCAATATTTTTAAATTTTTTATTAAAAAAATTATACTTTAAAGCTTTTCTGAATATGAGAACAGAAAATAAGGCCAGCTTATTAAATGTGATCAGTTACAGAGGTAAAATTACTTTTTTGATTGTGAAACCTGAACAAAACAAATTCCTGCAACCACAGTGGTAATAGTGGCTTTGACCCAATGATCATTTAATTATTCTATGATGCACTAGGAATAAGTGATTATTTTGTTTAGACTCCTTACCATTTCATTAGAATAACATTATTCTCTGTTTGTTTCTGAAAGTGTGGCCAAACACTGATTCGCAATTGCCCCACACAGTGGAACAGTACACTTGACATGCTGAAGCGACTTCTGAAAACTAAAGCTACACTTAATGAGGTTCTTGATTAACTTGGGATGGATACACTGTTGACCAGTGACTGGGCCAAGTTGGAAAACCAACTTAAAGCCATTTTGCACACAGATCAGCTTCAAACAGATAGCCAGTCTCTGCCAGAGGTGATACCTTCCCTGCTAAACCTGGAGGCACATCTCAAGTCAGCTAGTGGAGAGACAAATTTGGCACAAGCTCTTCTCAAGTGTTTGCGCCAACATATATCATGTCTGTTAGATCCCAATAGTGACACATTTGACCAAGTCCCTGCAGCCGCATGTCTAATGGATCCCAACTGTCTCTCTAACCCAACAGACTCCTGAGCTAGTACCTTTGAAAAGAACAGCAGGGTTATTTGTATTGAGTGAGGTAGCAAAACACAATCACACCATAGAAGCACAACACGATGAGTCTACACAGACAGTAGCAGTTTTAACAAATATCACAGTCCTTCAGAAATACAAGTACTTGGCTAATAAAATAATTAGCTTAAACCCTGAAAACCAGCCTAGGCCATCTGAAAGTGCTCCACATGAAATGCAGAAATATCAAGTGTAGGTTAGGCAGGGGGATTTTACTGGCAATCCTCTTCAGTTCTGGCAAGCCAGGGTGGCTGTGTAACCTAAACTCACCCTGTGGCTTTGGACCTTGTCTGTGTCCCTGCCTCACAAGCATGTGTTGAACGCTTATTCTCAGTTTGTGGACAGTTGTCATTTGGATTGCGAAACAGAATGACCACTTCTCTGGAGCACAGAGTTTTCATGAAAATTAACAGAAAGATGTACAATTGAACTGTTTTGTGTCACTGTTATGGTAGGGCTTTAGTAAATTGTGCAAAGGAGAAAGAAGCATTTGTTGTTTCAGTTATACCATTTAAATTAGGATTGCTATTTTGCATGCAAAACTGCAATGTGTTCCACCTTCAGTTCAAATTCAATATCTGGGTTTATTTTTGTTCGTTTTTTTAACAGGATATACCTATAGGTGTCTGCTGACAGTAAATAAATGTTATTTCCAAAATTATTAAGTCTACAGTTCTCTCATTGCGGCACAAAATTAACCTCCACAAAATTGCTTTAACCATTCTATAATTGCTAAAACTAAAACTGAAACTAATATATATAAAAGTAAAATAAAAATGTGAAATAAAAACTAAACTAAAATTAAGACCTGAAGTAATATAAAAATAAAAACTAGCAAAAAAACTCAAAACTGTAATAACTTTGATTTGAATTAAAACAGTGAAAAGACAGAAAGAGAGAAAAAACTTGCAATATTTTTGTGGCATTTCTATGCTCTAATTAATAGATCGTGTCTATTTTTCACAGAAATAACACATACGAAAATAGACTTTCAGCATCAAAAACACATAAATAAATGTGTCAAACTGCAGTCAGCTTTTTACTATTTCACAGCTATTGTCAGGTTATTTTATAACTGAATAGGTTGCCCATTATGACTCATTAGTCATATAGAGCTAAAACTAAGAAAGAACAAAAGCTCACCCTCATGCAAAATAGCAGCACAGAGTAAGTCAACCACCATGATTTTCAAGAATACATGTGTCGTTAATTGCAGAAAACAGGTGAGATCATAATATTCATTAAGAATATTCTAAAGGCTTTTTTTTTTAGCTACTCTTATCTGTTTAAGACAGGTTACAGAATACATTTGCAACCTATTATATATTATATAATATATATTAATAAAATATAATCATATAATTTAATGTGATTGATATTTGTAAAAAAAAATTGATTAAATTGACAATTGGTGTTATAAATATATATATATATTTTAAAATAGTTAATAAAACAGAAATAGTGTATTATTCATAGTAATTGAAAAGGCCAACCTGCTGTTTCTGATGAGAAATTAACTTAGCTAACTTTGACTAATTTTGAATTGTATTCTGTTTATAAAATCCTGTTTCTGGAGTTTTTGTATGACTTTTGAGAGATTTATTAAGCACTAGCAAAATACCCGCGCTTCGCAGCGGAGAAGTAGTGTGTTAAAGAAGTTATGAAAAAGAAAAGGAAACATTTTAAAAATAACATAACATGATTGTCAGAGTATTTGTTTTGTGACTGTTATGAGTGTTCCTGTCATCAAGGATTTGATTATCATTATTTCTTTTAATCAAGTTCGTATTTGGAGGATGTATTGTGTTCAAGTTATATTCCACGTTTGTCAACCGTTGTAAAGATAACAGGTTTCATTCATCGAAGTGTTCACTACCCAAATCTGTACTCATGAATCTAAGATGTTTAACAGGCATTCCCAGTATTAAGTTGAGGATTTGCCTGCGAATATTTAGCGGCAGCGTATCTATGAACTTAATTTAAACTTAAGCTTTACATCTTGCTTTCCTATTGATATGTCTACAAAGGCTTGTTCAGCTTCAGAGGGTTGTTCCTTTCTTACTGCATCAATAAACAGCTTGTCTTCCTATTTATCTGAGACATCACACACTGCATGCACGGGTTTACTTTTCCCAGTCCTGCAAACTTTAGTGAAGTGGTTCAATTTACCACATTTTTTACACTGTCTTCCTTTAGCTGGACATTGATTTTTTTCCACCGTGTGGTTTGTTTCCGCAGTAGCTGCACTTATGAATATGCTTCTATGTGTCACATGCTGCCTTCACAATTGTGTAATGTGTTTTTTGTTCAGCACTCTGCAGGCTATGGCTGTAGATACTGTATGTACGTAAGTAGGTTCCAGTTATGACTGTTACGCATAGAATTTTGAAATGAAACCTGCCTAACTTTTGTAAGTAAGCTGTAAGGAATGAGCCTGCCAAATTTCAGCCTTCTTCCTAAACGGGAAGTTGGACAATTAGTGATGAGTCAGTGAGTCAGTGAGGGCTTTGCCTTTTATTAGTATAGATTATTGAGAAATACATGGAGACTGCAGTATGAAACTGTCTAAAATATATGTCATCGGTTTTACAATATAAGCCCAATTGTTTGTTTTCTATGTGCAGCACTGCACAATCCTAGAGTATGAGAGAATAAATCCTCCTTACAGTTGAAGTTTTGTGTTTATTTCCTCTTGTTCCAGTTACCTGAACATGTGAAGTACATTTATATGCCATTATATTGTGTCCATTCTTCTTAATATGGTCTGATTGTGCTTAAAAACCTTTGGTAAAATTTCAATATTAAAAAAAAAAAGAAAATTGAGATTAATCACGATTAATTACACAAAGTCATGTGTTTAATCGTGATTAAACTTTTTGATTGCTTGACAGCCCTAATATATATACATATATATATGTATATATACACACACGTACACCAACACAGAATATACACAGTCATGACTTGGTTAATAATCTCCCAAGGTTATACTTTAAGGATGGAGCTTTCATAGAGATACAATTAATTGAATTACACAGTGTTGAAAAGCCGTCATACGTGGTTTTATTACAGTATTAATATTGTTATTAACATGCTTTTACTACTGTATTTCAAGAATTATTGTCATTTTATTTGATGTATTATACTAATGTTATGTTAAGTTACTTGAGTTTAGGTTAGCTTTGGGTAGGTAACATCAAATCAGGTGTATACTTGACACATCATTGCAGATAAAAATCACATGTCCCTTAGTGATGTTGGTGGATGGTTAGGTTTTCACCATATGCTGTGCACAGAATGCAGTTATGCAGCTGTGGTGCCTCATTTCCAAAGTCAGCATGGCATAAATGACATCAGACATAGAGGCACACCCCTGAGTCCTGCTGGCGTACACAGAGATTTTACCATATAGAATGGAGTGAAAATGACATCAGACACAGAAGTACATCCCGACCTACTTAATAAACATCAGCACACATAATGACAAAATTGATTTTAAACACATCAAGCAAGATAAAATTAAGCAAGATAAAACTGTGTATATAGTGTACAACTTTTTATCTTTCAATATTAAATCAAGAATTTAGATTTTTTTCATTTAAAGGAAGGACTTCATGCCATCTGTTAGGATTAGAAGAATTGCCAGCATCACTGCTTTGACACTTTGGTCTATATTAAGCAAAATAAAGTTATATTTTTAGCATGGATAACATCTACACCATGAATGGTAAAACATGAGTGGGAGGGAAGATGTATTTGTGGTTGTAGCGGGTTATGGTAAACACAGTGGACAACATAATCATTCATGCTGGCTGCAGTTCAGAACTTTTTAGCCAAAGTAAAAATGTAACTTTTTCTAAGTGTGGGTAGCTTAAACCACAGTTGAATGGGGAATATGGTATATACTGTATATATATATATACACAGTACAGGCCAAAAGTTTGGACACACCTCCTCATTCAATATGTTTTCTTTATTTTCATGACCATTTACATTAGTAGATTCTCACTGAAGGAATCAAAACTATGAATGAACACATGTGGAGTTATGTACTTAACAAAAAAAGGTGAAATAACTAAAAACATGTTTTATATTCTACTGTAGTTTTTTCAAAATAGCCACCCTTTGCTCTGATTACTGCTTTGCACACTCTTGGCATTCTCTCAATGAGCTTCAATAGGTAAGTCACCTGAAATAAAACCAGAAACTAGAATATAAAACTTGTTTTCAGTTATTTCACCTTTTTTTGTTAAGTACATAACTCCACATGTGTTCATTCATAGTTTTGATGCCTTCAGTGAGAATCTACCAATGTAAATGGTCATGAAAATAAAGAAAACACATTGAATGAGGAGGTGTGTCCAAACTTTTGGCCTGTACTGTATATATAATTTTATTATAATAGTTATTGCTAGTTTTACTGTTATTATTTATTAATTTATTACTGTCCATTTCAAACCATTACTATCGATTTACTTATCTGTTATTTTTTAATTATTTATTTATTTATTTATTTATTAATTATAGTATAGTTCTTTACCTATCTTGTACTTGTCCTGTGTTTACCTGTATTTTTCATTGCTGTTCTGGGGAATGTTATTTCATCCAACTGTATGCTGCATAAATACTATTTATGGATGGTATGAAAATAAAGCCACTTGACTGATGTATTCTAAAATATACAGTATGCTTATATAAAACATCTACACTGACTAATATTTTCTGTTTTCCTTGATTTTTAATATACTGTATTGCTAGTAATAGCAAATCATTTTATCTGTATAGTATCTTTCCCTTGCTCAACATGTTTTGCAAAAATACAAAATGTAAAACATCAAATAAACAATACTAGATACAAGCTAACACCATCATAAAACACAAATTAAAAGATAAATGCAGCAAACATAAATCTCTGAATTAGAATAAGAACCAATAAATCAGAATAAAATATAAAGTTCTAAACAAAACTATAAATATATAGCGTAATTTTTGATACCCTGTATCATCCTTAACGACTAAATTGAGCTGGGAGAAATTCTAAAAATATTGGTGTTTGCAAAATGCCTTCCTGAACATATAAGTTTTGAGTTAAACCTTTAAAAGAATGTATACTTTAGTTATTTGTTGAAATTGTCAGTTATTCTATTTTCAACACTGGATATTTCAGTAATCATTTATGTTTAATATATTTTTATATTCATGTTAATATACCTGAGGTAAAGCCGGCAGCTAACCAGTAGAAATAACCGGCAGTGAGAAATTAAAGTCGATCGCTCATCGGGTGGTGGAAACTTAAAGCCGACGATCTCGTAGTGATTCAGCTGAACACGGAAAGCGCCAAAGCACCTATAAAAATGGCAAAGATGACTTCAACACTTAACATAAGTTCTGTCTGCTCTCTGCCCGTCGAGGGGGCGTTTATATGTTGTGTCCTGCAGTATGTATAGTTCAGGTTTTCCGGCCGACAGTGTAGATAGCTTCACCTGCCAAAAGTGTTTAGTTAATTTAGAGTTGGTTGGGAAAATATGCGAATTGGAGGACCATGTTAGGAATCTGATAGCGATTAGGCAAACCGAAAATTGGATCGACTCGGTTTGTTTAGACAACTCAGCTACTTCTGATTCGGCTTCAGTCTCTCCGGGTCCCACTGTATTCAGCCACAGGGCGAGTGGGTAACAGTAAAACAGGGATCTAAGAATCCAAAATGTAGTCCCCCGGCACCCAGATCACCAATTCGGACCCAGAACAGATTCTCAGCTCTCCGTAGCGCGCCTGTGGAAACTGAGAATAATAAAGTGCTCATAATTGGCAATTCCATACTGCGGAATGTTAGAATTCCAAACTATGTTAAACCAGCAGTTAATGTTAAGTGCCTCGATTGCATTCCTTTCACTGCTGGCTAGAAACCTGGTGTGCAAATGAAAGCATAGTGCTTGTGAACAATTTGGATGATTTTTGGGAAAGGCCTGGATTTTTCAGAAGAGATGGTCTTCATCCTAACTGGAGGGGATCTTATGTATTATCCCAAAATATGGCAGAAAAACTGCCTGGTTGACTGATTAGAGCACCATCCAGGCCGCAGTCATGTGATCTTAAATCACAGGCTGTTGTTTATCCCACCTGTTATTTTCAAAATACCAACAGATATTAGCAGTACAGACTTTATGAACTTCTTCAATGAAAAAATTAAAAATATAAGATCCCAGATCTCAGCATCACAGAACAAACCAAATACTAGCTTAGCAGACCCTGCCGCACATTGCATTCAGCACTTTCAATCCTGTAACTGAGCAGGAAATCTTAACTTTAATTACTAAAATGAAGCCCACTACTTGTTCCCTAGATCCAGTGCCAACAAAACTAGTAAAAAGTGCCATGGATGTTCTTGCAGCGCCTATTTTAACCATTATCAATAGTTCATTACTGCATGGCACCGTACCTGATGCACTAAAAGTGTCAGTCATTAAACCTTTACTTAAAAAGTCAGACCTAGACCCACACATACTAAATAATTATAGGCCTATTTCAAATTTACCATTTCTCTCTAAAATACTAGAAAAGTAGTCGCCAGTCAGCTTCAGTCACACCTTACGCATTACAATTTATTTGAGAAATTCCAGTCTGGTTTTCTCACTGGTCATAGAACAGAAACTGCACTAACACGGGTTGTAAATGACATTCTGATATCCTCTGATGAAGGAAACTCCACTGTAATTATGTTGTTAGACTTAGTGCAGCATTTGACACCATTGACCATTCTATTTTACTGCACAGGCTAGAAAACGATGTTGGGCTTACAGGCCCCATGCTCGCTTGGTTTAGTTCTTATTTATCAAATCGATTCCAATATGTACAGAAATGTGCTGACAGTACTCCATCATTATACACAGAAGTTCAATATGGTGTCCCGCAGGGCTCAGTACTGGGACCTTTACTGTTTTTACTTTACATGCTTCCACTGGGATCTCTCATTAGGAAACATAATGTTAATTTTCACTCATATGCAGATGACACCCAGTTATACCTTTCATTTAAATCAAATGAAGTTTCTCCGATGTTGTCTTTAATTAGTTGTGTTAGTGAATTAAAGGAGTGGATGAATGAGAACTACTTGTCTTTAAATACAGATAAAACAGAGATGTTAATTGTTGGAGGGAATGACGCTGATCACAGCAATATTTTGTCATCATTTAACTCAGTTGGAATCCCAATTAATTTTACTGAATCAGCCCACAATCTAGGAGTTATCTTTGATTCTAGCATGTCATTTAAAGCACATATTACAAAGTTGTCCAAAACATGCTTAAAAATGTTAGGATATTAAGGCGCTTTCTAAATAAACAGGATTCTGAGAAATTAATTCATGCATTTATCTCTAGTAGGATTGACTACTGCAATGTGGTGTTCACTGGCTGTTCAAACTGTTCTTTATACAGCCTCCAGTTAATCCAAAATGCGCTGCAAGAATTATTACAAGAACAAGAAAATATGAACACATAACTCCAGTTCTTAAATCCTTACACTGGCTCCTGGTTAAGTTTAGGGCAGATTTCAAAATCCTCCTTTTAACATATAAAGCATTAAATGGCCAAGGTCCGGCTTACTTGTCTGAACTTATCATGACTTACAAACCTGAGCACATTAAGATCTCAAGATGCTGGTCTGCTTAGGATTCCAAGGATTAATAAAATAACAGTGGGAGGTTGAGCTTTTAGTTACATGGCCCCTAAACTGTGGAATGGTCTTCCTGCTTCTATAAGAGATGCCCCTTTGGTCCCAGCCTTTAAATCTCGGTTGAAGACTCACTACTTCAGTTTAGCATATTCTGACTAGAGCTGCTGATTAACTGTACATACTGCATCTCTGTTGTTAGTCATTAGCACTAAAACATAAGTAACATAATTGTTATAATTTGTTACTAACCCTCACCTATTCTGTTTCTGTTCTCGGTACTCAAATGTGGCAATTGGTGCCACGGCCCTCCTGCCAAGTTGTTTGCCTGCCTATGGTAAAGTCATCCCTGATGGAGGATCACAGGAATCATGGGAAAAAGGGGTCCTTTCATCAGATTGGCTAGTCGAGCAATGTTTCAGCCATGGAATGGCCAAATGGGGAGGCAGCTTGATGGATGAGGTCTCCAGGACTCTAAAAATATCTAAATCTTATGTGATATCATCTACTGTTAAATTCTGCTCCATACTTCTAAAATTTTTATTATTATGCTGTATTAAGGATTTGTTCTGTGTATTGTATTGTATTGACCCCCTTCTTTTGACACCCACTGCACGCCCAACCTACCTGGAAAGGGGTCTCTCTTTGAACTGCCTTTCCCAAGGTTTCTTCCATTTTCCCTACAAGGTTTTTTGGGAGTTTTTCCTTGTCTTCTCAGAGAGTCAAGGCTGGGGGGCTGTCAAGAGGCAGGGCCTGTTAAAGCCCATTGTGGCACTTCCTGTGTGATTTTGGGCTATACAAAAATAAACTGTATTGTATTGTATATTCACAATGAACATACTGTATCTCCAAGCACTTGGAATAAATTATAGAGCGGTGTAGTGCCTATATAGATTGTTTGCATTTTTATCAATTTACTCAGGATCAATAAGGTAGTTTCTATAAAATAGCATGCTTAATTCAGAGAAAAGATAATAGGCTGAAAATACAATGTAGATCTTTTATGCCTAGTCATTGAAAGGAATAAAAAAAATTCCTCAGAGTTAACATTAACTTTGTTTTTTATTCCATGGAAGACGAATCCTTGAATAAAGCCCAGCCTATTTAGTTATTTGCTGCCAAAGTAAACTTTTTGGGGAAAAAAGTCATCTAACAATATTCCCTATTTAAAACCTTCCAACCGTCATTTACCACTACAAAGCATGAAATAAAACCAAAGAGTTTCTCCAAAAATAAATATCCAAGAGAATGTCACATTCAGTTTAAATTTGGTAGTGTGGTTTTTGTGCAAATATGCCAGCACTTCAGTGTACCATCTGAAATACATTTCACTTCATAGTTCAGGGCCCATGTCTAAAATCTAAATTTAAAACAGACCAGAAATTTCTATTTATAATAAATGACTTATAGTAGGACCTGGTGGTTATAACTTAATGTCCTGTAGAAACATTCTGCACTTACCTGTTGTGCTGGACATGTTAACAAAAGAAAGCTACTAAGGCTTTTATAAACTTTTTCATACATTCAAAATGAGAGAAAGAAAAAAACTTTCATTAGGAGTGTTTTATCAAAAGCAACAGTCAATAATAACAGAGTGCTTTGAAAATGACTGTGTCTTTCAGAGAGCAAGCTTTAACATGGACTCCTGACTTGTTATATTTTAAAGTCACCTCCTCCACCTGCCTATGCCAGTGTGCAAATGTCAAAGGCATTGCATTTAGTCTTTTAAAGATTCAGATATAGCATAGTAAAGCTCAGTGCTTGAGGCTTTGCTGGAGGAAAGTCATTATTACTTGTCTTTGCTTTCGAGCTATATGGCATGTAGCTGCCAAGTTCTCAGTGATTGGTCATACAATTGTCCACTCGCTGCAGCCCTCTGGTACATAAGCCTCAAGGGCAGAAAGCAGAAGGATGCTCTAGACGTGCAATCAAATGGAAGAGAGACAGGGATAAACAACATGCAAAAGGACAGGCCTTGGGCAAAGTCCTGGTTCTTATCTGACAGCAACAAAATGTTCAATGCCTGCTAGTGTTCTGTGGCTGCATTTTAACTCAGTGTTTCTAAATATAATGGGTCTAAAGTCTGCCTTTTCCTAACCTTACTTTTATATCCCAAAGAAAACATTCAACATCACAACGCATTACATTTTTGAAAAAGAATTAATCCTGGGACCAATTTTACATAAACTTGTAACAGATTAACATAGTCTCTTTTTCTGAGCCACTAGAATTATAAGTGACTACGTACCAATTTTATTAGAGGTGTTCTAATTCCCTTTGCAGCTTATCTCCTAACACCTCTATAAAGTGTGAGAGGTGTATTTGTGATAGAGCTAAATGTACATTTCTAACAAAATTGTCTTTCAGGTTGTTCTTCAAATGCATTGCATGCATGCTTGCTTTTACTCAGCTGGGTCCTTTCTGAAATGGCTATTTGTGCTATGTCTGCATATGAATTCTTTCTTTACTACTTCTATAAAATATAAAAAAAATAATTTAATGAGAACAGATCAGTCATTCCAACAATACTTATCGATTCCTATACATCTTTTGCAAAATATCAAATAGAGATTTAATTTTCAAATATATTAGTATAATTTTTCATGTATTGATGTTCCTTTGTGTGAACTAATTATATATCCATTATTAAAACAGTGACTAGAAATGTAAAATATAATTTGTATAATGTAAATTTATGTTTAATTTATTGTACCAAGAATGTGGCTTCTAAAAGAACTGGAGCTTTTCTTATTTGACTGAGTATCTTCAGATACACAGTCAACATAATTGCTAAACTTGATGATACTGTCACCATGAGTTAAACATGGCACCTGGCAAACATGGAATAAGTTGTGAATTTCTTGAACCAATATTTACTGCTCTCTTTCAGATGCTTCAGTTGTCCATTGAACCAACTAGTACACCAAATAATATTAAGAATTATAATATTGCTGCAGTGGTAATTCCACAATTTTACTATTAATAAAGTAAATCATAATCTGGACAATTGTCTGAACCACAAACATAGTATCTCAGAGAAAAGCTGGAGGTAATGAAGAGGATTAATTCCACACTGTCAGCTATTATTCTTAAAAACAATAATATTTCCTGTACCTTTGCAGTTTCAAAAAGTTAATATCAGTGCTGCCTTCTTCCCTCAATGTTATTTTTCACATGTCTCTAGGACTCTTTGTGATCAAATATACATTATAACTATCGTGAATGACAATTCTTCCCATACTGTCTCTGCCTATTCCAATATACCGTATATACTCACATATAAGTCAGGTCTTGAAATCCGAAAAATGTATCATAAAATCAGACCCCAACTTATACGCCCGTTCAAAAATGCAACACTTAAAAATTTTTTTTACATCTTTTTGCGTCCTCCAATCTCGTACCAGTTTCTCAGACACATCAAATTTTGTTGCAGCAGCACAGTTACCAATTTCTTTCGCCACTCAACAACTTTTAATTTAAATCCAGCTTCTGATCAAATGCTCCATTGTAGAGAAGGGATGCTCTTACGATAAAGGTGTATGAGGGTGTGAGATACAAAAAACACAAAACAGAGCAAATGTCGCTTCAGAATAGCTTTGGTATTACCATGTGGTCACATAGGCAAAATACATAGAAAAAAAGGCAGTGTTTCCCATGATTACTCTTTCAGATGGCATTTAACATGTGATAATCTCTTGGACCAATAGCGTGAGTTTTCCATATTCGCCTTATACGACCGACATTATGAAATACCAGAAATGAATTATTCACAGGAGAACTTAAACACGAGTATATATAGTAATTATTTTATTGTTATGCAATATTCTTCTCCTTCCTTATACTCGGATATATAAATTTACTGATTTTATGTGATCATAATCCAACAAAGTAAGTCTGTAGATCTCAATCCCTAAATCATCATTATCATCAACACCTCTGGTTTAATGTCCATTTTCTGATCTTACCCAAGTTAGTCGGTTGCCCTTTAAATTAGTGTCCTACACTCTCCACAGTCTTGGACATCCTTTGGAGTGAGACTTCTATGTTGAATATCATCCAACATCTTTTCCTTCTGCGTCCCTGTAGCCTACAAAAATATTCATAATGCCGGTCCAACCTTAAATTCTCTTGCAGTACTACCTCATCAGTGTCTTTGTTTTGCAAATGTGTCAATCAGCAAAAGCTGCAAGCAGTGAGGCCGCTGAGTTCAGGTGCAAAATTCTCACAGCTGAAGTCTCTTTATCTGGGAGGTAGGTGTCTGGAATTGTATTGGGCGAATAATATATTGTAATTTAGAATACATACATTTCATGTGTGCTCCGCATCTACAACTATCTGTGTAAAGGTAGGATGACAGGAAATATAGGCAAGAAAGTTTGAACACATAACTAAAACAGAAGCTTTTTTCATGTTATAGTAATAATGACAAGATTATTGACATGAAGTGTATAATGTGTGAAGACTGAGGTCCAAATATCAAATAAACACTTTCACATTAGGTATAACAAAAATGTATTCAAGAACATAACTATAAAAAAAAGAAATTATTCAATTTACATGTTGCTGTCAAATATCAATTGACACAAAGTAGACATGGCTGGTGAAAGGTAAAAACTACTGTCTTGTAATCAAGAGATTGTGGGTTCGATCCTGGGTCCTCCCTGCATTTGCCATTTTGAGTAGTGAGCTGCTATCATTACTATTATATAATACAAAACACACATTTGATTTGAGGCTGTAACACCAGGTGTAAATTTTTGCATCTTGTTAAAGATATTGCTGACGAAGTATAAGCAGACACACAGATGTTGGTGAATCATGTCTTCTTGGTATCTTGTCATTTGAATTTTTTTAATTCAGTTTTATTCTCTCATCTCAACAATCATGATTCTTTCTGCAACATATATCCTTGAATTATTTTTATTGAATATATCGAATCTTTCATTTAATCTGAATCAAATAAAGAAATTGTATGTACCTTTCCAAAGATAATCCTGTTATTTTACAAGTGCAGCTCATAAACTGGTGAACCACTGTCATTGTTTTAGTTAATTTTATTATGTAAATGGTGTGCATTTATTAGTAAAAAAAAACATTTAAAAGTCCACCAGTAATACCATTGATCTCTTTGTGAAAATGGTTTGTAATATAAAAAAATCTTGTCAGATTACTTTCATGCATTGTGGCATGATGATGTACTGTAGACAGGCATATATTTTATATATAAATATCCTCATCCTATTTTAATTATGTACATGTATCGTGGTTTTCTTGCATTAAATCTGACATATTAACAAGCTAGTTGCTGCTAATTAAATTCCTGGTGAACATCACGTTCCAGCTTTAGCTGGTTACATACATTGCTAGAAGCAAATAAAGACCCCGTGAAACATCAGACTAATCCATTATATGAAGATGTCTTAAGCAATACTAGTAAAAAAAATGAAATAAAAGAGAGCCTCCAGCAGGTTGTGACTTGTGCAACAATGACATTGTATGTAGCTTATATGGCAAAAGTCTTCACACAAACAGCAAGAAACATGTCTGAAATCAAGTCAGACAAAATTAGTAAGCGCAAAAATACATTATTCACAATCAAACTTAAGAGCTGTCAGTAGTTATATTTGAATAATTTCCTTCAGAACATGATGTACATTTTACTTGAGTCCAAACTTTCTGAAATGCATTTTTATTATTTTCCTTTATCAGCTGGCCATTTGATTATTCTTATTTCAGATTGTGACTCACAAATGTTTTAGGTTTTTCCATACTCCAAAGTTCTCATCCTATCATAATCTGTCAGATTTTTATTTTAATTTTTCAGTTTCTGCCTCCAAATTTTCTTATAATGTTTTCTTTATTCCTTTAGCTTACTTCCTGTCCTGTTTTTAAACTTTCTGAATTCTCTATCCTCTTTCTTAAAACTGGCGGCAGCAGTGTATACATTTTGCACAAGTTGTCTTATAGAACCTTACCCATTCAAATTAGTTGCCATTATGACCTTTTCCCTGAAATGTGTTTTTGCTGAGGTTCAGTTTTTAAGAATATTTGTTCATCCTCCAGAAACCCCAACCTTCACAACGTTCAATTTAAGCTTGTTCCTTATTTTTATCTTTCCCTCCCATATGCGCTTTGCCATGAGTCAGGCTTCATATTCAATATTCCATTTCTGCCAGGTAAATGTCCTTAGTATTCTGGGAATGTCCACAGGGTTGTTTATTTTGGCCTTCAGTTTCCAAATATCTTTATTTCAACATTCCTTTTCATCTTCAAATCAAACTTCTGTTGTGCCTCTCCTTTCTGTATGTTTCTGCACACCAGCAAAGATTAATCTCACTGGGCATGATTGCTTTCAAGTTAGTTGTTACCTTTCGCTAAAAATCGGCTGATCCACTTTTGCAATCTGAAAAACTCGCTCTTCTCAAACTGTCATTGGCTTTGATTAATGGGCCTTCTAGCTCCTAAAATTGCTAAATGACACATTATGGTGCAGTCGCTGGGAACGGGTGACTTGTGATCCTTGTCATAACTCTCCTTCTTAATCTTCACATCCCTGGATTCGCTATTTGGATCATACTGCTCTTTTCAATACATTCCAACTTCTTAAGCCTACAGTATATATTTCCCACACCAACTGTTCAGGACTGTCATAAGGGTGAGGGAAGTGGTTTAGCTGGTGGGGTATAGAGGGGAGTGCTGTACTTATTTCAGTTCTTTCTTTTTTCTTTTCTATTGTAGGTAGTTTTGGATTTATTGTTGAATATTTACTTCTGTAGGCCCTGCATTTTTATTTGCCAATCTTCAGTAAAAAATGTCTCAGTTGTCTTGGAGACATGAAGTATAAATGTGATTTTGAATCATATTCCTCAGGCCTGCCAGTTCATATTTTTTAGGTGATCCTGAAGTTCGGGGAGGCAGGTAACAGTGGGGAGGTTCCAAATTCACTTTTTAGATGAAATGGTAGTAGAAGGTAGCTGTTTATAATTCCAACCAATGTTAAACCCTTTGCTGTCACTATTAGTAGAGATGATGGAACTCAAAGTAACTTGCAGCCTTTCTAGGGCATGATACTGACAATCTAGTGTGACACAAACATGCCAAAACTGCTTAATATGTAATAGGTGTTAATCCTCAAGCACTACATTAATGATTACAATGCTGGATGAATAAAGTAACAGTAAGCACATAATGTAGTAAGACTTCATAAGCAGATCCATAACAGAAATAGATCAAACAGATAAATGATCAAAAAAAAATGGAGTTGCTACAGTAAGAAGTAAAATTAGAGAAAGAGAACTTCCAAGAAGTCCAGGTGTACAACTTTATAAATGAAAAAGCCAGCACAACTGAGTGCAGTACACAGTCTGAGGCATCCTGATATGGTGTGATTAAAGAAAACATCAGTGCAGATGCCACTCATTAAAGAGGAGATGTAGATAGTTAAAAACCAGCATTTAATAAAGACAAGCAACAAAACACTTCAATGTTAACCTCACAAAACCTTCAATCGACAGCTGTTGATAATATTTGGGTTACAGGAAGGTTTCTTTAATGCTAAAAGTTCATTTCTTTTTATATCCTCATGGTAGGCATGATAGTAAAAGGAGCTGCTTCAGTTTAATTTTATTAACTGCATCTCTAGTGAATCAGCTTAAGCTCATTGCTGGCATTTTCACAATGCTTTCAGTTTTGTTTTTGACCATAATGCACCTTCTACTGTTCGCAGATGCATCTCTCATGCTGACTTGTGATATTAATTGCCAAAAAATTATTTTGAGAGGTAAAGCTTAGTTGTCATGGAAACCAGTAAGCTGTCAGGAAATGGGTTGAGAAACACCAATTAAGAGCCTAATGCAGGTGAAGTAAAATCAAAAAGAGGCAATGACCATTACTCTAAATTACACCAAACATTTACACAAGCTAAAACCATACATAAGTTAACTTTTGTTCACTTATATTCTTAAGATTTCTTCAAATATACTATCATTTGTCCAAACAGCTTAGGACAAATTAGCTATTAGTTAAACAAACGAGTTTGATGGACTGAATAGTCTCCTCTTGTTTTTTACATCCCTTATGTTATTATGTGAAAGATACATCCATTAAGATAATTTTTCTGCAAGAATTCTATTTGCTTGTTCTTAGCCACTATAGTGTAGTTTAAGTATTGTAACTGCCCAAAATGCATTACTGCTACATGTTACAATGAGTCCACATAGCAATCATATTAACTTCTTTTTCTGTCACTGCTTGCTTTTCAAATATAATTTGCACCTAAATACCAAGGACAAATATAATTTCTGTAAGACTCATTCCACATCTGGGGCAGTTTAATAAAATTTGCGTTGCATTAGCAGAAAGCAAATTTCTTGAGCTGGTGCCTTCTCCCTTTTTTTTTTAATACAGGATGCTTGGCTGATTGCCCTTTGTTGTGTTTGTCAAGCCTCAGCTCTGTTCAGAAATTCTGCCTCATGTTGTTGAAGGGTATTTTTGAAGATCTGACAACATTATGCCCTGACCTGTCTTTAGTTATAACACATGGTGACATTTACAACCTATTTATTTATTTTATTCCTTTGTATCTCTTACAAAATGCAACTTGAAATATTAAATTTATTACGTGCTGTTGAATTAGCATATTGTTTTATGGATATATCTGAGAGAGGATATATTACAGCTATACAACACTGGTACTGTATTTATAGTTAAGGACAGATAAGATTTGCTATTATATACTATATTTGCAATTGTATAACATAAATGAAGTAATAAATATGAAAACTAAAGAAAATCTTCCAGGATTTTTTATGCACTACAGCAGATCCACATCTTAAGTTTAAAATGTCTCTGTCTACATTATAAAATCCCAAACTGATTCAACTGAGTAAGTACTGTACACTAAAGAACAAGCCAGGTCTCACTATGCTACCTAAACTGAGAATACCAAACACATTTTCCAGATAGAGGATATTTATCAAATGCAGATACTGCGCAGGGCTTGCCTGTGCTGTTATGGTTGTTATTCAGTCCAGTACAAAAATTCCTTCCAGTATTTAACAGGTATTAGTACCCGTTAAATTAATGGAAGATATATATTAATGAAAAGCACATTCCATATCTTGACTCATGACAAGCAAACATTAATATGTGTGCAACAGAGCTGTGGTAATTAACAGCTCAGCATATTGCCATAGTGCCCTATATATGCTGTTGTTGCTATCACTTGAGTCGGAATTGTTTTTTTGAGTACTAGGGGGCTGTGCCAAGATTTTTTTATATAACAGATTGATGTCCATACTCCTGTGATATATGATAACTTTTATAAAACTTTGTTTTCAATAGTGAGAGACACAGCATCAGAAGTCTGTATGATTCTAAAAGTCTGTTTACTCACAAGGAAGAACCATATATAAAAACAAAATTTTTATTATGAGATAGTCTGCGCCAACATATGTGCCTGAGCAGTAACCCATGGGAGCTGTGGGAGTTAAGAAAATGATTTTTATTTATGCACGGTGCTGTGTTTTCCATTTATGTCATTTTTAAACTGTAATTTTTAACAGTGTGGACAATGACCGGCTGTTCATCCTGGCCAATACCCCCATGTCACTAGATAGAGCCCTTCTGGCACCATGGAGGTGCCCCGAATTCCAGCAGGGCATCATGGATATTGGAGTTTTCCTTCACAGCCCTGCTGGATACCATGGGGGCCGCAAAGTGGGGACGCTGCAAGGAGGCTTAAAGCCTTATATTTGCCCTAAACCCAGAAGTATGTCCTAGTCACATGGACAGAGGAAATGACATGCTTCCGGGATGAAAAAGAAGAGTTTTCATCTGACCCGGAAGTGCTAGGAAACCACATGGACTGAGGGTTCAGAAGCATTTCCGGACTATAAAGGACTCCCAGACGGGTGAGCTGAGCTGGGTGGAAGGGTAGCAACTCATCTGGGAGTGGAGGATTGTATTGATTAGTGTATTGTGAATTGATTAATGAGTATTGTAGAGAAAAGGGTGCTTTGTGCACTGCTTTTAAGTAATAAAGTCAACTTTTGGACTTTTATCTGGTGTCTGACGTATAGTCTGAGGGTTCAAGGGCACGGCAAAGCCCCAATCTGTCACAACAGCTAGGAAAACACTGAAAATGTGATGTTTTTAATACACACACACTGCTATATGAGGTTAGATTAATTGACACCAAAATTTCAAATATGGACAGTTAACAAGTTACAACTTATACCGTTATAGTTTTTGACGCCTGTCCTTGTGCGCACAGCAACGCTGATAAACATGATCCAAATTAACTCTTCGTCCAGAGTTTGAATTTGACTTGATGCACATCAGCATGTCCAAATGTTCCATCTCAAGGTGGTTATGAGATTCTGTCTTGATGGCATTCATGAGACTGAAGCCGAATTCACAATTGGCACTCGATGCTTGAAATGTTGCACATATATTCTCGAAGCAAGCCAGCATCGCAGAGCCTTCTTCTTTGAGTACATATTGAACTATATCAGGAAATGTCCGAAGCAGCCTAGTTTTGAGTTTTTCAGACACAATAAATCAAAAATTGTGATATTGCATCACCACTGTTTTTGATAGCTCATTCAGCTCAATTGACTGAGGAAGGAAATGACAGTACCTTTCAACCAGCTTCGTGATTTCTGTTTCTCCATTATCAAAGTCAGCTTTATTGGAAATAGAAGTGCCTTCGAACAACCGCCAGTCTATCAATTTATTTTCTGGAAAGTGAGCCTCCATGTGCAAACAGATACGTTCAACAAACCAGACAATAGGTGCCACATTGACATCTTTATCGCCATTCATAAAGGCTTTTGCTTCCTCACTCCAATTCACATTCTCACCCAAGTACTGAGCGCGCAACTTTAATATTCTCCCTTCACAAACTGAAATGCTTCAATTGGTGTCAAGTTGCTTCACTGTAATAATCTGCTTAATTCAGCTAATTCACCAACCACGGTGTTGAATATTATTAGTGCAAATCTGCGAGTTGGCCAGCTGCTTAATGTAGTATTTGCTGATTGGATCATTACATTCTTTGACCTGCTTCTTACAGTATTCAACCAAAACGGGAATATTTCTGATAAAAGCTCTTAAAGCAAAATGCCTAGAAAGCCATCGCACTTCATTCAGTGGCCGAAATGAAACCGAATCATTGTGTAGAACTGCCGCTAATTCTGTGAATTCTGTTTGTTTCACCGACAACCTGCTAAACATCTTATACACTGTTTGCAGTAGTGTCACAATTGTTCTGCATTAACTGAAATTGCATGCAATTGCCTCAATGGCAAGGGCTTCCCAGTAAGCAACACAGTGTTGTTTAAACAAGTGTGGAATCTCACGATAAAGTTGAGTGGGCACACCATTTGGTGCGCAGCACTTTTCAACCAATGTGCAGCCATTTTTTTCCAGGTGTGCAGCCATGCAGCATAGAGGGAACGCTGGTCTGCACTCAGTATTATTTTCATTCTTATTCATCTGTAATGGGAGCTAAACATTATGCTTACTAATAAAAAAAAGTTATCAAAAAAAAACAGAATTAAGGACTGCATAAACAGCATTTCCTTTTACTGTTGATTCACTGTGTTGTTTTGTATTTGTGACATCTGGGGCCTCATGTATAAATGGTGCGTACGCACAAAAATGTTGTGTACTCCTGTTTCCATGCTAAAATCGCGATGTATAAAACCTAAACTTGGCGTAAAGCCACGCACATTTTCATACTAGCTCAAACCCTGCCGTATGCAAGTTCTCAGCTTGGTTTTGCAAACTGGCAGCACCCAGCGTCAGCTTTTGTTCCAGTGTGGTTTCCCTTTCTTTTTTAGATCCACAACCCTGATGCGGCTTTATCATATACACTGAAATCAACCGCATATTGCTTATTAGTTTAAGGCATCTGATTGTAATTAACCTGTAACAGTATAATGGTCCACAGAATAGCCAAACTATTCCAAATACCATAGCTGCTTTAGCATTGTTACTCTTACTGCACCTTCTTCTTTCAGCGGCTCCCATTAGGGGTTGCCACAGCGGATCATCTTTTTCCATATTACTCTCACTGCACCACTCGGAGTATTTATATCACTGTATCTGAGCGTGGAATCACAGATCTTCAGCAGCTGATTGGAAAGAGAATTATTGGTATACAGCATCTAGCACACGCTGCCTCAGCTATGCTGTCTTTTTCAACTGCTCTCATACGACAAACGCTTCAGAGCCTTCGCTGTAGGGACATCGTGGTTCAAAAACAGTTTCATCCCAAGAACTGTAAACACAATCAATCAAACTATCAAGTGCTCCTTGTAGATCTGTTTATACTTATAAGTACAATTACTTCACTGTAACCTTTGATACAGTTATAATATTGCAAAACCTGAGCCACTTTATAAAGCGCGTATTTACATATGATGACGATATCATTTTTAAGATGAAATGCATCAAAATATGTTTATTACATTATACTGATAAAATGTTAACATTATTTAAATAATCTATATTGTTAATCATTAAACATGTGAGGACATGGTGTCTCAGCGTTAGCGACGAGCTTGCGCCCATTCAGGGATTGTTCCTGCGCTGCGCTGTATTCTTGCTGGGACTGGCGCGACACTGGAGGAATAGATGAAATAGAATAATTAAACATGTACTATGAAGATATTTCAATGTTCCTTAAAGGTTCTGAGGAATCAGCGTTCTAAGCCTACAGATGGCTTGACATCTATTACAGAGCTGATCGTGTGGCGATTGGTTACTTGGAGAAAGAAAAGGAAGGACATGTAATGGATTCTGTGTCCTGTCGGAGGAAGAGAAAGCCTGTTTAAGAATCACATAGTGATTCACACCCATAGAGCACATAGAAGAACACATACAATACAAAGCATTTAACATGCTACTTTAGTTACGATGGTATTTGAGAAGCTAGTACATTAAAGATTTTAAGATGAAGTTTATGATGTCCTACTTTAATGAATTCTACGTACGGAAGTTATGCATGAGGCACCTGGCATTTTGTGATAATTGTTTATACAGTGTCTTTAAAAGGGTGAGTTTAAACTAGTCGCTTAAAAGAAAGAAGCAGCTTTTTGATAGTGCACACACAATATATACTAAGAGAAAAGTATAACATGATTCTGAGGCATTGTAAGTCCTGAGTTTTTAGGATTCTAGGTTTCACTGATAAAAACTGTTGTGTTTTATGGTTCTAAAGGCTGCTTTACTATGATTCAAAATGGTGTGAAACTGTGCAAATTCATTTCTGATGTATACTGAATGAGTACACTAAGTACGTTAAATGTTTTGGAGGTGTCATGCCTGAATATGAATTAACACGAACAAGCCTTGGTGTCTGCTTCTCACTAGTTTTAGAGTTGCTGTTTCTGTGTGTGCCAAGGGGAGGGCAGAGACAGGAATTTCAATCTTATAAACCACTAGAAAGGGACACATTTTTTAGACACATGAGCCCTTCTTCTATCAGGAAGAAAGCCTGTTGGAAAGGACAGTTAGAACTAATGAGCTCCTACAATAAGAGGTGAATATACTGCTTCAGTAGATAAGTAAATGAGTTGTATAAAGTCAGAGAAACCAACTGACTAGATAGAGAGCTGATGAAATAAAAGCTAATCAGAGAGAAAAGGGAAGTCAAAGTCAAGATTAATCACCGCCTGAGAAACTATACGTCTAACACTATCAGGTTGTAAGGTAAGGATAGCCACATTTCTATTTTGCTTCTGTTCATGGCACCAGCTATTAAATGATAATATTTAAAGATTAAAGCTTATTAAGCCCTGCTTTCTTCTTGTACGTTTTGTTCTATTTAATCACCAATTGCTGGTTCACAATCCAGCCTCTCTGGGTTACATGTTTTGGGAGTGCACCAAATTAACATTGTTTTGGACAAAAATCTTTGAATGCCTATCAGACAGCCTTGGTGTCACAACCTCTCCTAACTCATTAACAGCAATTTCCGGTGTACTCCCAGATGGCTTAAAGTGGAGAAAGACAAACAAATTGTAATTACCTTTACCTCACTACTAGCACGAAGACTTATCTTGGTCAACTGTGAGAATCCCAACCCAATATCTTTTAGTCAGTGGGTAACTGATGTCCTATAATATCTGAAACTGGAAAAAAAAATCTCATTCAGAGGATCTGTTCAAGACCTTTTAAAAATATGGCAGGATCTAATCAATGACATTTTAGAATAATCTTCTGTATCTGGGTAAAAAGATACTACTCCTTCCTTGCTGCTTCAAAGATTAGCTTTGTTGGCTGGCTCTTCCCTCTTTCTTTTTTTGGCTGGGGATTCAGTTTTGATTTTGTTAAGCTTGACTTAATTATATGGATTGTTTTTTGCTTTTAATTAAAATAAAAAAATAATAATCATCATCGGGGCTGGGAAACTTACCTGGATTTTTAGCTAGGTCAATCAGCTATGTCAATCGTAGGTGTATAATTCTGAGTCTACAGTAAAAGAATCTATGCATCTGATAAAAGGAGATTTTTGTTTTAAGGAAAAGGGTCCACAAAAGCTTTCCCACTATAAAACATTTCTTGTTGTGAGAGTGCAGTCAGGGTTGTTTGATTTTATAGTGCAATAAAACAACATCTTAAACTTAGATTTCTAGATTTATAGATCTATGACAGGAAACTGCGTCGTTCACTAGTAAAATCATGAAAACAAATGAACCATAAATGTGACGTCACAGTAAAAAAGGTACATGAACATATTAAATAAATGAAGCCAAGGCAGAATATAATAGCAATGTGAACAACACAATAGACAAAACTATGGATAAGATAAGAAATGTATAATACATAATCCTACTAATGTGCAATTTATAAACTGGGTCCTCAGCTTAGAAAAAACTTACATAAATGGATTGTAAAAAAAAGAAGCACTGTGTTTTATTTGAGTGAGCTTTACAGGGTTTCAGTTGTGCTTTAACCCATTTTTGTAGGACGTGGTAGATTTCCCTGTGCTGGAAAATGACTGCAGGATTATTAACTGTCTTTGTGTTTTCCCCAGATCTTTTTATGACTGGCTATAGTTTGCTTTGTAGCTGACATATTACTATAGGCGACACAGTGGTAAGCGCTACTGCCTCACAGTAAGGAGATCATGGTTTCGCTTCCCAGGTCCTTTCTGTATGGTAGTGCTTTGACTAGTAAGAAAAACACTATATAAATGTAATGAATTATCATTAAATATGCATTTATATTCACTCTGTTCAGATTTTGTACATGCATTACAATCAAGAATAATTAGCTCAGTGCAAGTAGAAAATGCATTTTTGTGGCATTTTCATAAGTATGATTAAATGAATTTTTTTTAACTTATTTCCAACATTAGTTCTCAAGATCGGTCCTGGGAGATTGTTGAAATTAAAGGTTTTCATCCCAACAGTTTCTGCTTTCCAACATCTGTTTTTAATTGAACTCCTACCTTAATCAGAAGAACTGTCATCTCCCAGGGTTCATCTTGGCTTTTGAGATTTTTATTCTGCATTCCAGGTATTTTCTTTATTTTACCTGATGTTTACTAATGAGCACACTAGTGGTTGTCTACTGAGCATATCGCCAATAGTGTTGATCTTGGGAGCATTTTTGCAATGACTTTGTTGGATTCACTAGTGACCTTGTTTGCTAAATTTTACCCTGAAAATTCACCATTCGGCTGGCTTAGGCAATTTTTATATTATCTCAGCACCTCATGATGCTTTGTGAAGCCAGTGCGACATCACAAATCTGTAGTAGTAAATGCTGAGTGGGGATATCACTACCTGATCTGTGCTACCTGCTCAATTTTTGTTACTCATGCAGTGAACATTCAAAGATGTGTACTGTAATTATAATTCACCTCATACTTTACATTGCAGCCTTTGCGTATGTGTGAAACATTTACGGCATATACAACCCCAAATCAGAAAAAGTTAGTATGGTATGGAAAATGCAAATAAAAAACACAGTAGTTTTATTTTTTTGCAGACAGCATGAATCCAAGTCTAAGTCAAATCTAACAATTATGTTAGTAGCTTTTTTGAAAAAATAAGTAGAAAACACCCTGCATACTTTTTAACTGGATAGAATTCTCACACTCAGTGGGCCAATGTAATGTTTGGATTGTGGGAAAAAGACTTGACTGGCCAAAAGAGAGAACATAACATACACACAAAAGGCTCACCTGCCAGAAAGCGAGTCAGGGCGAAGAACAGTGAACCAGCTTATGATACCTGCTGCCTTCACTTCCACCATGTTTTTTTTTTAACATTAACTTTTTTTATCATAGTGCTTAATGTAATCAGAGTCATAAATCAGATAAACAGATGAAATGTAATGATAAACAGTCTAAGGCTGTACTTAAAATCCACTTAATTACAAACCAAATTATTTTCCTAGGGTAATTTTGTGAATAAACTTTGCATTCGTTTTAACATATGTAAAAGTGTATCGAACTGCTTTGCTAAATGCTATAGCTAGCAGGCAAGCTGCTGGATTTGTTTTGTTTATAATGTAGTCTTTTCTTTAAGCCTATGGTATTTGAACAGTACTAATAATAAGATTTAGATTTAAAGTAAACATTGGCTTCCTCTTCACTTTTAGTTAATATATTGTATTACTTGACAATTGAAAAAATACCAAACAATTGCAATATTTTCCGAAATATGGTAGCCTTTCATGGATAAAGCACTTTAGCTCTCTGGTTCTTATCTTTATGAGAGAAGCTTGTAGAATAAAAGAGAAGAGTGTAGGTTGAAAGTGGGCAAGAGAAGAGGAGGTATAAATTCAACTTAATTTCAGCTCAGTTTATTTTTATATAACTGTCTTCAATGAAGAAAAGCATAAAGTACTTATACATAATAAGTACTTGCACAGTTACATACCGGTAGTTTAATAAATATAACAAACAACCACATAACATGCACTTACATAAGTACACTTATCCAGTTACAGATCCATAAACTTTGGTCAAAGTCAAAATGAAGCTATTCTAAAAGAGATACTGATCAATAACATAGCCAGACAATAAACAATGGATTAATGAAAACATTCTGCTCTGAGGAAATAAACCTCTAGTAGAATCTGGAGATATGTTTCAAATGACCCAAGCCACAATACCACAATCTAATACTGCATACCGTGCAAATGTTATGATTATTCAGATCTGTGTTTGTGCATACACAGTGGTTTCAGAAAATATTCACACTTTCTGCAAACTTTACTGTGTTGCAGATGTAACTTTAAATGCGTACATTTGCCATTTTTTCCCATTAATCTAGACTCAATAACCCATAATTGCAAAGTGAAAACATACCTTCAGAAGGTTTACAAATTCATTAAAAATTAAAAACTGAAATCTCTCATTCACATTGGTATTCTGACCCTTAATTCAGCACTTTACAGAAGCCCCATTGGCAGGAAGTAAGGCATCAAGTCTTCATCGGAAACTCTCTATAAGGTTTGAACACTTGGACTTGGACAATTTATTCCATTCTTGCTGGCAGATCCTCTCAAGCACCATTAGACTGGATTTGAAATGTCTGTAAATTGCAAACTATAGGTCACTCCACCTGGGTATGTCTGGGCTTTGGCTGGTCCACTCAAGGATAGTCAGAGTCTTGTCCTGAACCCACTCTGGCATTCTCTTGGCTGTATGCTTTGAAAGGTGAACTATTGCCGCAGTCTAATAGGTGATGAACAATACCTGGAGCTCGCCAGACAAAGTGCTTGGAGTTCTGCCTAAAGAGTTAATTTTTTGTCTCATCAAGTGAGAGAATCTTTTTTCTCATGGTCTCAGAAGCCACCACACCCCTGGGAACACTCAAAGCTTTACAGATGGGTGTTTTTCATTAAGTCCTGCAGATCTTCATAGCTTGGCTTTTGCACTGGGGCTACATATACACAATTGTGTGCCTTTCTAAATGATGTCTAAATAATGTCCAATTAACTCAGTTTGCAACAGGTGCACTTCAGTCAAGTTCTAGACAAATCACAAGGATAATTAAATCAAAAATAGTGCACCTGACCACCATTTGGTGTTCCACCACAAAGATTCTGAATACTTACATGAATGAAATATTTTACTTTTTGAGTTTTAGTAAATTTGCAAACCAATATGAAAACATGTTTTCACTGTGTCATCATTGGTTACTGATACACAAAAGTGGCAATTTAGCCATCTAAAATTAAATCTACAGCACAATAAAGTGTAAAAATAAGATGGGATCTGAGTACTTTCTGAATCCTCTGTATGGCATTCTTAGTATATGGTATGCATTCATTTGATGTTGTCAAGCATGATATTCAGCTGTCTAGAATGATGAAAACTGTGGGTATCTCTGGCACTGTCCTCCAGTGGCTTAAGTCCTATCTAACTGATAGGCAAAAGTCTGACAGTCTTAGCAAAAGCAGGTCCAGCTCACCACCAGTCACACAAGGAAACCCCCAAGGCTCTGTCCTCAACCCTCTTCTGTTCTATATCTACACGCTTACCCTTAATTTTTAATCACTTTTTCACATTCTTTTCTCAACTTATGACCAGTTGAATCTTCCAGATAGGTGACATTTAGACTATAATCAATTGGAACCCCTTGACTGCAGACATTTAGCTAATTATGTGACTTCTAAAATGAACTGGTTGCGCAAGTGAGGATTTAGGTGTGTCATAATAATAATAATAATAATTCATTACATTTATATAGCGCTTTTCTCAGTAAAAGCGCTATCCACACAAGTAGGAACCGGGAAGCGAACCCACAATCTTCCACAGTCTCCTTAATGCAAAGCAGCAGCACTACCACTGTGCACAAATTAAAAGGGGTTGGGGGTTACTTATAAGGTCAATTATTTTGTGTTTTATATTTGTAATTAATTTAGATGTATTTGTAGAGCTCAGTTTTTTACTTTACTATTGAATTGAAAAAGCCAACATGTAATTAAATTTTGTGTAACAATAAAATTTGAAAACTTTTAAGAGAATTAATACTTTTATAGGCACTGTATGTATGCACTGGAAATGATTTGTTAACTTATTGTCCACCTATGTAATGGAATCCCAAGATAATACAATGTAAATGATGTAACAAGTTAAGACTGTTTCAGCTAGCTTAAGTACATGTTTATTGTTATTATTGCTTAGGAGGTGACCTAAAGTACAATTTCTTTCTTTAAATAGAAATACACTTTGGAAAAAAAAAATCTTAAGATTGTACAATAATTAAAAATTTTGATCTATTGTAAACCAAGTTTCATCAATGAAGATTTTAACATTGAGCAGTTTTAAAACACTGTCTGCCATTAAGAATTTGATATTAAAAATTGGTGTTGCTGGTATGATAACTTTTTTTTGGGACTGAGTCTAGGAGACCTGCAATGGGTTTACTTCTAGAAACAAATTTCTAATGTAATGTCAGCTCCTCAAGTTATTCTTTTATCTTGGCAATATCAAACCATACATGTTTTTTAAAATCATTTTTACTTTGTTAGGAATATCTTGATATTGCCACTGTTTCGATTTCACGTCTGTCTCGTGTACTTTTTGTTTATATTTATTTTTTTATTTTCTAAATATTTATTATTCAATTTTGTTATATTTGGCTTTTGTTTTTATATAATTCCTAACTAATAGCGTGTATTGGTTATTATTAATATTAAATTTTTTTTAGTTATGTTCCTGGCATGTTAAGCCTAAGGGAAATAGGCCACCTAACACTACAGGTGGGGCACTGTCCTCAGTACTACTTAAGATTAACAACAACATCAACAATTTATTTTTTGTATAGTCCAAAATTATGCATTAATGGACTTTAACAGGCCCTGTGTTTTTGACAGCCCCCAGCCTTGACTCCCTAAAAAGTTAACAACAAACTTGGAAAAAGACAACACCGTAGGAAAAAAAGGTAGAAATCATGGGAAAAGCAATTCAGAGAGAGTCCCTTTTTCAGGTAGGTTGGGTATTCAAAGGGTGTCAAAACACTGGGCAAGTACATGACACAAAACAGAATACTACTACTTTGTTTTTGCACAGCCCTCCTCACCAAGTCCAAGCACAGAGCGCAGCGACAACTCTCAAGGCAAAATGCAAGAATAGATCATACCACTCACTAAATACAGAACTAGCAGATATAAGGATAGGGGTTTGTTCAAATAAGTCAAAAACAAAGTAGAAAACTAATTTAAATAAATGAAAAACAATAATACAGTGGAACCTCGATTCACGACCATAATTCGTTCCAAAACTTTGGTTGTAAACCAATTTGGTCGTGAACTGAAGCAATTTCCCCCATAGGATTGTATGTAAATACAATTAATCCGGTCCAGACCATACGAACTGTATGTAAATATATATATTTTTTAAGTTTTTAAGCACAAATATAGTTAATTAAACCATAGAATGCACAGTGTAATAGTAAACTAAATGTAAAACCATTGAATAACACTGAGAAAACCTTGAACAACAGAGAAAACTAACACTGCAATAGTTCAGGCTATAGCGCTACCAACCGCTGGCTAAAAACACTTTTTTAATGAGTTTTAAGCACAGGGAAAAAAACATTGAAAAAATCAGTAATTTAATAAACCACCAAGAAAGGTAACATTGCAACAATGCACACTATGAACTGATCGCTGTAAACAGAAGTGAAAACAAAATCAAGCCCAGTGCATTCTTTAACTGCCTTCCTACCTTAGGAGTCCAGCTCTCTCTCTTGCGCTGCCTTTGTGTGCGTCTCTTTATCTCTCATGCTGCCTGTGTGTGTGTGTGTCTCTCTCTCTCGTGCTGCCTGTGTGTGTTTGTGTGTGTGTTTCTCTCTTGTGTGTGTGTGTCTCTCTCTCTCTCTCTCACGCTGCGTGTGTGTGTGTGTCACGCTCTCTGGCTTTCTCTCTCTTGCTCGCTGCACAGGAAATACACAAGGAGAGACTGAACACGTACAAACCGAAAGGGAAACTGGGTTGTTGGTATACTGAGTGTGTGGTTGTGAACCGAGGCAAAAGTTTGGTGAACTTTTTGGTCATAAACCGATTTATACATGTACCGAGACGTTCGTGAACGGAGGTTCCACTGTATCTGTTATATAATACAATATATAATTGTAGAACCAAGTTGTAGAAAAGGAGTCAGAGACAAGGTAGACACAGTCAGAGTCTTGGAGACTCTGATGAAAAAATGATAAAGTATAGCAAAGCAAAGGATTCATTTAACTATCCTGAAATGAAAGAATAACTGATTGATACAATGACAAATTAAAAGAAAAAGGCAATCTGAAAATTACACATTAACTGCAGCAGATAGAAGCTGACATAGCACAAAATATTTGTAATGGCTAATTGTGACACCCCGTGTAGTGGGAATTAGAATCACCAGCCTACACTCTAGGTGTCTAGTATGTGGGACCGAGCGTGACCAGGATGATGGTGTAAGACAGGGAGACACGGACACAAAAAGGGTTGGGTTTTTTGAAAAATAAAGTGAGGTTTTATTTACAGGTGCACTTAAAGAAAAATCAAAAATAATGTCCTGCGGAATTTATATATTAATACACAGTCCAATACCGCAAAGGACACTCAAAATCAGTAATTAAATGGAGCCCAAAATGACTATATACAGTATTTACAGTGCTTCCTGAAAATCCCAAAAGAAAAAGAATACTGCACACAAACTAGTGGAATCCATACAGTATATATACATAAAAAGCAAAATGTGAAGCGGTCTTCCTCCACAGTGATCCAAGTCAGGAAGCTGCTCCTCCAAACAGTGTATAATACAGAATTCACCCAAAAATATTCAAAATACAGAAAAAAAAAAAAGAGTATATACAAAAATAAACAGTGCACCACTAACCACAACCCAATAAATACCTCCACCAAAGTTAATCCAGAGATATTTATATGAAAAAAATATTTACAAAAACAAAGCACAAGCCGTAATGCTGTTCTGCCAGGTACCTTTCTCTAAGAAGATCTAGTCAGAAAGAACCCCCTCTAGAGGCCACGATTCCCTTTTGTATTCGGCGCCCCTACGCTGACCAATTAAACCGCTGTACGTCATCCCTCCCGGGGTACGCGATGCGTGAACACGCTTTGCGGCGGTGTCTACTATCCCACTTAATTACTATAAAAATCGAGCAGCCGGCGCGCGCACGTATAGCTGTGCCAGCTTTTCAGACGCGGACTGCACTTCATGCCTTGAGTGAAAGTAAGCCCTTTCTAATTTTTTTTTCCTCCTTCCCCTGAGCTGTAGCTCAGACAACTACGAACACGGGATCCCTATGCTAACCCGGGTTACCTAATATTGAAGCGCTTCGCACTTTTTTTTGCACTTTTTAGTATTAATGAGGTCGCGGGAAACGCGTGCAGGTGTGGAGGACCGACAATGCCATCCCGGCCAGTCAATGGCAAGGCTGTCTCTCCAGGCTACATGAGACCCACCGCAACACTCCCCAAAAGGCGCTAATATCGTCAGCGAAGATGTCTGTCTGCACTATAAAAATGAAAAAGGCAAGTTTCCTTTGTTTACACCTTTTTTCTTCAAACAAAAGCCTCTCTCTTTACACGGCAGAGGACACTAAACTAATTTTATTTAATTAATGGTAATGCCAGTAAGGCACATTACCACACTAATATGAGTAGTTTGAACACACACAGTGCAATGCTCTGTCATTAATCTCATTGAATCCAAGGTCAAATGAATATGAGCGCTCCGCGGCATAATTGCACCATGTGTTGAACAATGTAATGTACTGATATTTGTTTGGGTAGAGGGAGTGAAACTTGCTGAAATTCGAACAAGGATGTTGGCTCAGCACAGTGAAAACAGCAGGATTCACAGAAACATTTATGAATTGGTTGAAAGGGTTAAAGTGGGAAGAACAAGTTTAATTGACAAAGTTCAATCTGTATGACCATCAGCATTACGCCCACATTGAGTTGACAAAAGCCTTCATCAGAGAAGATTGACAGATTACTTTGTCCACTGTTGCTGCATATCTGTATATCAACTATGGATTTGCACAAGCCATAGTCCATGATGACTTGTGGTACTGTAAAGTTTGCACAAGTTGGATACCCAAACAGCTTACTGGTCTCCACAAGCCAATATCCATTGGTAGGTTTCAGCAGGTTTCACTTCCTCTGCCCAAAGAAATCTCACTATGGACTGGTGTTCAGGAATGTTGCAACCAAAATATAAGTTTGGATGATAAAGAAAACAAAATACATTATCAAGATGCGATCCAATATTTACAATATATGTTGACTAAGAGAAAAAGAGAAAGCAAATATGTACAGCTGAGCCAATGCTACAAAGTTTGCATAGTGGTAATATGAAAAGAAATCCGACACCAAAGATGAAGTCACCAGGATGTTTTATTCCTCACTTCATGGTCTGTATTCCTAAAAGATTTGGAGCAAACTATTAATGACTGTGTGTATAAGAACAGATTTTATTGTCTGACTATTTGTATGTTTGTCACATTACTAATTTAAAAAGGCATTTTCATTGTGATATTTTTAATTAGGCTACATGAAACAGAAAAATTACAGTTTGGGCCTCCCTATCAGACAATTAGATGTCTGATGATGCTAAATTTCACTTTAAGAATTCTCGTAGTGATGGATGTAACAAGTATATGCAAAAAAAGAAAGAAAATCTGCTCTCTGCTCTTAGCTGTGACTCTTTTGTCCCCTGCTGCTGAGTGTCCCTGCTGGTAGACGTTTGAGGCTGACTGATCTTAAATCGTAGATGCTCCACTGACCATATTACTCAATAGCAGCATATTAAATATGTGTGTTTCAAAAACATGTTGATGTCGAGTCCATTCCTAGTTGTCCTAGTTTAGTTGACCCCCAGCTCACATTCAGTAATGTTTCTCCATTCGTGTAATCTGTTTCACAAGCTTGGGTTGAGAGTGGTGGGTGGCTGCCAGTGGGGAGGTATACATGTCATATTTTTTTTCTTTCTGTTTTGACCTTGGTTGTTGCCTTGTTTATTGTTAGCTGATATGATAAAACTTTACTCACAAGAAAAATATAATAGTTTTCCATTTTCTAAAATATCATAATGTATATCATAGTACCCTATTAATCTTAAAAATAGATTATGAGAATGTAATAATGTATCTTAACACACGTAAACATATAAAAATCTCTTTATTTCAGATACATTTGTTGAACCTACTTAATCCATTTCAGAGTCACAAAGGCTCAAGTCTGCTTCAATGGGCAGAATGCAGGAGTCAACCTTGCACAAGTTTATTGCAAGCCTTTAGTCAATGTAAGTTACATAAAAATGGAAGGAAATTAGAGTACTTCAACAAAAATAAGTGTAGAGACAGAGAACATGTAGTCTCCATACAGACAGTAAGTGTATTAAAAGTCAGACACATTCTTCCAGAATTCTAAGGCAGCAGCACCAATCACAGTGCCTCCATGACATCCAGTGTAGTAATGTAAGCTCCTTAAAAAAAATTGCATTTTGCAACTTGAAGGCTGCCGGGAAGAAGGCGGGAACACGTGGCAGGGCCAGGCCCAGGCTAATGGGGCCTCAGGTGGACCTTGGCTCCTCTGAAATAATGGTAACAATTCTGTTCCATCACGGGGGAGGGGGATTTCCAGAAGGGGGAGGACCCAGCCTTACCTGGATGTCTTATGTCTTAAATATTCTGGAAGTTGGGCAAATGCAGGGATGGGAGTAGATGTTCTGCTGGGGTGGGGCTGGGTTGGTGACCATGGACTTCGTGGGGCTCTGTAGTGCTGCTGTTTTGGGGCCCTGGCGGGATGGGCTGGGGTCTCCAGGCCCCGGGTGGTATTTTGGGAGCAGAGGTGCCTATTGGGGCCAGTGGCCCCCATCCATTCCCCCCCATCCCCAGACATTATCCTCCTCCTGCTCCCTCACATCATCACACAAACATGCACATAGGGCCTTGAGGGGTGGGGAAGTCAGGGGGTGCGGGTATGGATCCCATTTCCGCAGTCCTGTGGCAGCCTGCCCCCCAATTTTACTTGCACATTAAAGACTTCCACCGACATTCCATGCAAACACACACTTAGGGCCTTGGGAGTGAGCACACTCAACGGCATTCGGTAGGGGGATCATTTAGCCTCACCCTGAGTGCCGGTGCCCACTTCCAATTTTAAACTGCACTTAGACACAGAGGGTTGTGGGGGGGAGTGGGGCTGTGTGTGGCATCAGCTGGTGTAGGCTAGACAACGTCTGCACTGCCCGTCCCTCCCCGGCCACGGAATACACCTCATCAACATGCATCAAACTGTATTTGAGCAGGTGGAGGGAGACTAGGGGTTTTAACACAACTCTGCTCTCGCTTGGCTTTCCGGGGCTGGAGGCTAGGAGTGGGAGCTGGCCGTCTGGTTGGGGTCTGGGGCAGTGGGTTGCTTTGCTCGGCGTTGGGTGGGGGTGCCTGCTCATCATCACCCTAGCGGAACGGGGCTAAATATAGGGTGTGTATGGGGAGCGTGAGTGGGTGTCTGGGATTCATTTTTGTAAGTCTCCGGTTGTATGTGTATGTGTGAGCATGAGGGAGGGAGTGTGTGACTGTGTTTGTGTATGACTGTGTATGTCAGGTGGGGTTTTGGACCCCTCCCCTCTCTTGGGTCTTCTTGTGCTGATACACATCTTCGCCTCCCCTTCCCTGCCACATTTGCTGCTAAGTGTGGAGTCTTGGTCTGCCTGCGTGTTAGCGGCTCCCCATGTCGGGGGGCTTAAGATTTTTGGCATCTGTCTGGTTACTCCCGGTGGCTGCCTGGTGGGATCTGCGTCCCTGGGCTCTGTTGGGTCCCCGGCGGGGTTGGTCGCCCCTGGGTCCCAGGGCGCTGGGTCCCGGGCTCAGCCGGCTCAGTGGTGGTTGGCTGCGGGCGGGCCTGGGGGCTAGCCGTTGTTATCTCCCGGGACTCTGCCGGCTGCTGGTTGTGGCCCCCCGGGGCGATCCTCTGCGCCTCTCGGGCGGGGTTGGGGCTTCTTCGGTGACAGTCTCCCTGGGGTCCCTGCACTCTGGGGCAGCTCCTGGATCTCTGGGGCTTGGAGCTCCCTCCATCTACCGCGCGTTTTTGGGGGCAGATCTGCGGCCCCTCAAAGTCACTATTGGACGCTCCTTATAAAGAAACCTTATTTATACAAGCGTGTGTATGCACACAGGTGCTCACATGGTGCTCTCATAAGTATGGACTTGGGCATTCTCAACACGTGTCTTAAGGCTGTGGTTGGTACTAAATTCACTGAGATTTATTATTGTGTGATTGCTTAGCAAAATAATATTGATTTTATTTTTTGACACATTGATATTTTGCTCTAGTTGTATTGTTGTGTGTCCCTTTTTTTCTTTGTTTTGTTTTTCTCTTTTTACAGGTCTAGAAGCAGATTCTTGTCCATCATTAACAGTTTTTGTAAACCCCCCCTCCCCAAAACCCCCCCTTTCCTTTTCTCTTTTTCTTTCTTTTTCACTTCTGTCTCTGTGTCCGGTCGGAATTAAAAAGCATAAAAAAAAAATTCACAATAAAGTTTTAATATCAGGCGTGACATTAAAGCAGAAGCTTTAACGTTCCACCTGAGATTAAATTTGTAAGGCTTGTCTACAGTATTCAGACATCGATTCTGTTTGCTTCACAGCCGGACAGGACAAAAAAAAAAAATTGCATTTTGTAATTATATACTCAACAACTATCACCATAAATCAAAGGATCTTTTTCCCATCATTCAAAAGAAAATTTTATTGCATTATTTCACAACAGCATTGCTTTACTCTCCAAACGTGCATTAATGATTGAGTTATTTGGCAAATGTATTGCATTATTTCACAAAGATTGCCTAATGATGCAGGTATCACCATGCATGTTTGTGTTTTGGTAGTGTATTGACAGTTATTGAGGGAGATATTTATAGTGTGTGTAGTGTGAAATCAAGTGAAAAGCACTGAATAAAAGATATAGGCATACATTTAGTTTTAATCATGTTAAATTTTTGTAAGTTCAGTACAGATGTTTTATTATAGGCAGAGCTATTTTGAAGTCTCTCAAAAGATGTTTGATTAGGCTTGGTAACTCAAGGACATTCTCAGAGATGTCCCTAAACCAATGCACTGTGATTAGGGTTGTTGTCCCACTGGAAAATGAAAATTCTGCCTAGTATGAGGTATGGAGCACTTTGGAGCAGGTTTTCATTAATAATTTTTCTGTACTTTGCTCCATTTAGCTCTCCCTCCATCCTGTGTCGACTACCAGTACCTGCCACTGACAAACACCCCAAAACATGATGTTGCCACCACCATGCTTCATCTTTGAAATGGTATTGCACAGGTGATGAAGAGTACCTCATTTTCCTCCAAATGATGCTAATCTTAGTTTCATCAGACCTAAAAATCCTGTTTCTCACAGCCTCTGGTGTCTTTTTGTAAAGTCTTAGAGGAGAGGCTTCTGTCTTATCACTCCATCATACAGCCCAGATCGGAGGAGACTTGTTGTAATGGTTGTCCTTCTGGAAGTTTGTGATACACATTTTTAACTGTGGGTCCTCGTACAGATAGGTGTGTGCTTTTCCTAATCATGTGTAATCAAATTGAATTAACCACATGTGGACTCCAAACAAGGTGTAGAAACATCTCAATGAAGAGCAATAAAAAGGGATACACCTGATCCAGATTTTAAGTGTCCTAGCAAAGGGTCTAAATACGTCTGTAAATATGATATTTTTGTTATATTTATAACATATTTTTGCTTTGTCATTCTTGGTTATTGAGTGTTTGTTGATGTGGGGAAAAAATTAAATGGTTTTAGCAACAGGCTGCAGCAAAGCAAAATGACAAAAAAGTGAATGTGGTCTGAATGCTTTCTGAATCCACTGTGTTTCAACAAAGAATTGCTACTATTTATATCTCTTCTGCCACCTGTACAGTCTGTCTCTAAGGCTGCAGAAAGTACCGCTGCTGTGGAAAACATTCTGCATTGTTCAAGTTCCAAAGTAGATAAGTGCCTTTTCACCTAATGACTACAGACCAGTGGCACTTATGTCTCACATTATGAAGACATTTGAGAGGCTGGTCCTAGACTGTGAGTCTTCATGTGGTAGACCAACTGGTACCACTGCAGTTTGCCTGTTGAACAAAGATTAGAGTGGAGGATGCAATTATCTATCAGCTCCACAAGGCTTATTCTCACCTGGACAAGGCTGGCAGCACTGTGAGGATTATGTTTTTTTCATTTTCATTCACATAAATCATATTAAAAAACTTTCTTACTTTCACCTCCGTAACATATCACGTGTTCGCTCCTTCCTCTCCTTTTCTTACACTGAGAAACTTGTCCATGCCTTTATCACATCCCTCATCAATTATTGTAATTTCCTACTGGCAGATGCCTCTTCTTATCTTATATGACAGCTCCAGCTTATTCAAAAGTGGAGTGCAAGAGTCCTTACATGGACCAGCAACAGTGAGCACATCACACCCATCCTGCTTCACCTTCACTGGCTCCCTGTGTCTTACAGAATTGAATATAAAATTTTACTAATAACCTACAAAGCCTTAAACGACCTTGCGCCAAACTACATCAGTGACCTTCTCCATCACTATGTACCTGTCCGCTCACTAAGTTCCTCTGATTCTGGCAATCTTGTTGTACCCCACACTAATCTACACTCCATGGGTGACAGGGCCTTCAGCTGTATAGTGCCCAGACTCTGGAATGACCTACCGAAATTAATTAGATCAGCTGACTCCATTAATTCTTTTAAAAAACAATTCAAAACTCATCTGTTGAGGAAGGCTTTTAGCTCTACCTGACTTTATTACCCTTATTTCAGTTTACCTCTGTGTCAAGATGCTAATGTAACCTGTGTGTGTGTGCTAGACCAGGCATGTCAAACATGCGGCCCGCATGAAAGATCGTAGTTAGCACTGAACTTGTACAAAATGATTACTATCTTTTGTGATTGAATCATTCTGCATCTTCGGCGATACTTATTGACTTTTCTTACTTCTGCCTTCTGACAAAAGCATGTTTTCCCATGGCATTATGGTACCGGAAACGTTATCTGCTAGTATAGCCACGAGCCTTGACTAAAGTTAATGAGCCGCAACATCACAACTGAAGTGCTAAGCTGCAGCAGCGGGTAGCAGGGGCGGCCTTAGGCATGTGCAAACTGTGCACCTGCACAGGGCCGCCACGAATGAATTCAGTGAGCGTTTTCGTGATTTCAGTTCACATGAACAGGACTTTGCACTGTTCTCTTACAACGTTGAGAATGCACCTGAGAATATCCAAATGGAACTGATTGAACTGCAGTCAGATTCTATTCTGAAGGCAAAATACAACGAAGTTGGTGTGCCAGGCTTGTATGCTTACCTGCCACCCTCGTATGTGCAGATCCGTAAGCTGGCATCGAGTGTACTGTCTTTGTTCGGAAGAAGCACTTACCTTTGTGAGAAATTGTTTTCGTTAATGAAAGCTACCAAAACCCCACATCGCTCAAGACTTACTGTCGAGCACCTTTCATCCCTCATAAAAGTTGCAGCTGCACAAGATTTCAAGCCTGATATTGACAAACTGGTTACTAACAAGAGATGCCAAGTGTCGGGACATAAGAAATAGATTTCACAGTGTAAGACTTGTATATAAGCAATGAATCTATATATATAATTGACTAAGGCAAGACAACCATGGAAAGCACGCCGGAAGGGGCAAGGACTCACTGACCCGCCGACAAGTAAGACACCTATGGCGCACGCTGAAGGAGCCACGCCCACCAACTCCTGGCACCTCCGAACCATGTTGACTGTTCATAGAGGCATGTTTCTCGCGGAGGTGAATCGCCATATGCAAACGGTTTGCGAGGCGTATCCCATGGGATCCTCAAAACAATCCTTTACAACTGAGGTTAAAACACAATTAAGTAAGCAGTCTTTCAAAAACGAGTTTTCGGTTACGGCGCACGACCTCGTGCACCATAGCAAACTGTTTTGCTCTGTTGGTTCGTTCCGTGCATTGTTATAATGTTGCTTTTCTTGCTGTTTTATTACATTACCGATTTTTCAAATGTTAATTTTCTCCTTGTGCTTAAAAATCATTAAAAAACTGGCCTGATTATGCGGCGTATGGTACGCCATGGGTGGGCTAGTATAATATAATAATATAAGGACTTAGCTAAGAGGATAAGAGTCTAATTGTAAGCTGTTGTGCGGAGAGTGTATGGAAATAAATTGCTTTTCTTTAAACTTTAAGTGTTACATTTTTTAAAGTTTTCAGTATTGAAAAGAAAGCTACAGTAACTTTATTTAATAGTATAATAGTATTTGTTACAGTGCGGCCCGCTGACGCACGCATGGCAGTCAAAGCGGCCCACCAGTGGTAGTGAGTTTGACATGCCTATGCTAGACCATCAATTACGTTGTCTGTTAGTCTTTTTCTCCGAATTTACTATCTTACTCTTCTTTATTTATTTATCTGGTTTAGTACAATGCTATATACTGCCGTTCTTTCTTAATCTCTGTGAAGTGCCTTGAGCATGGGAAAGGCACTATATAAATAAATTGTATTATTATTATTATTATTATTTCTCCTCTTCCTTCAATACCATCCAGCCATCCTGGTTAAGAATATGGAGATGGAAGAGCATATGGTGTCCTAGATAATGGACTACTTGTTGGGCAGACTATAGTTTTGTTAGGCTTAAGGATTGTGCCTCTGATATGGATGTGAGCAACACTGGAACACCACAAGGAACAGTCTTGTGTCCTTTTCACTTAACTCTGTACTCATCAGACTATAAATATAACACCAGGTCATGTCACTTTCAGAAACCGTCAAACGACTCTGCACTCATCGTGTATATTGATATGGGGGATGAGACAGAGTATGGGAAGCAAGTGGACAACTTTATTTCTTGGTGGAAAGAGAACTGCGTGCAACTTACTATCAGCAAAACCAAGGAACCAGTTATTGACTTTCACCACATTCCGCGAGTGGATTTAGTGGTGGTCCACTTTTACAAGTACTTCAGGGTCCACATCAATGGCAGGTTGGACTGTTTTCAAAACACAGAGGAACTATGTAAGAAAGGGCACAGCAGACTTTTCTTCCTTAGGAAACTGCGTTTCTTTTAATGTGGATTATGTTATCCTTAATATCTCCATCACTGTGATGGCTTTTATGATTTTCTATGCTGTGGTGTTCTGGGTTGGTAGATTCACTTCAAGCTAATTAAAAGGGCTGGTCCATTTATGGGATGCAATCTGGACCCCATAGAGGTAGTAGTGAAAGAGAGAATTAAAAGAAAACTGAGTGCCATTATGAACAATGTTGAAAATCCTCTGTCTGACACAGCAATACTGGGGACTTTCAGCCAATGAATTATTCAGCAGAAGTGTGTCAGGAAACATGACTGAGGCTCCTTTATACCAACAGCAACATGCCTGCATAATGCCTAACTATGACTGTGACTGCCAAGTTTTTTACTTTGTAATCATCTTGCTTTATAGTCATTCTGGTGTGAGTTCACACCACATTGTGCATGTGTATATATATAGGCAGAAGGTCGCACTAGAACCCTGGGGACACCGCACCTCCCGATGGGCAAGAAGACGGCCAGGCGCGACCTGACGACAGCGGGTGGCCTAAACAAGCCCGTTGCCGATGAAATGATTGGCGGGCCTACAGGACCGGCGAGGCAATGGAAGCTGCCTCTGGACGCGAGGTTTCCGGAGGTGTTTGCCTGGCCTGAGGACGTCGCTCCTGGAGCCGATGGCGGGGCAAAGTCTGAGGAGGACCGGAGCCCGGTATTGCAGAGAAGATCCCGGTTTGATAAGGAGCACCTGGAGTCCCAGCCCGTGGGGAGTGGCCTGAGGAAGCAGGCAGCAGCAAAAGCCCTGGAGGTCCCATCCGACACAGGTAAGGGAGAAGGGGGTGTGTACCGGAGCCCTACACATAGCGTAATGCAAGCAGGGGTGATGAACCTTTCCCACTCCTCAGAGAACCCGACCAAGTCTGTGCGGATAGTGCAGTGTGGGTGTGACTCACAGCCGGCAGGTAAGGGCAAGCGGTATGTGAGTCCTCTGTCAGTTGATTGTCTTTCTGAGCTTGCAGCCGTACGTGAGCTGGAGGAGATCCTTCATCCTGTCCGGTCGCTTTCGCTGGTGATCTGCGGCCTCTGGGAGAGCATCCAGAAACTGGAGGAGAAGGCAGTCGCGCCTCTGGAAACATTGCGAGAGCAGGAGGAGTAGCACGGCGCTGAATTCTTTGGCCGGAGAAACGCGGTTGTACGGATAAGCGAGACCTGTACTGTACATGAAAGAGGACGGCAAAGTGAAGGGGGGCTGGTATGATTTCGTTACCGTCACCAAGTAGCCAGGCCTCCTACAGTGGACGCGAGGTGCGTGGATGATCGTGCCATAGGGGCGAATCTGGTGCGCCCACCTGCTGTCAAGATCCACCCTCTGCGGGTGCAGAGGGAAGCCCCGAACCTGGCTGGGGTCCACACGGAGCACAGAAACCCATGCGGTTGCCATGTCCAGGGGGCACGGGGACATGGAAGGAAGCACCGGTGCTTTATTTCCAAATACAGTGGTCACAGGTGGAGGCGCTGTCTGTATACGCTAATGGATGACGCCATGGAGTGGCTTCTTGGACGCGCCCCGTTGTGTTTATCTTTTTCAGGGCAGAACTGTGACCCAGGACAAGCTGGCGCCCCAACCTGTCGAAGAACAGCCCTCGCCCTACGGGCTGCAGCTGGGGAAAGGGCAGTGTGATAGATGGCCAGAAACCCTGCCCCGCCGGAATGCCTGGAGGAAGGAGGAACCGGGAGAGTGGCACTTCTTTTCCCTGGGTACCCAGCCAGTCCTTGATCCCTGGGGGTCAGCACTTCTGGGAACCAGGAAGCGCTGACAGACCAGGGATGGTTTATGCCTGGAGTGCTTCCGGGTGCAAGGGCAGCACTTCTGTCACACTGAGGAGTGCTGCTGGAAGTCCGTCATCAGGCACCTGGAGCACATCCTGGACAGGATAAAAGGGGCCGCCTCACTCCAATCAAGGAGCCGGAGTCAGGTGGAAGAAGGACAGAGTTTGCGAGACAGGAGTGGAGTCAGCCGAAGGAACCAAGGACTGTGTAAATACATGTAAATAGTAGTGGTTCTGTAAATAAACGTGTGTGGTGGACACTACGTTGTCATGTCTGTCTGTGACCAGGCTATCTTTTACTATATATATATATATATATATATATATATATATTGTCAAGGATGCCAGGGGCAACGAGTGTGTGTGCACTTTAACTTGTAAATATTAGTTGTATAATAAACATGTGGTGGTGATGAACATGTTCGCCTGTCTGTGTCCGGGCCGCGCCCACATCTGGCGCAGTCGGCAGGATGCGCCGCCTGATTCAAGGCGGGAACCTGCACAACAAAATCTTGTTGTGGACGGCCCGGCGCAGCAGGGGACCCCACCCACATGCCGCGGGAGCTGCGTGCACACAGCCCCGCGGGGTAAAAGTACCCCACGGACCGCCAGGGGTCCGCAGGAGAGCCGTTTTCCCCATCGACAGTGTATGGAGCTGGACTGCAGCAGGCTCCTGTGGGTGCGCTGTTGCTAGAGGACAGCATCGCGTCTACTGACGTTTCCTTGGTTGGACGGGACCCGGGAGGTGAGTTCCCTGTCGGTAGGCAGCCGGTCCTGGGGGGCCGGGCGTGTGCTTTATTTTGTAGGCAGGGACAACCCGGATCCGCGTCAGTGGCAGACGCATGCTGGTCGGCGGGGCTTCGATGGCACGGTGGTGCCTGCGGGAGCTGGTGAGAAGGAGCCGCTGCAGCCTCAGCAACAGCAAGGCTGCCGGCAAGCACGTCCGCCGCCGCAAGAGGGGAGGCAAAATGGCTGCGGACCGGAAGTCCATCCCCCTAACAGGCACACGGTTGGATGGTGTGTCTTGCGTGCCCGCCAATGACAGTTGAGAGGTGGGACGAAGGAACGTCAATCACGTGTTGGGGGGAGACCTGATTGGGCCGGAGGAGGAGGCCCACAGGAAGTTGCCGGTGTTTGGGGCTGACAGACAGGTAGGCTCTGCGTCAGTTAACTTCCTTTCTTTGCCGGCTGCTCTGTCAGAGCTGGAGGCGTGCCTTCAGCCCGCAGAGCAGTGTGTGTCGCAGGTGCTATGTGCCCTCCGGGCAGAATTGTGGGTACTGGAGATGAAGGCGGTTGCGTCTATGGAGGAGCTGCTAACGGCGATCAGACAGCGCAACGCTGGATTCTTGAGCCGGAGGTGTACGGCGGGGAAGGTGAGTTCAGCCGTCCCCGTACAGCATGAAGGAGGGTCTGCTGAAAACGGCTGTGAAGCTAACAATCAGTTCCAAGTAAGCAGTCCTCCGACAGTGGGTGCGGCGCAGGGAGCTGCGCGCGCGGTGAGGGGAAAGACAGCGAGAGGGCTGGCAGGACACGGGCTGTTGAGTGCCCCAGGTCCTAGCGCCCTCCATCCCAAGTCGGCGGCAGTCTCGCACTGCTCTACAGGGACGCAGACGGGAAGGAGTCTCTTTCTTTTCCATAAGGAGACTCAGACCGTCAGGGCGTCCCAGAGCGACAGGAGGAATTGGAGGCTGAGTGCCGGTTCCTCCGATAGGATGGGACGTGGTGCAGGGTGCACACGTCTGGGTGCTGGCTGCCCTCTGCAGGGGCAGAGGGAATCCTTGAGGTCAGCGGAGAGGAAAGGAGTGCAGGCGGTTCCGTCAATTCCAACAACAGGAGGGACATGGAACCCGCAGAGGGGGTGCCGAACAGGCAATTGCCGGATGGAGGGAAGAACGCTGCCAGTACGTGGCACAGAAGGACGCCGGGGAAGGGTGTCCCGGCAGAGGTTCTGCCCCTTTCTTTCTATCTGTTTCAGGGCCGGACCCCGGACAAGCAGTAGGACCCACTTCGTTGGGGACCTGCCCTCAGGAGACAGGTCGTCTGCTGGAAGGACTCTCCGCTGGCGAGGAGGTGCTGCCACGGCTGGCGGAGCCTGCGATGGAGCGAGTGGCAACAACCAAAGGGGCGCGAAAACCTCGTAGGGGGTGCCGGTAAGAGGGAGGGGCGCAGCCTGTGCGAGGCACAGGAGAGCACCAACTGGTGGTGTTCAGGTGGCGTCTTCGCCCCTACCCCTGTTAGGAGAATAGGGCCGGACCTCGGTGGCCCAGGAGTAGGACCCGCATCGGGGGTAAGCTGCCCTCGCGGGACGTGTCGCTCCTACCGAGTGGTCTTCGCTGACTGTGGGGCACTGTCAGGGATGCCAGGGGCCACGACCCGGCCGGGACGCCTTGAGGGACCGGAAGAGGGTCAATGCCCACCCTGAATAACGTGGGGGCTGCCTTCCTGGTTGCTTTGGGGGCCACAGGTAGAGGGCTTGGAAGCCCAACCCTGTAGGGACCCGTGGTCACCGCCAGGGGGCGCCCCAATGCCTTGGGGACCCTGGACCTCAGCACTTCCGCCACACCAGGATGTGCTGGGGGGAAGAAGAGAAGGGACACCCGGAGAGCTTCCGGCAGAACAGCTGGCATTTCCGCCACACTGGGGCGTGTCCAGGGAGGAATGCCGGGACACACCTGGAGGTTGTCCGGGATAATATAAAAGGGGCCGTCTCCCGTCAGTCGAGGCTGGAGTTGGGTGGAGGCAGGACAAGGCAGGTGAAGAGAGAATGGAGGTGACCCGAAGAGAAGGCATTGTGTGGCCAGGACTGTGTTGGGGTTCGTGTGTGCACTTTAACTTGTAAATATTAGTTGTATAATAAACATGTGGTGGTGATGAACAACATGTCCGCCTGTCTGTGTCCGGGCCGCGTCCACAATATATATATACAGTGGTGTGAAAAACTATTTTCCCCCTTCCTGATTTCTTATTCTTTTGCATGTTTGTCACACAAAATGTTTCTGATCATCAAACACATTTAACCATTAGTCAAATATAACACAAGTAAACACAAAATGCAGTTTTTAAATGATGGTTTTATTATTTAGGGAGAAAAAATCCAAACCTACATGGCCCTGTGTGAAAAAGTAATTGCCCCTCGAACCTAATAACTGGTTGGGCCACCCTTAGCAGCAATAACTGCAATCAAGCGTTTGCGATAACTTGCAATGAGTCTTTTACAGCGCTCTGGAGGAATTTTGGCCCACTCATCTTTGCAGAATTGTTGTAATTCAGCTTTTTTTGAGTGTTTTCTAGCATGAACCGCCTTTTTAAGGTCATGCCATAGCATCTCAATTGGATTCAGGTCAGGACTTTGACTAGGCCACTCCAAAGTCTTCATTTAGTTTTTCTTCAGCCATTCAGAGGTGGATTTGCTGGTGTGTTTTGGGTCATTGTCCTGTTGCAGCACCCAAAATCGCTTCAGCTTGAGTTGACGAACAGATGGCCGGACATTCTCCTTCAGGATTTTTTGGTAGACAGTAGAATTCATGGTTCCATCTAACACAGCAAGCCTTCCAGGTCCTGAAGCAGCAAAACAACCCCAGACCATCACACTACCACCACCATATTTTACTGTTGGTATGATGTTCTTTTCTGAAATGCTGTGTTCCTTTTACGCCAGATGTAACGGGACATTTGCCTTCCAAAAAGTTAAACTTTTGTCTCATCAGTCCACAAGGTATTTTCCCAAAAGTCTTGGCAATCATTGAGATGTTTCTTAGCAAAATTGAGACGAGCCCTAATGTTCTTTTTGCTTAACAGTGGTTTGCGTCTTGGAAATCTGCCATGCAGGCCGTTTTTGTCCAGTCTCTTTCTTATGGTGGAGTCGTGAACACTGACCTTAATTGAGGCAAGTGAGGCCTGCAGTTCTTTAGACGTTGTCCTGTGGTCTTTGTGACCTCTCGGATGAGTCGCTCTGCGCTCTTGGGGTAATTTTGGTCGGCCGGCCACTCCTGGGAAGGTTCACCACTGTTCCATGTTTTTGCCATTTGTGGATAATGGCTCTCACTGTGGTTCGCTGGAGTCCCAAAGCTTTAGAAATGGCTTTATAACCTTTACCAGACTGATAGATCTCAATTATTTCTGTTCTGTTATTCTGTTATTCCTGAATTTCTTTGGATCTTGGCATGATGTCTAGCTTTTGAGGTGCTTTTGGTGTACTTCTCTGTGTCAGGCAGCTCCTATTTAAGTGATTTCTTGATTGAAACAGGTGTGGCAGTAATCAGGCCTGGGGGTGGCTACGGAAATTGAACTCGGGTGTGATACACCACAGTTAGGTTATTTTTAACAAGGGGCAATTACTTTTCACACAGGGCCATGTAGGTTTGGATTTTTTCTCCCTAAATAATAAAACCATCATTTAAAAACTGCATTTTGTGTTTACTTGTGTTATATTTGACTAATGGTTAAATGTGTTTGATGATCAGAAACATTTTGTGTGACAAACATGCAAAATAATAAGAAATCAGGAAGGGGGCAAATAGTTTTTCACACCACTGTATGTATATATATATATATATATATATTTCTATTTACATATTTATTTATTTAAAGAAAACCAAATTTCCACCAAGGGACAAATAAAGTCTCATGTGGATAGCTTTCAAATTAATTCTAAAAATAGGAATTACACTGGTTTCTAATTAGGTGAAATGATTCTGTGACTAAAGAGTATAGTAATTCTTGCATTTTCCAAAATATAGTTTTTTGTGATAAAAAGTGGTAATCATGATTCTGAATTTCGGTCCCCCAACAAGTGCAATCTGTTGAAAACAAATATATGGCTCTGAATCCTACACATGCCTTTTTGTTAAATCTGTAATCTTGTGTGGTCCTATTGTTGTACAACAGACTACAGAGAAAAAAGAATTATTCATTGCAATGTATGTGGAACAGATTGCCTTGGAACATTCCTTAAGACTTTTAATGTTGAAATGTCCTCTTTCTCAATGTATGACAGACATAAATCAATGGATAACTAGTAAATGATGTAATGTACTTATAGACTAAACATAATCACTGCTAAATTGTGTAATTATGGCTCTGTAACACTTTAGCTGCCATGTATGTGTCTCCATTTAATCTCATTTATGCATTAGACATATACAGATATCAGAAATAAATTGGATAGGCTTGTTATTCTACTGTACTTTGCCGCAGTCAGGTTTATTTAAGATTTGAAACTGCATCCCAGTTATTTTTCTGGAGTTCTATAATCAGCACAGGCTCCTGACTAATTACACAAATGTTAGCTGCATGCAAGATCTTTCAAAGAGCATTACATTGAGCACAGTTAAATTCTACTGCACACATTTTGGTCCTTGTGAATTTGTCACTTTGGCAAAAAGAAAACTCACTTTCTTCATAAAAGCTCTCAGATATTATCTTTTCATAAAATGTGAAGGCTAATGTAAAATTTAATACTTTACCTAATGTACATTCAATATGTGTTGATTTTTACAATGTTAAAATCTATACTATTGAATGGCACATCTGTTAGTGATCAAATGGCTCAAAGAAAATAAAGATTGCGAATTAAAAATCTAAGTAACAGTCTTTGGTATTGGAGATCAGGAGCACATCAATATTGTTTAAGTTTGTGAGTTGCCTATACTTTTAGCGCTGGTTTAATGTCATTTAGTGTAGTCATTGTTTTTTCATGGTAGGTGGGTTAGAGGCTCTGCATCGATTTAGTTGTAACTGATTGCACAAGAGGTTCTTCCAACCTGCACCCCTGCTGACTATGAAGCTGCTGCCTTGATACTTATATGTGTGTCATCAAAAGTAGAATTTATGAGCCTGCAAAGCATACATTTTAGAAGCAGGAGCACATCCTCCCTTTAAAGGAAAACAGGCTGTGTGAATACAGGTAGACAAAAATGAAAGGCCCGCAATGAAATGGGCGCAGAGTGTGCCTGAATTGTAAATGCACTCCCACTGGTTCAATATGTGGGTCAAGGACAATAGGACTGCACTTGAATTGAAGGCCAAGACAGAGGCAAAACATCTCTGGTGGCTCTATGCAGACTGTCGAGGGCAATGCTAGATCATATTGGACCAGAGACCAATCAGCTTACCCAAACAAAGAGCCTAGCACAAAAAAATGAATGCTTTATTGTCCTGGTTATATTGGTATTATTTTATCAACATGTTTACTCTGCTTATATTTTGGCCTCAACTGGAAGTCTTAAGTTAACCTATATATATGTATGAATATCAAGTGAAACTTTCTGTTTTGTCATTACTGGTACCATATGTCTTTGTCTGGGGTTATGCATGTAAATGAAGGGGGGGGAGAGGGTATTCAATTACAGTAACAGTCATCCCAGAGAGTGACCTGGTGGTTGAAAGTGAACGTACATGGGCTGTCACTAAGACTTTGCCCAGTGGGGGCTGCATGATTATTTGGAACCCCTGCAGATTTGTTTTTTGCCCTCCCCGCCATCTTATCACCAGACTCATCTTTACAGACTTACATCATGACATTGTATATAAGAATGCTACTCTTCTACTTGATATTTATCTGTTTTTAAAGATTGTACAGATTTGTTTTTTCTTTGATACTTATTATTAATATTATTGCCTAATCTTATTTGTTTTTCTTTTCTTGTAACTTTCTTTTTGACATCTTGCAAAGTATTTTGAGCTACTTTTTTGTATGAAAATGTGCTATATAAGTAAATGTTGTTGTTTTTGACTTCAGACATTCTGTTCAGGTCTATATAATAAAGAATATGAAAGTAAAAATAAAGTCATCCAGGACCCTATCACAACAAAACTGCCACTATCCATTGTATCACTGTCAGGTGATAAATATGGTTGTTTCATTATTAATATGCTTTAATGAAGAAAGGTGCAGTTATTTTATTGGTTTGATGAAAATGATAAACCTGGAAATTCATAGTTGTATTCTGCCTGATATAATGATAACTCTAATAAAATGCATGGATACATACTGCTTTCGTATATTTATCCCATATGAAAGACACACAGACTCTCTTCATCCAACAATTAACTAACAGAAAATATGAAAATACAAAACTCAATGAATATTTTTTGTCATGGTAGTATCTGTAGGTGACCCTTAACCCTTATTATAATTTTTTGCATTAATATAGCGCTTTTCTCACTACTCAAAGCGCTCAGCAATTTCAGGTTAAGGTCCATGCTCAGGGGCCCAACAGAGCAGAGTCCCTATTGGCATTTACGGGATTCGAACCGGCAACCTTCTGATTGCCAGTGCAGATCCCTAGCCTCAGAGCCATCTTGCGTCCATATGCTTACTACTAGATGGCTGTTTCTCTTTTTAGTTTCTGGCCTGGCTTGATATTTGATTCACCATGCCATCTGCATGGGGCCAGTCTGAATATGGCCGTGGTCAGAGGTGGTCTCCTCAGAATGGAAAATTGCAGAGAGAGAGAAAAAGAGAGTTTCTTTGTTACCGTGAGTTTATGTGCTGACTACCCTGCTTTATTTCAGTTCTGTTTAGGCATGATGCAGCCCAGGAAACTAACACACCCATTCTAGCTTGTAATTATATTTCTAAAAATCGACCCCCCTTCCACATGCTCATAAATTCATCTTAATCCTTTCACTCCAGGTTAACCTTGTTAACTGCCTGTTAATTGCCTTTCAGCTCAGCCCACCTGTACTATCCCAGGCTAGCTAGCCAGTCAATACAAAGATTTAATCTGATAAGTGGACTGGTTTGTGATAGGGAAAAATAAAGTATTGATCCAGATTCTATCACAGCACTCATACATAAATATAAGAAATGTATTTAACAATGACACCTTCAGAATACACCATGCACCTGGCATTGTAATTACAGGTGTGCTAAAATCCTTTGCCAGACAAAGGCTTTATAGAGTTTTAATATAGAACAGAGTATTTAGCATAAAGCTGATAATATCCATCCATCCATCCATTTTCTAACCCGCTGAATCCGAATACAGGGTCACGGGGGTCTGCTGGAGCCAATCCCAGCCAACACAGGGCACAAGGCAGGAACCAATCCTGGGCAGGGTGCCAACCCACCACAGGACACACACAAACACACCCACACACCAAGCACACACTAGGGCCAATTTAGAATTGCCAATCCACCTAACCTGCATGTCTTTGGATTGTGGGAGGAAACGAGCTGATAATATGTTTTTTCTAATTTAAATATATAAAGGACATTAGACCATGCCGTATTGGGTTACAGAGAGGCATGATATTTCATCTGACGGTCAGGGGCTACTTGGACAGACTGTACTCTTGGATGAAGTCATCCTAGTTAGAGCAGATAGACAAAAGGCAATATAACTGAAAAGCTTAACAGACTGGAAATGCTACATAAAGGTTTTCCACTTGTCATTACATCCACAAAAATATTTAGCATGCTAGATATTACCAGTTTTTTTCTGCACACTTCAGATAATATTTAAAAAACACAAGAAATAATATGAATTGCAATTTATGTACATTTATATTTTGTGTGTGTGTGAAACACATTCAAAAAGAAAATCAGCTGTTTTACTTAAAACTAATTATTGTAATGTTATATTTGACATAATCTACGAGATTTGGGCGGCCAGACAATGGTGGTGTGATGCACTTTGCTAAGCTTCCTTTTACTGTGTACACCATATGTGACAATAAATCTGAGATAAACTGATGGCACTACTTTCTTTATAAGTGCTATGTGTTTTGAAAAAGCCAACACTGTTGTCCATCTGCATACGATCATTAAGTTCTCAATACGAATCAATGATCAGTGTTAAGTAGGTTTTAAAACTGGACAAAGTAAGAAGCAAAAAAAAAACAACCCATAAATTAACTGATGGAGTAATCTTATTTTTTGACTTTCATTTTTGTGCTGTAATAAAACCTTTATAGCATCTTTGAAATTCAGTGGCCAGCTTTATCTTTTATCTTGGATGTAAGTTATCTGATATATCGACATCATATCTTGTTATGGCACTTTAATGATCTTTTCATATTAAATATTAATATACCCAAACTAGCATAAAAGCAGAGTCTTGATGTGTACCAAAGGAATAAGTCACATAACCTATCATTTGGATAGACTAAATTTATATGTTTTTTGTTTTGAAGTTACTTTCAGGCCCTCTAAACTCATTAATCCCATTATGTTATATATATCACTGAAAAATGCTTTATTATACTGTAGTACATCATTAACTCTGTAGTACCTGGTGCAACACCTGACATTCTCTGTGGTCAGCATTCTCTGTATTTATATTTATCCTTGGATGAAAGTAAAACATTCATCCAATTTCAACATTGAAATTATGACAAACTTTCTTAATGCTCACTTTAAGCAGTTTTTCTTTTTATGTCTCATTCAGTGCCTTAGCCTTACACTTTTTATGCAGTTACAGCAGTTACTGCAATGTTTGTACAGTATCTAATGATATTTACCCCTTTGGAAGTTTTTCAGTATTTATTGTTACACATTTAATCATGGTGGATTTAACCTCTTCTTCTAATACTGTTAAAAAATATCTCTATAATGTCAATCTGAAAACATATCTCTACAAAATGATATTAATTATCTACAAATTTAAAACACAACATATTGTATAAGTATTCACCCCTTTAATATGACACACCTAAATAATCAATGGTGCAGCCAATTGGTTTAAAAAGTCAAATAATTAGTTAAATGAACATCACATATCTGGAATTTCAATTGATTTCAGAATAAATCCACCTTACCTGAAAGATCCTCTTTGTGGTGGTACAGTGTCATGGTCTAATTTACAAAATGAAGACAAAAGGAGAATACTTCAAGTAACTCTGTGAAAAGGTGATTGAAAAAGCACAAGTAAGGGAATGGACATAAGAATATATCTAAGTCTCTGACTTGGTGTTCACTATCCCATGGTGTTCAGTTAAATCAATCATTAAGAAATTGAAAGAGCATGACACAGTGGTAAATCTATTTAGAACAGGCCATCCATAAAAACTGAGTCATCATGTAAGAAGAAGACTAGTGAGGGAGTCCACTAATGCAAACTCTGATGGAGGAACAAGCTATAGTGGTTCCGACTGGATAAACTGTGCATACAACTGTTGCTCAGTCACAACTTTATACGAAAGTGTTAAAGAGAAAAGCACTGTTAAAGAATTATACATGAGATCTCAGCTAGAGTCTGCCAGAAAAGCACATGAGAGACTCATGATGTGGGGATTCTCTACTGCAGGCATTGGAAGACTTGGGGTGAGGGGGTAAATGAATTTAGCAAACTACAGGAAATCCAGGAGAAAAACCTGTGACAGTCTGCAAGCAACCTGCAATCTGGAAGAACCCTAACCCAACAGGAAGACAATAACCTCTTGTATAAAGCCAAAGCTACACAGGAATGGCTTAAAAACAACAAAGTTAATGTCTTGGTTTGGCTGTGTCAGAGTCTAGAAATCAGTCTAGCTGATTTATTCCCATGAAACCTGACAAAGCTTGAGAAGTTTTGCAAAGAATGGAGGAAAATGGCAGTGCCAGATGTATAAGCTGAAAGAGAGTGATTTGTACACACAAACTCAAGGCCGTCATGGCCGTCACAGGTACGTGTACTAAATAATAACTTAAAGGGGGTGAATACTTATATGATTGATTAGTTTGTGTTTAATATTTGTTTTTAATATAAGCCACTTTGCAGAGATCCATTTTCAGTGACATCAAAGATTCATTTCCTGTTCATCATTGTCAAAAATGAAATTAAATCCACCGTGATTCAAAGTTGTATTCAAATAAAATGTGAAAGCTTCTACAGCAGTAAATACCTTTTACAAGCATTGTCTAAACATTATTGCTACTGTATGTATATCACTAACAGAAATTTGTGTCTCATACTGTATACTAGTTTTGAAAGCAAAACATGTTTCTTGGCCCATCATTTTAGGGGGGGAAGTAGTGTATCATGTCACAGATGACCAAGTATGCACTCAGTGTGTTATTCTTCAGTTGATAAAATTTATCATACAACTGAGTATAACAGATGTTGTTTGTCATGTATTGCATGAGATAACCTAGTGTGAAAAGCCTAACAAATATTCTGTGGTTATAGCTAGCAAATACACTCTGTGCATGAAATAAGTATGAGAACTGATCTTATCCAAAAATGATGCTCTATATCACAAGAATGAAATTTGTTTGATAAAAAAACTTATATAAATCTCATATAAAGGTCCATAAAACTGGTTGTAATGTATGAAGAATTGCCCTGCTGGACAATGCCAGAATTACACAAAACAACAAGTAGGAGAGAACCATGCTGGCAGCAGGAGAGGCAATGCAAATGACAGAGGGTGGTAAACTCTGTGTGCCTGTTTCAGCAGATAGGCATTATATGGGAGCACCGCTCAAATAATATGTGCTGCCTTCTAAGAAAAAGCAGTTTTCAATTATAATGCAAAAGAAACGGCAACTGGGATACTAGATCCTCTCCATAAAACAATGAGTGAGGATACAACTGGTGGGGAATGGGCTTGAAATAGCTCATAGGCCTAAGCAAAAAATCTCAGTCTTACACTGGATTCAGATGGACTTTGTTGCCTGAGAACAGCAGCTGAGTAGCTTTCTCAGAGATCAGACCATTTAAGGACAATTGTAGGCACACAAAAGAGGCAGGGTTGTCAAGAGACTCCACACAGAGTTTTAACCTGATGCCTCTGAAGCTGGAAATTATTTCAGGACTTAGCTTAAAGTGACCAAGACACTGGGTTTGAAGCCAGCTTGCAGCAAGAAGTGTTGTAGTCTTGCATTCATAGGAAAGTTTTAGATAGAAGATAGATTTAGGAGGAGTAAGAGGCAAGGTCAATGAATGGGGTGAACACTTTTGGGATGAACTGAAATGCAAAGTGTGAGCTAGGTCTAAAAGCTGATATAGTTGTGATGGTCAGGTGCCCACAGACATTTGACCCTATAGTATAGTTGTTAAAATGGTCTGAAGAGATCTTCCAGCATGACATACAGTATTTACTCTTCAGTTGATGGGATAATTTTGGCCTGAAGTTGGGAAAAGGAATAGGGTAGAATCCATAAACGGGGTGACTCAGGAGAAGGAGGAGTGGGGTAGGGGCTGCTGGTGACAGATTGTTGGGCAAGTTGACAAGTCATCTTACCTGATAGGCAGGACACAAACATTCCTTCGGACTATTGTGGCTATATTGATGTATTATTGCTTCTGTATTATTTGTATTATTTGTATTGTGTCTCTTCCTTTATTTACACATCCCTTTTAATAAAGGTGTTTATTTACTTTTGGGCTCCTTGATTTTTTTAAATTGTGGCTACAAATAAACTATATGACCAAAGGTATGCTGACACCTCTCCAAATTTTTGAGTTCATGTGTTTTCAGCTGCACCCATTGTAGATAGGTGCATAAAATCAAACACATAGCCATGAACTCTCTATTGACTAACATAGAGTAAGTTGTACTGAGAAGCTTAGTGACTTTAAACAACTTTGTCCCAGACAACTGTAAGTGCTATTATTGTGAAGTGTCAGACTATACATTCATTAATAATGAATAATATTAATATATTATAATAAATAAATAATATTCATTTCCGGCGCCGCATCCGAGTGGCAGCCTTTCCAGCAGCTCCGTATACGACTTTATCTTTTTACCTTTTTATCTCTATTTTTCTCTCACTGATCACTTCTACCACTTTCTTTTATGTGGAATTGCTCCCTGGACACTTTTTACACATTTTTACTATTTTACTATTTGACATGGATTTTACACTCCGAGAATCGCCTATTCAAGAAGTCAGCTTAAAGCACTGAAAAGAAATGCTTATGCGGTGTGGTTCCTTATTTACCTGACGAGGTAAGAAGACGATATCGGGCAGCCGGCGCAAAGATAAAAAATAAGATTAAATCGAGAAAATGGCGTTATAAACCGTCGGTGCCTTCTGTGATCCTGGGAAATGTAAACTCACTACAAAATAAGATGACGAACTGGCTGTGCTGGTGAAAAATGTCAGAACCTACAGAGAATGCAGCTTGCTGTGTTTTAGTGAAACATGGCTAACGTCTATCATCCTAGATGCTAACGTGGAGCTACCGGGTTTAGCACAGTTAGAGCGGACAGAGGCGCAAGTACCTGTGGAAAGAAAAAGGAGGAGGACTCGCTCTCTATGTCAATACAAAGTGGTGCAACTCAGGACATGTAAGCGTTAAAATCTCCACTTGCTGCAGGGACATCGAACTGTTGGCCGTAAGTCTGCGCCCCTATTACTTGCCCAGAGAGTTTGGACACGTGATTGCTGTTATTGTTTACATCCCCCCTCAAGCGAACACGGAGATAGCGTGTGACATCATCCATTCCGCAGTTGCTAAGTTACAAACGCAGCACCCTGAGGCACTTGTGCTAATCGCTGGAGACTTTAACCATGTAACGCTGGATAAAACATTACCTGCCTTCTCCCAGTATGTGGATTGTAAACTCGGGAAACAGGACTATTGACCTACTATATGCAAGCGTTAAAGGCGCATACAGCGCCACCCCACTGCCTGCGCTTGGGAAAGCAGATCATAACCTGGTTCTGCTTCAGCCTCAATACAAACCAAGAGTGAGGGCGCTACCTACAACCACACGCTCATTCAGGAAGTGGTCCCCTGAGGCAGAGCAGGCTCTGAGAGACTGCTTTGGAACTACAGACTGGGATATATTGCTGAGATCACATAGTGAGAACATTGAAGAGGCTGTTGAATGCACAACTGATTACATCAACTTCTGTATGGACATTGTAGTTCCAGTAAGAACAGTATGCTGCTATGCTAACAACAAGCCATGGATTACAAGTGACATCAAGGGCCTTTTGAACCAGAAGAAAAGGGCTTTTAAAGGTGGTGATAAGCATGAGCTGAAGTGCGTGCAGAAGGAACTCGAGTCCAGCTCAGGGCGAAAGAGCAGTACAGGAGAAAGCTGGAGCAGAAGTTGCAGAAAAACAGTATGAAGGAAGTGTGGGATGGGATGAAGATTATCACTGGCTGCAGCTCGAAGCGGGTGCCGCATCGAGACAGGCGTGGAGAGAGCAAACCAAATGAACAACTTCTTTAATAGGTTTGATCACAGTAACCCACTCTCACCTCGAGTACTGCATCCTCCAACCATCCTTCTGCTGATACCAGCATAGGTGAGACATCCCCACCCACAATTACAGCAGCCCAGGTGAGCAGAGAGCTGAAAAGACTTTGTGCCAGCAAAGCAGCGGGTCCAGATGGTGTATCGCCACGATTGCTGAAGGCCTGTGCGTTGGAACTGGGGAGTCCTCTACAGCGCATCTTCAACCTGAGCCTGGAACAGGGAGAGTCCCAGGCTTTGGAAAACATCTTGTATCACTCCTGTCCCAAAGGTATCACGTCCTAGTGAGCTGAATGACTTCCGGCCTGTTGCTCTGACGTCACATCTGATGAAGACCATGGAGCGGCTGCTGCTTCACCACCTGAGGCCACAGGTCCGTCCGCCCTCGACCCTCTGCAGTTCGCATACCAGGAGAAGGTGGGAGCGGAGGATGCCATCATCTATATGCTTCATCGATCCCTCTCCCACCTGGACAGAGGCAGTGGTGCTGTAAGAATTATGTTTTGGACTTCTCTAGCGCCTTCAACACCATCCAACCTCTGCTCCTTAGGGATAAGCTGACTGAGATGGGAGTAGATTCACACCTTGTGGCATGGATTGTGGACTATCTTACAGACAGACCTCAATATGTGCGTCTTGGGAACTGCAGGTCTGACATTGTGTGCAGCAATACAGGGGCGCCGCAGGGGACTGTACTTTCTCGGTCCTGTTCAGTCTATATACATCAGACTTCCAATATGACTCGGAGTCCTGCCACGTGCAAAAGTTCGCTGATGACACTGCTATTGTGGGCTGCATCAGGAGTGGGCAGGAGGAGGAGTACAGAAAGTTAATCAAAGACTTTGTTAAATGGTGCGACTCAAACCACTTACACCTTAACACCAGCAAGACCAAGGAGCTGGTGGTGGATTTTAGGAGGCCCAGGCCCCTCATGGACCCTGTGATCATCAGAGGTGACTGTGTGCAGAGGGTGCAGACCTATAAATATCTGGGAGTGCAGCTGGATGACAAATTGGACTGGACTGCCAATACTGATGCTCTATGTAAGAAAGCTCAGAGCAGAATATACTTTCTGAGAAGGTTGGCATCCTTCAACATCTGCAGTAAGATGCTGCAGATGTTCTACCAGACGGTTGTGGCGAGTGCCCTCTTCTACGCGGTGGTGTGCTGGGGTGGCAGCATAAAGATGAAAGACGCCTCACGCCTGGACAAACTTGTTAAGAAGGCAGGCTCCATTGTAGGATTAAAGTTGGACAGTTTAACATCTGTGGCAAAGCGACGGGCACTAAGCAAACTCCTGTCAATCATGAAGAATCCACTGCATCCACTGAACAGTGTCATCTCCAGGCAGAGGAGTAGCTTCAGTGACAGACTTTTGTCACTGTCTATCTATCTATCTATCTATCTATCTATCTATCTATCTATCTATCTATCTATCTATCTATCTATCTATCTATACAGACTCTCAGAGCAGACCACCAAGTGTATAAAAATCACCTATCATCATTTAGTACAGAGTTCCAAACTTCCACTGGAAATAACATCAGCACAAAAACTGTCTGTCAAGCGTCATAATATAGGTTTCTATGGGCAAGCAGCTACACACAAGCCTAAGATCACTATGTGTAATTGGATGGTGTTATATAACATCCACCATCATAGGACTCTGGAGTAGAGGAAATGTGTTGTCTGAAGTGATAGATCATGCTTTTCTATCTGGCAGTCTGATGTATAAATCTGGGTTTGGCTGATGCCAGTAGGACTTTACCTTCAGGACTGCATTATGCCTTCTGTAAAGTTTGGTGTAGAAAGGATAATGGTCTGGGGCTGTTTTTCAGGGTTTGGCCTAGGCCACTTGGTCCCAATGAAGAGTATTGTTAATTATACACTATACAAAGCCATTTTAGACAATTGTGCACTTCCAACTTTGTGATAACAGTTTAAGAAAGACCTTCTTTTTCTGTTCCAACAATGACTGTGCTCGTTTGCACAAAGCCAGGTCTATAAGGACCAGATTTTATGGTTTGGCAAGTAGTCTGGCAAGTGTCAAACCATGTTTAACAAGTTTGGTGTGGAGGAAGTTGACTGACCTACCCAGAGCCCTAACATCAACTCTACTGAATATTTTTGACTGCTAACTGCGAGCCAGGTCTTCTTGTCCAACATCAGTTCTTGACCTCACAAATGCTTTTTTGGTTGAATGGGCACAAATTTCCACAGATAACACTCCAAACTGTTGTGGAAAGCCTTCTCAGAGGAATGGAGGCTGTTATAGCCACAAAGGAGAGTCATCTCCAAATTAATGCCTATGGCTTTAGCTCATATACCTGTGTACCATCATATACCATCTGTGATGGTCAGATGTGCACAAACATTTGACAAAATAATGTAATAGTTAAAATGATAATTCATATTACAAATGACTCTTTGACAAGATGAATTAAAACAGCATTCCTTTTAAATTTGTCATCTCATTTCTATCAGCAGGTATGGGTAGTGGCCATATAAGATGATCAGATTATGATTCTCTAACTTTTTTTTCATCTCCTCCTGGTGCACATCACTCTCAGTAAACTAAGAGATATAATCCATCCAGCATATTTAAGGTCTGCACTGGGTCTTCTCTCAGGGAGGTATGACAAGTACATTGCCCAAGGTGCAAGCTCACTACACGTATCACTTTTACTGGCTCCTGTCAAGCTGCTAGAGCAGCAGCCCTATTCTATAATTCTCTTGAACTAAGGGGTTCCTCACACTGTCACAAGAAACAAAAGTCCAGAAAGTCATTAACAACTGAACTGCACTGGGCAAGTGCCTTTGCAATTGGTCAAATGATTTCCCTTTCATGATCTTTTCACTATCACAGATGTTAGGTAAAAAAGGTAGACTTTTCTAATAAGATACATAAACTAAAGTTAGATTGAAAAACAACCTAGGTACTTAATGAGTGTTTTTAATATGAACAAAGTGATGACCTACTGTAGTAGCTAGAGGTTGCAATGAAGTTTCCATAAGGTAAATTTGCAATACAATTTGATAAGGTAACCTAGCAACAAGCATAAGTATGCCACTCTGATAAAGCCATATATACTGTAAGCTTGTGATGTCTGAAAATTGGTTGACCAGAAAATCACCCGCCATTAAGCAATCCAGTGATCAATATGGGTGGTGCTGAGCATAACCTTTTACCATGCATTTATTATGGTGCTCCATTGAAATGCAGACCTACAGGTAAAGGATAAAAGAAATGAGAGAGGGATTGCCGGGAGTAGTCAGATGAATAATCTTGACCATTTTTGTTGCGCCTTACCGTATTATGCCTATTTAACTTTGTTGTAAAAGATGAATTGTGTTGGTAGCTGATATAAAAATGCTGAAATGCCATCATTCATTTAAACAATGTGAAATTATGGAATTTATTCTCTTGCCTTGAAATGTCATGCATATTACAATGAAAGTACCATACTTCAAATGAGATTTTGCACTGACAGTTTAATTTATAACAGACTGATTTAAAACTTTGAAAAAATATTGCATATAAATAAGAAATAAAATAAATTAATTAATTAACACATTACCAAAATATTTTTTTTAGTTAAAGTCAAAATGTTTGCAAGTGGTTGCCACCTTATTAACAATTTTCTGTAGTCATTGAAATAAATAAAATACTGTATGAAGCAGCAACTGTTAAAATTCATAATTCATTATTTTTTATAATTTTGCAGTGAATGTTTTCATGTGATACTGTTTTCAAAAGCAATTCTATAATCTTAAATATTCTAACATGAACTAATCCAAGTACATTAAAACAAATAATAATAGTTATTATTATGATGATTAGAATTATATTAATAATAAAAATAGAATGACAATAATTGTTATAGCAACAGAGCTCCAATAATGCCAGAATGATTTTACCTTCTATAAATGTAATACTCATTTTATAAAAATTGGTAATTTGGAAAATGAATACACACCAGGTTGAAGTAACAAATATAAAGTAATTTCATAATTTCCAAAAAGTGTCTGTTATCCTGGAATTGGCTTTCTTATGGGATTTACCTTTAGGGTGTAAGTTGCTATTAATAACTTTCTTTGATGAAAGTTTTTACAATATTACAAAACAAACATACACACACAATTTAAAATACAAATATATAAATGATATGAATATTAAATTTATGTATTCTTTAATGCAAATATTCATTTGTGCCAGAACATCTGAAACTGAAAGCTTTATCTCTAAGTATACATCTATTAATTATCTTTTTTAAAGATGAGACCAGTGATATGGAAGGTTATGGTATGTAGTTCAGGAGGAAAAAGTAAATCCTTAATAAACTATTAAATTACTGCAGATATTTGTTATAGTTGTAGTTGCTAAGAACCTACCTAAGTCTAGATTTAATACACAATTATAATTTCCAGTCATTGTAAATTTATGAGTGTTCACACTGGGAATTAATGTAAGCATAAATTCTCTTTCATGTATATTTTTATAGATTCTCCACTACCATAAATTATCATCTTTGTGAGACATGCACTACATCAGTGACTAGAAATGGATTTGGTCTGTGAATGACAATTCCAACACCTCTGGTTTACTTAACATGCAATAGAAAATTGAGAAACCTGTCACTTTTCAGCCAAGATTTTTTAAGTCTCCTGTAAAAGTTCTATGTCTGTCTTTAAGGTGTTAATTTGTAATACTGTGTTTTCCTAAAAATAAGACCGGGTCTTATATTAATTTTTGCTCCAAAAGATGCACTAGGGTTTATTTTCAGGGGATACCTTATATTTATTTATGTACAATAATATACATTTATCCAAATACAGTCATGTCATCTTCTTCTGGAATGTTGCCATAACTCTCCACATTCAAACCCTGAATTCCAGCCTGAATTTCTTGCTACTCCAGCCGCTTTTAGGATACTCCAGGATCGACGTGCGTGCTTCAATGTTTGATGAATGGTGCGATGTAGTGAAGCAAAATGCCAACATACAAATGTATTTATGTTGCTTTTATATTGCAGCGTCGCATATTCCCCAAAGTAATGTCACAATACATTTTAAAAGTCTCACATACCATCTTCTGTGCCATCTTTTATTTTTTTTGCACCTTGACAATACTGTCAGAGTGTATGGTTGCATATTTAAACCACAGAGAAAAAAAAATTTAAACTCGAAATGTCCACTTTAACCTCGTGGTTTACTTTATCATTAAAGTAGATCGTCATAAACGTCATCTTAAAACCGACCCAGTTGTTAATCACTGGGGCTTCCTCTTGACTTGACAGCAGCAGCAAGCAGCAATAGATTGCCACACAGAACACATTAAATTTATAATATTCCAGCTCTCTTTAGAATTCTTAGATTTATACTTGATACCACTTTCATGATGAAATGCATTAAAATATGTATATTACATTTTACAGGTAAATTAACTTTGTTTAAATAATGAATACTGTTAATAGTCACGTCCCTTGTGATCCCTGCCTGAAGTTTGGTGGGTTTCCACAGTTGGCTCAGTTTTCCATCCAAAGACATGAATGTTTGCAGATTTGGTGAAGCTACAATGACGTTAGTGTGTGTGAGTCCTTGTGTTCACATTTCGATGAGCTGATGCCCTGTCCAAGGATTTTGTTTCTGTCTTGCACTGATGCTTCTTGAATTGATGGATATAATCATTAAATATCCTTTTCAGAGATACTGTGGCAAGGTGTCCTCAGAATTTAATGGATGTTTTGGGCACATGCGTTGCGTTACTTTATCACGTAAAGTATAAACCTGGCCTTAGACACCTTACTTTTCACCTGATGATCTTGACTAGGGCTTATTTTTGGGGTAGGGCTTATATTACAGAGCAACCTGAAAATCATGCTAGGGCTTATTTTCGGAGTAGGTCCTGTTTTCGGGGAAACATGGTAGCACCTTTTTCTTCTTGAGTCCATAATTACGACCTTTAACAGTACAGCTTACAAAATGCAGTGATTAATCAGAATTATACTTGCTCTCTTGAACAGAAAATATTTTTCAGTATTAGATGTAAATGACATGTTGTAAATATTACCTTACTAGCAAAATACCCGCGCTTCGCAGCAGAGAAGTAGTGTGTTAAAGAAGTAATGAAAAAGAAATATTTTGAAAATAACGTAACATGATTGTCAATGTAATTATTTTGTCACTGTTATGAGTGTTGCTGGCATATATATATATATATATACAGTATATATATATATATATATATATATATATATATATATACACACACACACACCTATCTACATTATATATACACACACATACATACATACATACATACATACACATATATATAATTTGTGTGTGTGTGTATGTATGTATGTATGTTTGTGTGTGTATATATATATATATATATATATATATATATATATATATATATACACAGGTATATATATATATATGTGTATATATATGTATGTGTCTATATGTGTGTGCATAGCTTTGGTCACTGAGTGCAAGGAAAAAAAAATAATATGTAGTCTATAAGTTATTAAACAGTAAAACATTAACGTTTACGTAACGTTACAATACATTGAGCACTACTGGAGTTGTTTCAGGTAAACTACATTTTAAAGACGGTATAACACAACAGGTAAGTAGTACTAACAGCAGCTAAAATGTATATGGATCATCTCTCGGTAGTAGATCCCTTTTGAAAGGCGCTACGGACGGCTGTGGTATAGAAATTACATTTTCTATGTGAACGTCCAAATTTCTGCCTCTGGTAATGTGCCTTACTGGCATTACCTGCAATGAAAGAAAATTAGTTTTGTGTCCTCTGCAGTGTTTGGTTTGGGATAAAAGGAAAAAAGGTGTAAAGAAAGGAAAGTTGCCTTTTTGTTTTATCGTATATGTGCAAAAGAAAGTGCGAAGCACCTTAATATTAGTTTGCCGTGGTATAGAAAAGGGATTCCGTGTTTGCAGTTGTCTGGGCTATAGCTCAGAGGAAGGAGGAAAAAAATTAAAAGTGCTCATTTTGACTTAAGGCAGAAGTGCAGTCAGCGTCTCAAAGGCCGGCACAGCTATGCGAGAACGCCGGCTGCTTGACTTTAATAATACTTTTGCAGGGCAGGAGACGCCACTTTTTGCAGACACGTTCACGCGATCAAAAGTCTCCATGCTCTTTAGAGGTCTTGCTTGTTCTCTGCTTACTGCGTTCATAGTCAGTTCATGTGAGCCGCGCGGAGTACATGCATCGAAGCTTCTGAGCTGTGCCTGTGTTCTGAGCCTCTCGTGCGAGCTCACTAAGTCCACGGCTTTATTTAATGTTAGCTAAGACCCGGCACTTAAAAGTTTCTCTCGCAGTTTCACTGAGTTTGTGTCAAACACCACCCTGACTATCTCATCTTCGTCTGAATATTTAGTCTCAGAGTGTTTCTATTGGATTGCCGCTGAGGGACCGCCTTATATGGGCAGGCACTCAAATACGTGGGAGGCGTGATGATGCGAGACGCAAGACACATCTCCGCCCCCCACGGCCATCGAGTTGCAGTCTATTACAGTATATGGACGAAAAAATAGGTTCCAGTTATGACCATTAAGTGTAGAATTTCGAAATGAAACCTGCCTAACTTTTGTAAGTAAGCTGTAAGGAACGAGCCTGCCAAATTTCAGCCTTCTACCTACACGGGAAGTTGGAGAATTAGTGATGAGTGAGTGAGTCAGTCAGTCAGTCAGTGAGGGCTTTGCCTTTTATTAGTATAGATTACCATTTTAAAATACAGTATATTTTTGCCAGGTCGTGCAACAAATACAACAACCAGTTAAATACAGAATAATAGTAGGGGAAAAAAAAGAAAAAAAAGTCCTTCAACTTCCATACCCTATTAATGGCTATAATATTGAAATACATGGTAATTAATCGTTTAATAGTCACTTTATCAAAACCACAAACATATAAAAGTAAGATTAATAAAAATAAAAAATACATAGGTGTTATTTTTGTAAACTCCCAATTTATTCTAATATATTTAGCCTCTTATTTATGCTGGAACCAACTGAAGCTTAGTTCCGGTACCTCTGATTCTGAGCCCTCTGTGCTCATGGATCTCCAAATGTGTGCTCTTAGACCTCCACATGCACTGTGAGACACCAACATGTATTAAATATCTGTTTTCATTTTTTTATGTTTAAATAAGTTAAGTTTATTATGCAGGTTTTATATAACTTTATAAAATTTGCCTAGTTAACATTATAGCCTATCTGATGTAAAAAGAAAAAAAGCACACCAACACTAGAATCTCTACAAAATCAAAATAAATTAACAGGTCAGTGTGAAGAAAAACTAATTCTGGTACAGCACGTGTGGCTGATATTCATATGCTCTGGGTGATACAGAGGTTGAGACAATACAGGAATGGGAGGAAGTCAATGGGAATATAGATACATTAGATTAGATGGAGGAGAGAAAAAACTCTAATGCAAGTATGCTGAACAGGGTGTTGACAGTGTCCAAACTGCCATTGTTATTGCTCCCTATTCTGTTCTTGGGCAGTCACTATGAGCTTTGGGACCTCATCATTTACAAATTAACCACTGAATATATCCTATTAGAATTAGTTATTCATGTAAACCAATACATTATTTATACTATTATGTCATTTTAAAATGGCAAATTGATCATGTAAATGTATACTTGTATATACAGCACTCCAGCAGGTGAGCTTATCTAGGGTTCAGTATGGATTATGTATGGTAGCCCAAGACCTTTACATTTAGGAGTATGTGGGACATGTGGGATTGTGGGGTGTTAGGGGCTGTGCATCTGGGCTTTCCTTACAACAACAACAACAACAACAACAACATTTATTTATATAGCACATTTTCATACAAACAGTAGCTCAAAGTGCTTTACATATTAAAGAATAGAAAAATGAAAGACATAATTATAAAAAATAAATCAACATTAACATCGAATAAGAGTAAGGTTCAATGGCCAGGGGACAGAAAAACAAAAACTCCAGACGGCTGGAGAAAAAATAAAATCTGTAGGGATTCCAGACCATGATACCGCCCAGTCCCCTCTGGGCATTCTACCTAACATAAATGAAACAGTCCTCTTTGGATTTAGGGTTCTCACGGAAGGGCTTGATGATGATGATGGTCACGTAGACTTCTTCCTTTTAATCCGTCCATCATTGTTGGAGCATCATGAAGCTTTGAGTAGGTGGAGGTGGCGCAGGCCACCACCACAAAGAAACCGGAAAAAGAAACAGAAAAGAGAGTAGGGGTCAGTACCGATTTTAGAGCCACCATGAATAGTTGTTATGATGAATTGAACATACAGAGTATCAGGATTAAGTTAAATTACGATTAAAATGAAGTTATAAAAAGGCCATGTTAAAGTAATGTGTTTTCAGCAGTGTTTTAAAGTGCTCTACTGTATCAGCCTGGCGAATTCCTATTGGCAGGCTATTCCAGATTTTAGGTGCATAACAGCAGAAGGCCGCCTCACCACTTCTTTTAAGTTTTGTTCTTGGAATTCTAAGGAGACACTCATTTGAGGATCTGAGGTTACGATTTGGAATATAAGGTGTCAGACATTCCGATATATAAGATGGGGCGAGATTATTTAAGGCTTTATAAACCATAAGCAGAATTTTAAAGTCAATTCTGAATGACACAGGTAACCAGTGTAGTGACATCAAAACTGGAGTAATGTGTTCTGATTTTCTTTTCCTAGTTAGGATTCTAGCAGCTGCATTCTGCACTAGTTGCAAACGATTTATATCTTTTTTGGGTAGTCCTGAGAGGAGTGCGTTACAGTAATCTAGTCGACTGAAAACAAACGCGTGAACTAATTTCTCAGCATCTTTCAGTGATAAAGAGGTCTAACTTTACTTATGTTTCTTAAGTGCAAAAATGCTGTCCTAATGATCTGATTAATATGTGATTTAAAATTCAGATTACAGTCAACAATCACCCCTAAGCTTTTTACCTCCGTCTTGACTTTTAATCCTAATGTATCCAGTTTATTTCTAATAGCCTCATTGTATCCATTATTGCTGATCACTAAAATTTCAGTTTTCTCTTTATTTAACTTGAGAAAATTACTATTCATCCATTCTGAGATACTAGTCAGACATTGTGTTAGTGAATCAATAGAATCAGGGTCATCAGGTGCTATTGATAAGTACAGCTGTGTGTCATCAGCATAGCTGTGGTAGCTCACGTTGTGCCCTGAGATAATCTGACCTAACGGAAGCATGTAGATTGAGAATAACAGCGGACCCAGGATAGAGCCTTGTGGAACACCATATTGGATATCATGTGTCTTCGAGTTGTAATTCCCACAACTAACAAAATATTTTCTCCCTGTCAGGTAGGATTCAAACCAATTTAAGACACTGCCAGAGAGGCCCACCCATTGACTAAGGCGATTTCTAAGAATGTTGTGATCAATGGTGTCAAATGCAGCACTCAGATCTAAGAGGATGAGAACAGATAAATGGCCTCTGTCTGCATTTACCCGCAAGTCATTTACTACTTTAACGAGTGCAGTTTCTGTGCTGTGATTTGTTCTAAAACCTGACTGAAATTTATCAAGAATAGCATGTTTATTTAGGTGGTCATTTAACTGCATAATGACTGCCTTCTCTAGAACTTTACTTAAGAAGGGCAGTTAGAGATGGGTCTAAAATTTTCAAGAGCGAGGGTCAAGATTATGTTTCTTAAGTAGGGGTTTAACTACAGCAGTCTTAAGACAGTCTGGGAAGACCCCAGTATCTAGTGACGAATTTACTATGTCAAGAACATTATCAATTAGCACGCCTGATACTTCTTTGAAAAACCTTGTTGGTATCGGGTCAAGGACGAGGTGGAGGGTTTTAATTGAGATATTATTTTTGTAAATCAGGTAAATCTATCCTAGTGAAAGAGTTTAATTTGTTTATAACAGGATGTTGGGGTTTAGGGGATCCTTAGTGTTGGGGAGATATACTATGTTATTTCTAATATCATTAATTTTTGATTGAAGAATACAGCGACAGCCTCACAGGTTTCACTGGAAGCACTTAGGAGGCATTCCTTTGAGCTACCTGGGTTTAGTAGGTGATCAATTGTTGAAAATAAGACTCTAGGATTACTAGCATTGTTATTTATAATATTAGAGAAATAGCAGCGTCTCTCAAGACGGACAGTGTTATTGTATTCTGTTATTTTGACTTTTAATATTTCGTGGTGGATAGTAAGTTTACTCTTCCTCCATTGACGCTCAGCTCTACGGCATGTTCTCTTTAAATCAGACACTCTTTGGGTCTTCCATGGTATACCAATGCTAGAAGATTTTTTCACTGTCTTTTCAGGTGCAACTATGTCAACAGCAGCTCTCACTTTAGAATTAAATCTTTCCACCTTACTATTTACATTGTCCTCGCTATTATAGCTGGCACTATAAACGGACTGATTGCTTAAAATGTTTGTAAGTTTTAAAGCTGCTGCGAATCAAAGAAGCGTTTTTAACAATATGCTTCTCATGAGTGTTTTTATCATTATTTCTATATTAAAAAGTAGAAGAAAATGGTCTGATAGACCAATATCAATGATCTGTTTTATATCAACTTTCAGTCCTTTAGTAATCACTAAGTCTAATGTATGACCTGCTTTATGTGTAGGCTGATTTATGAGTTGTCTCAAATCAAAAGAATCCAGGAGGTTCATAAATTCTTTTACTTTTAGATCACACTGATTATCTATATGAAAATTAAAGTCGCCAACTATTAGGAGTGTGTCATAATTAGTAATTAAAATTGACATTAAGTCAGAGAATTCCTCAAAAAACGACGCGTTATATTTAGGAGGTCTATACACGGATAGTATTAGAACTTGAGAATCTCCATGAATAACAACGGCGAGATACTCAAAGGACTTGAACTTACCAAAACTGACATCTTTACATTTTAATCGGCTCGAGTAAATGTTAGCCAATCCGCCCCCCCTTTTTCCCTGGCGGTTTGAATGAGTAAAACTGTAATCCGGAGGCGCCGATTCGATTAAAACTGACGCGCATCTGAATTCAGCCATGTTTCATTTAGTGCAATAAGATCTATTTTTATCACTAATAAGATCGTTGATAAAAAACGTTTTGTTAGTTAAAGCTCTGACATTTAATAGTGCCATATTTAATGTTTCGGAGGTGCAGAGATGAGTACTATGTGCGTTATTGTTATTTGGAATAGGAACTAAATTATTATTATTAGCGCCACTCTGTATATTTTTTGTTTAATCTGCGATCTGTTTTTATAGTTTTAATACATTGTTCCTCTAAAATAGTGATTTTAATTAGATTATTGGAGTTTATGCCGTATTTCCTAGGTTTTCTACGTGCATTGAGATTGCTTATTACAGTATTAATGGTGTGAACTTTAACGGAAGACTCTATTAAACATTCATCATGTCCTGGCACAGCAGTATTATTTCGGAAGGTGTTAAGAGCAGAGATAGATAGTCAAGAAAAACGAATTACCTTCGATATGTTTTCGGAGAGGACCCGGGCGCCGAAACTGTTCGGATGCAGGCCATCACGCTTGAAGAGATGCTTACTTCACCTAGGACCCTTAAAACTAGAATTACCAAAGCCTACGAAGAAACTTGTAAACCCGGCCCACCTTAAATCTGTTTGCGCCTCTCCGTCAGCGTCTTTTGTGTTGTAAATGTGTCAATAAGCACAAACAGCAAGCAGCCTACTAATCCCAACATCCCACCGCAGAAACAGCAAAAACTCCCCCAGCTCAAATGTTTATCTGGGAGTGAGGTACCAGGAGCTGTATTGGGTAAATAATATATCGTTATTTGGAACACATGTATTTCATGTGTGTTCTGTGTCTACAGAGATCTATGTAAGTGTAGCATGAGAGAAATGTTGAACACAAACCTAAAAGACAAACTTTTTTCATGACTTTAGTACTAAAGACAAAATTTAGACATGAAGTATATAATGTGTGAAGACTGGTCCAAATATCAAATAAGCACTTTCACAAAAGCTACAAGTACAGTATAACAAAATAATTGCTCTTTTATTCAAGACTGAAATCAAAGGAAAAGAAATCTGGTTAGTGTACTTCATTGATTTGACTGCTTTGTTAGTATAGCGGTAAAATAATTTACCAAAATAAATGTATTGAGTAGTGAGCAGCTCTTATTGTTATTATTATACATTAAAAACATACATTTGATTTGAGTCTGTAACAGCCGAGGACAAGAAGGAGGAATAAACTGTGTTAGGTGGAGTAGCGGCTGTGTGGCTAAGGATCTGCGTTGGTATCTGGAAGGTTGCCAGTTCAAATCCCATTGCTTCCAGAACAGATCCTGCTCTGTTGGACTCTTAAACAAGGCCCGTAATCTGAAAATTCCTCTGTGGTACTGCACAATGGCTGTCCCTGCACTCTGACCCCTCAGGGATTAATATAGTATATTATCATCATTATTAGTTAGTTAATAAACTTCTCTTTTCTGTTGTTACTTTCATCTTCCAGATCGTCATTTGGGCTTTCTGTTAGCTCATGAGTGCCCTGTAGCATTTTTGAACAAAAGCTAAACAGAAAACTGCTGACATAGTCAAAAAGTGAACTGACATGAGTCAGTAATCATATTGAGTACATACTGGCTCCAAGGCAGCACGGTGGCACAGTGGGTCCTCCCTGCGTGGAGTTTGTGTGTTCTCCCTATGTCTGCATGGGTGCTCTGGTTTCCTCGCACAGTCCAAAGATATGCAGGTTAGGTGCATTAGCGATCCTAAATTGTGCTTGTGTGTGTGTGCCCTGCAGTGGGCTGGCACCCTGCCCAGGGTTTGTTTCCTGCCTTGCTCCCTGTGTTAGCTAGGATTGGCTCCAGCAGACCCCCGTGACCCTTTAGTTAGGATATAGCGTGTTGGATAATGGATGGATGGATACTGTCTCCAAAAAATAGACTTTTATTCATGAATATAGTAAAGAAAAATCATTCAATTTACATGTTGCTGTCAATGAGTTACAAACCCAAGCTCAAATGTCAATTGACAGATTGTATTCCTGGATGGTGTGGAAGAAGTAAGAAGTGCTGCTTTATAACTAAAAGGTTCCAAGTTCAAATCCAGGGTCCTCATGCATAACGCCATGAATAGAATTCACACTATAACATGGGGTACGGACAAAAGCGGAAATGTTCGTACACACAAAAAAATCCAGATGCATAAATCTGTGTGTTCGCTAACTTCCACATTCTTCCGCTCCATGAAGAATGTGAAAAGTAACGCAAGTGCACGCACCTGTTGCCACTCCCCAACTCCTCCCAGAATTATTCCCCTTTGAATATGCAAATCAATATAAATAGCCCTAAAGCTCAGCATTCTGTGAAAAGGCAATGGCAAAAGCAAAGGGGAAAATTGAAGAATTTCAGCGAATGCCAAATGGAGGCAAGGAAAAATGGACTATATGTTGGTTTAAACAGTGGTATAAACAACAAAAGGAAGCTGATCGAGTGATATAGAGTGTCAGAGAAACTTGAAAACTCAAGTTCACAAAGTCGGACAGTGCCCATAATAAAAAAGAAGTTGTCGGATATTAAAGTCGCCGTGAAAAGGTGAATCGTAGCCCACTGTCTGAGTGTCATATGAAAGCTTATTAGGGTACAGAAAATAAAAGGGACACAGTGGGGAAAAAAGCTTGAAATTTCAACTTTAATCTTGAAATTTCCACTTTAATCATGTAGTTTATTTTGTCATTAAAGTAGAACATCATAAACTTCATCTTAAAATCATTTAATTTACTACTTTCTCAAATCCCATCATACCTACAGTAGCATGTTAAATGCTTTGTTTTGTATTTGTTCTTCTATGTGCTCTATATGTGTGAACTCGCACCCCATCCAGAGATTGTTCCTGCCTCATGCAAGATGTTTGCTGCGCCCTGCGTGACCTTCAATGAAATCATTTATTGCAGCAGTACTGTCTCTTTCAAACGTACTAACCCCCAATTCCTGTCCTTTTCTTTCTCCAAGTACCCAATCACCACACAATCAGCTCAGTATTAGATGTTAAGCCATCTGTAAGTCTAGAACTCTGATCAAAACTTTTAAGGGACATTGAAGTTTTTTCGTAGTACACATTTAATTATTCTATCCATCAATCTTTCCAGTGTCGCGCCAGCCCCAGCAACAATACAGCGCAAGGCAGGAACAATACCTGAACGAAGCGCCAGCTCCTTGCTAGTGCCACGATACCATGTCCTTACATGTTTAATTACTATCAATACAGATTATTTTAATGAAGTTTAACACTTATCTGTATAATGTAATAAACATGCTTTACTACATTTTATCTTAAAAATGGTATCAAGAGCTCCAAGAAGATATCGCTAGGAAATCTAAATCGACTTAGAAGCCAGTCGTAATCATATGTAAATATGCGCTTTATAAAAATAAACATATTTTGCTGAAATTCATCTTAAAAATGATATCGTCATCATATATAAATACACGCTTTATAAAGCGGCGCAAGTTGTGCAATATTATAACTGTATTACAGTGAGGTAATTGTAAAGTACAAACAGTTCTACAAGGAGCACTTGATTAACTGATTGTGTATATAGTTCTTGGATAAAAACTGTTTCTGAACCGCAAGGTCAGTACAGGAAAGGCTCTGAAGCTGTTGCTGTACGAGAGCAGTTCAAATAGGCAGCATGGCTGAGGCAGTGTAGATGCTGTATACCTATAATTCTCTTTCCAATCAGCTGCTGTAGAGCTGTGATTCCACACTCAGATACAGTGATATAAATAATCCGAGTGGTGCAGTGAGAGTAATATAGAAAAAGATGATCCGCTGTGGCAACCCTTAACGACAGCAGCTGAAAGACGAAGAAGAAGGTGCAGTGAGAGTAACAATGCTAAAGCAGCTATGGTATTTGGAAAAGTTTGGCTATTCTGTGGACCATTATATTGTTACTGGTGAATTACAATCAGATGCCTTAAACTAATAAACAATATGTGGTTGATTTCAGTGTATATGATAAAACCGTGTCAGGGATGTGGATCTAAAAAAGAAAGGGAAACCACACTGGAACAAAAGCTGACGCTGGGTGCCGCCAGTTTGCAAAACCGAGCGGAGAACCTGCGTACTCTAGGGTTTGAGCTAGTGTGAAAATGTGCGTGGCTTTGCGCCAACTTTAGGTTTTATACATTGCGAGTAGAGCATGGAAACGGGAGTACGCAACATTTTTGTGCGTACACATCGTTTGTAATTGAGGTCCCAGGTGTTTTGCGTTTTGAGTAGTGAGCTGCTATATTCATTACTATAATGTAATAAAAACATACATTTGATTTAAATCTGTAACACCCAGTGTAAATTTTGGCTACTTGTAAAGGTTAGCGCTTTTTTTATTATTCAGTTTTATTCTATCAGTGACATTCACGTGGTACAACGAACTTGTGTCTCCCTCTCTGAATTGATGACATTTATCTCCATTCTTTTCACAAGAGCAGCGATGACCACAGTTGGTGCTGTGGTTGATGCCTGCTCAGAACTCTTTGTTATACTTGTAATCAAAGACGGCTATCAGACTATCATGCGGCATTTGCGCTGTGACAACAAAGGCACCCATGCAGAACATGTGAAAAACGACAGGTTTGCTGCAATTTCGGACATCTGGCAACATTTTGTTCAGAATTGTGTTTTGAGTTACAGCTCAGGGCAAAGAATTTTCGAGTCTGTAGTCATAAAGCTTATGGAGTCATTTCTGGACAAAACAAACACTGTAACAACACACAGCTTCTTAACAGCGCTTTCGCTGGTTAAGAAACTGCTGCACTGCAACACGACTCAGCTTGGCAACATAAGTAAAATGGGACTTCCATCTGCAGCTAAAGTTACTTCAATACGTGAGCAATTTGCCATGCTAGTGTTTTGATTTGGCAGTACCATGCTGACAGTGCATGCATTCAAAAAGAAGAAGTCTGCATTTTTGATATCATGCACCATAACGCGGAGTATGGACAAGGCTGAAAAAAAAAAACATGTTCAAATGACAACTCATGTTCAGTCTATAACAGCTTGTGTAGTTTTGCTACCTGTAAAAGATATCGCTGAAGGGATATACAGTGGTGTGAAAAACTATTTACCCCCTTCCTGATTTCTTATTCTTTTGCATGTTTGTCACACAAAATGTTTCTGATCATCAAACACATTTAACCATTAGTCAAATATAACACAAGTAAACACAAAATGCAGTTTTTAAATGATGGTTTTTATTATTTAGGAAGAAAAAAAATCCAAACCTACATGGCCCTGTGTGAAAAAGTAATTGCCCCCTTGTTAAAAATTACCTAACTGTGGTGTATCACACCTGAGTTCAATTTCCGTAGCCACCCCCAGGCCTGATTACTGCCACACCTGTTTCAATCAAGAAATCACTTAAATAGGAGCTGCCTGACACAGAGAAGTAGACCAAAAGCACCTCAAAAGCTAGACAGCATGCCAAGATCCAAATTTACCCCAAGAGCGCAGAGACGACTCATCTGAGAGGTCACAAAAGACCCCAGGACAACGTCTAAAGAACTGCAAGCCTCACTTGCCTCAATTAAGGTCAGTGTTCACGCCTCCACCATAAGAAAGAGACTGGGCAAAAACGGCCTGCATGGCAGATTTCCAAGACGCAAACCACTGTTAAGCAAAAAGAACATTAGGGCTCGTCTTAAGTTTGCTAAGAAACATCTCAATGATTGCCAAGACTTTTGGGAAAATACCTTGTGGACTGATGAGACAAAAGTTGAACTTTTTGGAATGCAAATGTCCCGTTACATCTGGCGTAAAAGGAACCCAGCATTTCAGAAAAAGAACATCATACCAACAGTAAAATATGGTGGTGGTAGTGTGATGGTCTGGGGTTGTTTTGCTGCTTCAGGACTTGGAAGGCTTGCTGTGATAGATGGAACCATGAATTCTACTGTCTACCAAAAATCCTGAAGGAGAATGTCCGGCCATCTGTTCGTCAACTCAAGCTGAAGCGATCTTGGGTGCTGCAACAGGACAATGACCCAAAACACACCAGCAAATCCACCTCTGAATGGCTGAAGAAAAACAAAATGAAGACTCTGGAGTGGCCTAGTCAAAGTCCTGACCTGAATCCAATTGAGATGCTATGGCATGACCTTAAAAAGGCGGTTCATGCTAGAAAACCCTCAAATAAAGCTGAATTACAACAATTCTGCAAAGATGAGTGGGCCAAAATTCCTCGAGAGCGCTGTAAAAGACTCATTGCAAGTTATCGCAAACGCTTGATTGCAGTTATTGCTGCTAAGGGTGGCCCAACCAGTTATTAGGTTCAGGGGGCAATTACTTTTTCAAACAGGGCCATGTAGGTTTGGATTTTTTTTCTCCCTAAATAATAAAAACCATCATTTAAAAACTGCATTTTGTGTTTACTTGTGTTATATTTGACTAATGGTTAAATGTGTTTGATGATCAGAAACATTTTGTGTGACAAACATGCAAAAGAATAAGAAATCAGGAAGGGGGCAAATAGTTTTTCACACCACTGTAAGTAGACATACAAATGCTGGCGAATCATGTCTTCTTGGTATCTTGTTATCACTTGACTTTTTTGTTATTCAGTTTTATTCTTGAATAAAAGCACACTTGTTTTGTTATATGTGTGTTTATTTTATATTCCAGTAAACACTTGAATGAGATCAAATCTGTGTCTGCCTCTTTCTTGCATGTACACACACATTCATACATGAAAATGTCATCTGATTTGAACTTTTTTTTTTTCGATCTTGCCTGTATTCTGTGTTATGGTGCATGGTACTGAAAATGCAGACAGACTTCTACTTTTTGGGCGTATACACCATCACGTACTGAAGTGACTTTAGCTGCAGGTGGAAGCTGTCACCGCACTTTACATAACTGATCTTTTCCTAAATAAGAATTAGCATTGCACATGTACTTTATCAGCATGCCCGTGTCATTCAAACACAGGAAGCTCTCCAGTCTACTTGTGACTTTACTCTGTAGGAAGATAAGTAAAAAAATATAGGTAAGCAACATTTGATGTGGCTTTTATATAAGTAGCATATAAATGTTTTTCATATAAAAACCATCAAGAAATAATCGCAAATGGAACTTAGCACAATACCTTGGTGAAATTGGCATGCCCTGCTGTTTTGTTGAAGGACATCCGGGTAGGACAACGCCAACTTCTTGCTGCATCCAAATGGTTCCATCTTTCACCTTTACACCTGGTGCAGCTGCGTTGTTCTTATAATGTATGTGAGTGAACGTTTTTGCAGGGAGTGCTTCTGTTCTCTTTCTCCAATGTAGAACCCTCTACTTCATCTGACTTCACCTCCATTAAAGCACATCTTTATTTGAAAACAGCAGTGTCAGATCAGGGAGAGCATGAACGTGACTGAGAGAATTAAACTGAATAAAAAATAATGCTAAACTTTACAAGTACCATAATTTTACTCCACCTGTTACAGACTCAAATCAAATGTACGTTTTTACTGTATAATAGTATCAATAGGAACAGGTCACTATTCAAAACGGAAGTGGCTGAAGTCGAACCAGCAACTTCTTGATTATGAGTCAGCAGCTCTTACCGTGCACTACCCAAGCTATCATGTCAGCATTGTATCCTAACCCGATTTTTTTTTCCTCAGTTATATTTTTGAATAAAAGCACACTTGTTTTGTTATATGTGTACCTTTTGGAAAGTGTTTATTTGATATTTGGACTTCAGTCAAAATTTTGTTGTTACTACTATAACATGAAAAAAGTTTTGCTTTCGGTATGTGTTCAACATTTCTTGCATTTCTCGCATGTCCTGTCATCCTACATTTGCACAGATCATTTTAGACATGGAACACACATGAAATGCAATATATTATTTACCCAATACAACTCCAGACTCCTCACACCCAGATAAACAAAACAAGCTGGGAGAACTTTTTGCCTGAGTTGAGTTCTGTTGGGGGGATAGCAGGCTGCTTGCTGCTTGTGCTGATTAATACATTTACAAAACAAAAGAGATGATGAGGAGATCTGAAGGAATTTAAGGTGGCCCGGGATTACGAGTTTTTTCGTAGGCTTCAGAGATTCTAGTGTTAATAACCCACAAATGTGCTACGAATCAACAATCAAAAGGCATTCTTCACATAGAGCACACACTGAAGGTGTTTAAAGTTTGTATCCATAATCTCAGATGCTGCACTGAATGCAGCGCAGGGTTTTTAAAGCTTGCCATCAGTGAACTGGAGCATCATGTCCTCTAGCTGTAACACAACTAGCAACAGTGGAGAGCATCTTGAACACATAATCAATACATGTTGAGGTTTACAAATGGAGAGAAGACAAACTCAACAAATAACAATACTAAAATCTCTTAACTTGTATAATGTTTCGAAGAGACTCTTAAGAGGGCAGCAAAAAAAAGTTATTTGAAGCAAAAAAAAAAAAAGATGTCCCAAATCATCAGACCGTAACAGTCTGCAAATGTGCTGTCCTTGTGATTGTTGCTAAAGTAGTTTCATAATTTAAAAGTGGTGTTCTGAACTTTACAAAAATTGCATATTGTAATCAGAGGATTACATTTTCTCATAAGGCAACAAAAAAGTTTTTATTTAATAAAAATATATATATAAAATGATGTAAAATTATATCTCCTGAAAGAAATGGGGCAATATGAGAGTAAAATAGAAAGTGCCCTCATATTATTTATGAAAACTAATCTAACCTTTTTAAAATATACATTTAGAATAGTATTTTTATCTTTACAATACTAAGTGCACAGTCATCAAAGGGTTTTCACTTTAAACTAATAGAATTTTAATAAGTAAAATGAGAAAGCATTTATGCATAGCTAAGCATGTCTTACAAGGCAGTTCTTTTTAAAAAAAGTAATAGAAGTTTATCTCCTTATCTAATGGTTTAGCCGTTTATCCCTGGCTAAGAATAAACTGTACTGCTGGTGGTCAGAAATATTAAATAGCTACATAAGTGGTTAAGCCTATGCCATATCTCTTGCCTATAATAACACCTGCAGCTTGAGCTATGTTCCCTTTTCATGCTCTCAACATAATTTCTTTGAAATATAGACCATTAAACAAGCATAGTTTTCACTGCCAACAATCTCATCCATATTTTTTTTTTCCCTTTGTAGCATTAACATTGTAGCTCAGCAGGTGGCAACTTCATGTCACGACTGTTTTATACGTCCTAGCCCCCATCATTACTAAGTAAATGAATGCAATGTATGTGAAATGTTTCATAAGATTTAAATTCAGCATTTTTATTAGCCAAAGTCACCTCGAGGCATTTCAGGCATTAAAGATGTCCAATAGTGTATAAATTTTGCAGAACATCTTGTGCAGCCTTAGATTTTCATTTTATGGCTTTTATTAGGTGGGTCAATGTAGACTGCCTACTCTAACAAATTAAGAAACCAGCTTTGCATGTGCTTTTTACAAAGCTGGGCAAGGCTTTTAAGGAAAATAATCATCTGTCTCAAAGTAATAAAACAAAACACATTACTAAATATATTGTAGATATTTTCATACATTTTCCTTGATCTTTCAGAAAACCTGCTGAAAGGTAAGTTTAGTTCTAGGAATACTGTGTATGCCTGCAAAACTGATGTTATAAAATCCATCTCTGTCCTCATTAACTGTTACTTTATGATGGAACTAAAGGATATTCTATACAGCGTTAATCCTTTTTACTGTAATATTGTGATATATAAGTATATTCTTCTAATAATTAGTTGTTTATGGATAAAGACACATGCAGCATAGAATCTATTTTAGTACTATCATTAATATGGTTTTCATTAGGTTCAATGTATGGAAATTACTTTGGAATGTGGAAGAATATATGCTCATTTTGTACTGAATTTATGTGGTGATATGTCTCTATTCAGGGTTTGTATTCTGTCACTAGCAAAATATAATTTGGAAGTAAAATTATGTAATAATAAGTAATGAATTAGATTTAATGTATGTTAAACAGTTTCATACAAGCTTTAAGTTTTAACCAGAACTGTGTCTTTATAGTTACTTTCTAAAGTACCCATAATCATGCCCATAAAATTATTTCCTGACAGAGTGTTATTAGTTTTATTTATAGATAGATAGATATTTTATTCATCTCCTCAGAGAAATTCAGGTGTCCAGTAACTCAAAAACATCAGTTAACATTGTTACAAAATATTTTTAAAAAGCAAGGAGAACAAACCATACATACATACATACATTCATAAACTGTAAAAATTAGAAATGATCAACTGTTAAAGTGTCAGAAGGTAGAGTGGTGACCAGGTCGGGAATCACTGGAATTGACATTATAAAATGATGTGACTTATGTCCTGTTTTGGACAATATTAACACTAGAATTACCAGAGCCTACGAAAAAACTCGTAGATCCGTCCCACCTTAAAACGCTTTGCACCGGCTGTTACAGGCTGTATTCAAATGTATGTTTTTATTCTAAAATAGTAAGAATACGAGCAGCTCAGTTCTCAAAACGGTCTAGCCTGGGATCGAACCCATGAAGCTTTGATTACAAGTCAGCAGCTGATACTGTTGTGCCACCAAAGCTGTCATAGCAATTGCGTGTCAATGTCGCAGGTAAACGCGGGTTGATTTTCTGCAGTTATATTTTTGAATAAAAGAGCATTTGTTCTGTTATATTTGTACCTTTTGTGAAAGTGTTTCCTTGATATTTTGAATTCAGGCTTCACATATTATGCACTTCTTCTCTACATTTTGTCAATTATTACCAAAACATGAAAAATGTTTCTGTTTTAACGATGTGTTTACATAGAATGTTGCAGACACGGAACACACAAGAAATGCATGTGTTCCAAATAACGATACAGTATTTACAAAAGGTGTCATTTTTCTTGACTTCTCACTCTATACAACTCTAAGCAACTGACACGCAGGTAAACAGACTTGAGCTGAGACAACTGTGCAGGGTGGGGGGATGTGATAGTAGGCTGCTTGCTGTTTGCTGCTTATCCACACATTTAAAAGACAAAAGACGCTGACAGAAAGGTGTGAAGCGTTTTAAGGTGGGATGGATCTACAAGTTTTTTCGTAGGCTCCGCTAATTCTTGTGTTAATGATCTCTGTAAGTAATAAAGCTGACAGTATGTTTGGTAACTAAGGGTCACCATAAAGTCAGCAGACGTGACCGAAGTCTTTTTTGGTTTAAACTAAGCAGTTTAGGTTTGATTTATGACATGGCTAAGAAAAATGGTTATTAAGTTATATAGAGTGTACACTGTGTTAATTTGGTGTTCAGGACTTTATTAGCATTATTGCTGATCCAGAACCTTAATATTAAAGACCTTCTTTTGTTAAATAAAATATTATGCCTTATTTGTCTTCCACAGGCATATGAATATCACATCTGAAATGTATTAAATGCTTGTTTATGTACCAATACTGTATGTCCTTAATCATTTACTTCATTGTTTGTTCAAGCAAATAATGTTACTTTTCCACCCAATTTTTATTGGGGTCATCTGGAGAAAAGGCAAAGTGACACAGCTGTGGTGTATACAAAATGTGTGTGTGTTACTAAAAAAGAGAACTCAAAAAACATCAGCCACACTGAAATCATCTCCCTGTTCAGTTTTGAAGGAATGATGTTCTTCAGCTTTGTAGCAAAGCGTCTGGTAGTGTACTCCCTAGAGAACCAATGCATAGACACGTCAGTGCAGAATAGTATTATTATTTATTATACTGTATATGCATAGACCTATACTGTAGGTCCTGCAGTCAATGTGTTAATACAATGTAAATTAATTGTTGTGATTTTTATTACTCTTCAGGTGTCTATCATTTTTGATTTATTGTGTGCATTAATATTTTGTTTTGCCAGTATGTTTTATTCTTATCATCGTTCTGGCAATTATTCTGTTCTGTTTGTAGCTTCCTTTTTGTGACAAGGTTTGTCAGTTATTTAACAAATCGTGTTATTGTCTTTGGATATTGAAATAATGTGATCTTCAGAAAATGTTTTGGTCAGGGATTTTGTTCTGTTAGTTTTGGTTGATGACTTCTATTCCAGCCTTTCAAATGGCAGTTACTGCAGTGTAAATCTGAGAACTGAGATGGGTTGTGGTATGTGTTAACCTATTAGCCAATGCCTTCAGTGACATCCTTGACATTTCACTAAGAAAATCTGTTGTCCTTGTCTGCTTCATATGGACAATTATCCCTGTGCCTAAGAATGCAACTATGTACTTTTTGAATGACTACAGAATAGCATCACTTACTCCATGTGTGACACTTTGAGAAACTGTTCCTAAGACATATTAAACACAATATTCCAGAGATTTCTGATTACCTCCAGTTTGCATATCATCACAACTGGTCCACAGAGGATGCCATATCCCTTGTAAATCATGCCATTCTGGCACATCTGGGTAATACAATATGCAGTGCCAGAGACCTGTTGGTAATAATATCAAAGCTCATCCATCAGACTTGTCAGTTTAGGACTACAGACCTCACCATTAACAGATTGCATGGATTCCTCTACACAAAATCTTTTGGTCATGAGCACAACCAATCATGTTTCCAGTAGGTCTGCCATCTTTATATTGCTACTGTGATGTCATGTAGCTTGTCTGCACTGTATTTCCACCGGCTGGACAGTAATTACTAATGATGTTGCCAACTTATATGACAATGGTAGAGTGTTTAGGATTTGTATCACATTTTTAAGGTTTTCATTTGACTCATCGTCAAGTATAATACTTGCAAATTCATATTGTGTCTATTGTATACGACTGTGTATGTATGCTATGTTGCTAAGTACAGTTTTTATTTATTTACTAATTTTTTGTATTGTATTTTTGTCAACTGTCCTGAGGAGACATGTAACTATGAATTCCATTGCACTATATACACATGACAGTAAACTTGAATTGACTTTCATTCACATCTTATTTGACAGGTCAGGAAATGCATCAATAGGTGTTAGTGCAACAGTGAAGCAGAAATACTTAATAGCCGAAGTAAATGGCACTCTGTTTGCTGCTCTTCTCAACACACCAGAAAAAAATATAGCAGCAGTAGGATCTGTACAGTGAAGAGAATCAAATGCATTCTTGCATTAAAGTCACATCCTATTCTGAGAAGCAAGAAATTTACACCTCTTTAGTCTTGAACATAAATACTATGTATAAATCTGTTTCCAGTGTTCAAAATTCTTAAAGGTATTGTTGCAGTTGATCCGGAAGAATTATTTCAGCTAAATAGTGCATCGTATACCTTGGGCCACTGCTGGAAATTATGGGGAAGTGCTTTGAGGGCATTTGTACAATTAGTTGTTAGCTAATCAAACAAGTCTGAAGGAATAAATGGTCTCTATTCAATTGTAAAATGTCATATGTTTCTCTTTTAAGTTTGAATCTTGTGTAATGTAATTTGTTGATATATTATGTTTGCAAAGCAAAACATTGATTTGATTCCTGCAATTTTGCATTCAGAGCCAGAAATGTAAGCATTACTCAACCACCTCTAACCCATCATTTTGTCTTTTAAGTGTTACACTGTCCTTGCACTGTCCTCTTTATCAATTCAAAAATGTAGAAAAAAAGCCTTTGGTCAGAGGAACACAGCTAATCTTGCTTTTCATGTATTTGTTGTTGAACTCTTGAATCCATTTTATCATTTTGCAGATGAGACCTTAAATAAATAAATGTGCCACTACTTTAAAGAGCAGAAAATTAAGGCAGGAAATTGTTCTGTAAACTTAAAAAAAGCAGAAGGGTAGAAATATATTTTGTAAAAAATATTTTAACCCCAACTAAGAGGTAACAGCCTTTAAATAGCAAACATTAAGTTTACCATTCTAAATTATGAGATGGATAAATATGAAGTCACTCCTGAATATTTAAATATTGTGACTACAGTATTTGTTAATTGTAAGAGGATGACCTGAATTGGTACACAGCTGATGAAATAGCATGATTGTGTGTTTTGAATACATACTTTTTATTTCCAGTGGTGTGCACAAACACATTGCTTGAGATTGCTCTGTGACACATACAGGGTGGCATAGCTTGCACAGATGGTTCTTTGTGCAAGCAAGGACTAAAGTGCAATTCTGCATTATTCTTTCATACATTTAGCACATCTAATTACATGGTGGGAAATGAAGTATGCTGTACTTTACACTTAGATATGGATGACATTGTTTAAATGTGTGCATATTATTATTAGTGGCAAGTGCCATCTGTAGTGCTGAATTTTGCTTTTAGAGTGTATTTGGCATCTCATTTATATCCTCTTTGTTTTGTCATATTAAGTAATGTATGCTAGGCAAAACCACCTTCATGTGGTTTATTTATATATATATATATATTTCTATATTAATTAATTTTCTCATTAATTTTCATTTCAGTGAGTTTGTATTTTTTAGATTATTTTACAGTATCCTTTTGGATATGCTATTTTAGTAACCATTCAATTTTTTTTAACAAATGTTCCATGCTATACACAATTTTCCTCCAAGGATGTCTGTATTTACATGAACAGCTGCTCAAAATTTGCTGATACAGAAGAGACATTGAAATGTTAAGGTTAAATGTTGAGATGCATGAAGTATATACAGGCTGTGAAAAAGAATTTTAAGTGGAAAGTGCACATTTTAGCTCAGTCTAAATTATATTAAAATCAGTATGTTTGAAAGTGTTTTAACTCACTTACTTCTTTTAAAAGATATAGGAATTTGGCCCTTCTATCTAGGATTTTAATTCAAGATTCTTTTTGTGCCAAGTAAAGTTGACTTGAGCAAAGTTTATTTGGATTGCATTTCTAGTGTAAGACAACTGCATGTACAGTTTTAAAAGAAATAAAACTTGGACTATGTATGAAATGATAATCAAGCAGTCATTTGAACAACAGTAAGGAATCTTAAAATGTATTGCTTTGTCAAGTATTGGTATTTTAAACGACAAACAGTTCATTATCTTGAGTCATTCTTTACAGTACTTTGGTCTTGTTAGTGGAGCATAGTGTACGTATAAGCAGGGGATAAACGGAAAAAAAAAGTAAGAAAATAAAACAATCAAAAAATATATTATGGACTTTGGCCTTAAAACTAAATGAGTCCCAATTCCTGCCATGTACAATCACTGAGCAAATGATTAGAAACACCTGTTTACCTGCTTATTTGTGCAATTATCTGATCAAGCTAATCTAATTACTTAATCAATTCATGTTGCAGACGCACAATGCATAAAATCTCACACACAGAGGTCAGGAGCTTCAGTTAATGTCATCTCAGTGATTTTGACCATGGCATGATTGTTGGTGCCAGATCAGCTCGTTTTTGTGTTTCCGTGAAAGTTGCTGCTGATCTCCTGGGATTTTAATGTACAGCATTCTTTAGAATGTACTCAAAATGGTGTAAAAACCAAAAAGACATCCACTGTGTGGCAGTTATGTGGACATAAAACTCCTTGTTGATGATAGACGTTAACAGGAGAATGGCCGGATGGCTTCAAGATGACAAAAAGGCTGCGATAACTCAGATAACCACTCTCTACAACCGTGGTGAGCAGAAAAGCATCTCAGAATGCACAAGTCAAACTTTGAGACAGATGGGCTACAAAAGTAGAAGACCTCATCAAATTTCACTCCTATCAGCCAAGAACAGAAAGCTTAGATTGCTGTGGGCACAAGCTCACCATAACATGACAGCTGAACACTGATAAAACACAGCCTGGTCTGATGATCTCAATTTCTGCTGAGGCACACAAATGGTATGGTTAGAATTTAGTAGATAGATAGATAGATAGATAGATAGATAGATAGATAGATAGATAGATAGATAGATAGATAGATAGATAGATAGATAGATAGATAGATACTTTATTAATCCCAAGGGGAAATTCACATAATCCAGCAGCAGTATACTGATACAAAGAAACAATATTAAATTAAATAGTGATAAAAATGAAAAAAATTAAAATAAAATTAATGTTAGCATTTACTCCCCCGGGTGGAATTGAAGAGTCGCATAGTGTGGGGAACGATCTCCTCAGTCTGTCAGTGGAACAGGACGGTGACAAAAGTCTGTCACTGAAGCTACTCCTCTGCCTGGAGATGACACTGTTCAGTGGATTCTTCATGATTGACAGGAGTTTGCTTAGTGCCCGTCGCTCTGCCACAGATTATGAACTGTCCAACTTTAATCCTACAATAGAACCTGCCTTCTTAACAAGTTTGTCCAGGCGTGAGGCGTCTTTCATCTTTATGCTGCCACCCCAGCACACCACCGCGTAGAAGAGGGCACTCGCCACAACCGTCTGGTAGAACATCTGCAGCATCTTACTGCAGATGTTGGAGGATGCCAACCTTCTCAGAAAGTATAATCTGCTCTGACCTTTCTTAGGTACAGATACCAACAGCATGAATCCATTCACCCAACCTGCTTTGTGTCTAGGGCAATGGTGATGGTGTAATGATGTGGGGTATGTTTCCTTGGCACACTTTCGCCCCAATAATACCAACCAATAATCATTTGAATGACATGGCTATTTGAGAATTGTTCCTGACCATCTCCATCTGTTCCTGGCCATAATTTACCCATCCTCCTCAGCATGATAATGTACCATGTCACAAATCAAAAGTCATTTTAGACTAGTTTTATGAACATGAACAATATTCTTTAGTGGCCTTCCCAGTAACCAAATCTGAATCCAAAAGAACACCTCTAGGATGTGGTAGAATGAGAGAACTACAGCATGAACTTGCAGCTAACAAATCTGAAGAAAGTGCATGATGCAGTCATGTCAACGTGGACCAGAATCTTACAGGAGTATTTCCAACATCATGTGGAATCCATGCCATGAAATCTGAGGCAGTTTTGAGAGCAAAGAAGACCCAATCCAGTATCTCTACTGGCTCAGTGAGTGTACATAAAAATCCATTTTGTCAACTGATGTTTCAGAGGAACATAATTGGAATAAACAAAAAAATAATATAATATGCATTCTGGCACCACATAAAAGAATGCACCTTGCAGGCTGCCTCAATGCATCAGTCAACAACCAGAAAACCTAATCTACCGAGCATTTATTGTATTATGTAGAAATCAGTGTTTCAGTAGGAAATATTCATAGGTGTCTTTCCTCCTAAGGTCTTAACAACACCGACTTTGACTAAAAGAGGATAAGCAAGGTACTTTATAAGCACAAATTTAACCCCAGCTTTAAATGTTCACTTTTTTCTACATTAAATTACCAAGTGTAAATAGTTGCCTTAAGCCACTTTTAAGTTTTTGGAGGAAATAAGGAATTTGCATTATTCATACATCTATTTGGAAACATAACAAACATATTAAAAGGGGCACAGACCCTAAGCCATATGTGACCACAACAGGCAGTTATCCACAGTGGATTGGTTACTGCCTTGAACAGTACAATCAAAGCCCTGTCTCCCTCACCCAGAGCCAGTTTAAAAAGGTCACAAGAACCGCAAGCATCTATTTGAACCTCTGGAGGAAACTGGATTATGTGCAAATCCTGCACAAATACCCATGGAGAAAATGCACATAAGCAAATGTGCATGGAATTGAATTTGGGATACAAAGTGCTGTGAGGCAGTAATATAACCCTGAAATTTTTAATTTTATTATCTTAGTTTGTCTATTAATTTAAAAGTCAATGGATAATAATTTTTTTATTGTAGCAATTTATTGCCGTTTGAATGTGTTAAAAACAGAAACACCTTAAACTGATGGTATGTGGTTTTAAATCAGTCACTTAGTTGTCATTTTACATAAGCTGGTCCTGTGTTTTTATGGTCAAGAGTAAATGATGGCTTAATCAGGATAGTTTGTGATAATGAGATGTAATTAAGATATTCTGTGTGAGTCTTAATTAGGCACTCCTTCTTTCTTCTGCCTCAGACATGTGTGAACTTACAGGAGATAGCAAAATTCCCTAAGCTGCATTTTGGACTAATCACATGGTATACATTCTTGTTTTTTATTGATATGAACACTAATTCAATTCATGTGCCATCAGTGATGTTTTCTGCTGTGAAAAGCTAACGAGATAGTTTAACCTAAAAGTTCAAAAGGACTTCAGAGGGAGATGTGTTTGCAAAGGAAAATAATCAGTTGTACATTGACTTTTGTCTTATTACGTTGTATTTAAAATCACTACAGAGATGGCTGCAAAAAAGCAGAATTCTATAATATAAATTTATTTTACTACAATTTTTTATCAGAGTCTCTCTGCTAGATTAACTGCTATTTTCATGGTTCACCAGTGTATAAGAATTCAAATCTGTGCTCCATCCACATTTAGCTCTTGCCTAATATCTGATCCTGCTGATTTTAAGCTGCAGCTCCATAAGACCTTAAAATAAATTAAATAGATTAGAGAATGGAAGGATAGGATATATGGATGGTTAGAATACTTTTACTTGAAATATAACTTTATAATATTCACATGCAATTAGCTCAAAACCCTTTCACTGGTGATATACAGTAAAGTGTGTTAATCTGTAGCTAAATGTGCTCTTTGAAGGCTTGGTCCCTGCCTGCATGTAGAAAAAAAAAATCCAGAAACATACGGATAATATTAAAAAGGGGTTAAGAATTTAGTTTAGATATTTGTGATAACATGTTTAAATACACTTGAAATTGATTCACAGAATACATAAAAATGAAACTACATCACAACATTATTAACAAAAAAAAAAAGAATGGAAGATACTGCAAAAAACTGAAATTTTTCCAAAGATGATTGGATTGATTCCATTATTAAGGTTTTGGCCAAGTTTTACAGCTGGTTGTCTTTCCTGACAGTAACCCTCTCTGTTTATCCTGGCTTTGGATCAGCACCAAGTTGAGCTGATTTGCCCCACTGATGGCTAGATTGAATATATAGGATCAGTGGTATCCCAAGATTGAAAACTAGATGCAGAGATAACCCATAGAATGCAGTGTGCAAGGAACAATTAGGAGAATGCATCAGGAGTATTGTGTGATCAAAGAATTAAGGTATAAGTTAAGGGTAAGGTTTTTAAGACTGTGGTAAGACCAGCAATGATGTGAGGAGCTGAGACATGGGCAGTAAAGGGAGCGAAGGAGAAGAAGTTAGATGTGACAGAAATTAAAATGCTGAGATAAATGTGTGGAGTTACAAAAAAAAAGAAGAAAATAAAAAATATGACAGTCAGTGGCACAGCAAAAGTGGGAGAGATATCTAAGGAAGTTGTATGGACATATGATGAGGAAAGAAAAATGGATACGTGGGCAAAAGAGTGATAGTAATGGAAGTACAGGGGAAGAGAAAGCAAGGGATGCAAAGGTGGAGGTGGGTGGTAAAAGAAGATCTGAAGGAAAAGGGTCCGAGTGAGGAGAAGGTGAATAACTGAGCTGTACAGAGAAGGTTGATCAGGCACATCGACCACACAGAGAAGTTCGAAAAGATGAAAAGTAAGAAGGCTGAAAATGCATTTGTTTCATAAAAAAGATCTTACACTTTCATAAATATTGCACATTCCTTTATTTGCAATTGTCTTAAAAGAACAATTTTTAATCAGGCACTGAAGATGCCAGTTTTGATTATATATGATATATCAAAGCATAACACTCTTATACCTACATAATTCAATTCAGGTTCTTAAAGGGGACAAGCCAACCCCAGCAACAACAAACATCAGTCCTTTCCCAGGCTAACTCATGCACAGCTCTCTCTCCTACTTATGTACCGTAGTATGATAATGCATGCAGTGTGCAGGATTTTTCTATAAAGCAGTGTGTCTCAGGATCTGTGGGTGGGCATGGCTGTGGAGCTGTGTGACGTCGGGGTGTTCAGTGAGGAAGCAAGCTGATTGCTTGAGCAGTTCACCTGTTTCACATGAGCACTCCTCAGGTTCTTTCTTGGCCACCTTATCCCCAGAAGTACAAATAGAGAGACTGAGTAGAAAGAAAGAGTCGCCCATTTGGGAACCGCAATGGGGCGATGTCAGGAGATGAGCTCCTCAAATTGTGGGACTTCAGTACATCACGGATAATTGGGCAGTAGCCCTAGCACTGGAAAAACTTCTGGATCCTTAATAAAAGGGGCCGCATTCCTTTATCCAGGCGAGTTGGAGCTGGGAGGACATGGCGCAACACTCAACTAGAGGACAGTAGTACAGTGGTGAGAGGGAGTTGTGGAAAGGGAGAAAGATTATTTGTACTTGTGCTTTGTGCTTGTGTTAACGTTTTTGAGGAATTGTGTGTAATAAACACATCATTATTTGAACATGAAACTATTTATGTGATCGTGTTTGGGGTTATGGGCTGTCTGACACCCGGTTTTTTTATCACACTTGTTAAGATCTGATACATTAGTGTATTTACAGTATATCTAACATGCTTTTGAAATTTGTGAGTAAAAAGAATACTAGAAGAATTAAATTACAGGCTGAATAGTTTCAGGAGGAAGGTGTTCTAAAAACTGCTTTCTAAACTATATTTGGGATTAATCCCCTTGTTATGACATCTAAAACTATATATTAGCTCCCTGCACCTGAAGTGGCCAAACAATGAATCCTGAAGTAATCATAACAGCCACAGGGCTGTCATCATGCTTGGTGTAATGTTTCTTTTAAATTCTTGCTGATTGAACTGACATTTGGCCCGACTTTTTGGAAGGCATATAAAACTATGCTTAATTATAACTCAAAAAGCCAGTCATATTGCTGATAAGTCTCATTTAAATTGCAATGACCTTCTAAAGTCTGCCTTCAGCTTGCATCTTTTATCCTTGAATATGATTAAAAATGAATTCACTGTTAAATGCCTAAACGCAAGAGCATCTTATTGCAATGGTTTATCAAACAATAGTTGTACTGTCATAAGCTTGAATGAAAGGCATTGATAACACAAGCGATAGATAACTTGACAAGCATTCAGAACACTTCTGATACTGACCTGTTACGTCACTTGAAACAGTTTTTGCTGAATGTATGATCTGGCTTTCTGTTGCAAATGGGCTTTAACTTTAACCCACAGTTTTGAATTGTGATACTAGAAAAAAGAAAGAAGGTTGTCAGTGATTATGCTTCAACTTTGAGTAAACAAAAGTCCGCCAGTCATTTTCTAACATACTTAGTCCTGAGCAAGGTCATGGGTCTCTGATGGAGCCTATCCCGGCTAGCATGAGGCACATGGCAGGAACAAAACCTGACTAGGGCACCAGTCTATTGAAGGGCGAACACACATACACACCCCAACCACACATTAGGGCCAATTTAGGGTCACCAGTTCACCTAACCTGCCTGACTTTGGACTGTGGGAGGATACTAGAGCACCCAGAGGAAACCCATGCAGACACAAGGAGATGCAAACTCTACACAGGGAAGACCCGGGACAGGAACCCTGGTCTCCTTACTGCACCACTGTGACGCTCTGTAAAACAGAAAAATACAAAAATAAATAAAACAACAAACGCTGCAAGTCTACCTCAATAGGTTCAGCTCCCTAGGCATCCCATGAGAACGACTGTTATATTAAGAATGCCACATGCTGAATAGGCAAACCAGAAACCAAAACTTTAGAACTAGCAGATGCCGAATGATTGGGCAAACTATGAATCATAATCAAGAGGGTCTTTAATTGGAAAAGCTGGAACTGTTGACCAAGTAAAATGTTTAATTCTTTTGAGAAAGACAGTCTTACTTAATTTGTTTAAGTTCCTTAAAAAAACATCATTGCAAGTACTTATTTTTGAGTATTATGCCATTTACTTTAAACTGTTGTATTTGCATCAGCAGCACCAAACTCAGGTAACCATAGTAAACAGTGCAAAATCAAGCGTAGATGATGACATAAGACAAGACAGGAAAATTACGAAATATAACTAAAAATAAAATATCTCTAAACAATCTAAAAACCAAACTAACTGAAAACCACAAAGTTTTATCTACCTTGTGGAGTGGCTTCTTCACCCACACTCTTAAAAATATAGGTCCCAGAGAAGTTCTTCTGAGCGATGCCATAGGGAAACCATTTTCAGTTCCTGAAAGACTCATACACATGAAGTTTCCAGAAGTAACCTTTATTTATTTAGATCTGTAACAGGCTCCATACAAAAAATAACCAGAAACAGATTGTACCACATTTTTAAAATACCAGTTGGCCATGCTTTTAAAGTGACTCTTGCAGTATACAGTAACACAGGCTAAGTTCAGGTTTTCTTAATCTGTTAGTGTCCTGCTAGGAAGACTACCATATAGTAAAGACTAGCAAAATACCCGCGCTTCTCAGTGGAGAAGTAGTGTGTTAAAGAAGTTATAAAAAAGAAAAGCAAAACATTTTAAAAATAATGTAACATGATAGTCAATGTAATTGTTTTGTGACTGTTATGAGTGTTGCTGTCATCAAGGATTTGATCATCATTATTTCTTTCAATCAGGTTCGTATTTGGAGGTAAACCAATTTGGTCATGAACCGAAGCAATTTCCCTCCATAGGATTGTATGTAAATACAATGAATCCGTTCCAGACCATATGAACTGTATGTAAATATATATTTTTTTAGTTTTTAAGCACAAATATAATTATACCATAGAATGCACAGCATAATAGTAAACTAAATGTAAAAACATTGAAAAACACTGAGAAAACCTTGAACAACAGAGAAAACTAACACTGCAATAGTTCGGCGCTATAGCGCTACAAACCGCTGACTAAAGGCACTTTTTTTAATGAGTTTTAAGCACAGGGGAAAAATGAACTCTTGAAAAAATCTGTAATTTAATAAACCACCAAGAAAAATAACATTGCAACAATGCACGCTACGAACAGATCGCTGGAAATAGAAGTGAAAACAAAATCAAGACCAGTGCATTCTTTATCGCCTTCCTACCTTAATGCATCCAGCTCTCTCTTGCACTGCCTGTGTGTCTGCGTCCATCTCTCACGCTGCCTCTGTGTGTGTGTGTGTCATGCTATCTCTGTTGTGCTGCCTATGTGTGTGTCCCGCTGCCTGTGTGTGTGTGCTCGCGTTGACTGTGTGTGTGCGTCTGTCTCTCTCTCGCGCTGCCTCTGTGTGTGTGTCGCGCTGTCTCGCGCTCTCTCTCTTGCTTGCTGCACAGGAAATGCACAGGGAGAGACTGAACATGTACAAACCGAAAGGGAAACTGGCTTGTTCGTATACCGAGTGTGTGGTCTCGAATATTTACCTCAATTACGTGGGAGGCGTGCTGATTTCCGCAGTAGCTGCACTTTTGAATATGCTAAGCACAGTCCTTTACCCGCAAATATTTACCTTTAAATGGGCAGGCACTCAATTACGTGGGTGGCATGATGACGCGGATGCAACTCCGTCTCACACGGCGACCGAGCTGCAGGCTATAGCTGTATATATGGACGAAAGTATGTTCCAGTTATTACCGTTACGCGTAGAATTTCGAAATGAAACTTGCCCAACTTTTGTAAGTAAGCTGTAAGGAATGCCTTTTATTAGTATACCAAATTCATATGCAAAGAACCCTTTCTAAAATGAAATGGCGCTCTGTCAAGCAATGTGTTTACAAGGAATCACACAACCCAGTAAAGAACCATAAAGTGCCATTAAGAACCATTACTAACTTACTTACTAATTTTCTGTCTCCCTCTTTTTATTTCTCTTGCTCACAATCCTACAATTTCTTCTTTGTACTTGTACAGGAGATACTTAATAGGCATCTTCTGAAATCTTGTGAAGCTGAACGGGAGTGCAGTACACACTTGGGATGATGATGCATGAAGCAGGAATTTAGAGGTGTTTTTTAATACTTTTCACTTACTTAGCTTTGGATGTCAGAGAGTTAACCTTGGGTTTTCTGATAATATTAAAACATCTAAAACATTTTCCTGCACTGTGAGAAACTGCAAAAAATAATGTCTTGCTGCACTACCAGTGAGTGTGTTTGCTCTGTTTTGGATAAGTAGGGTTCTGGTTGGGGTGGATCTGATGCTGTTGTAATGTTGTAAAAGAAGACACTTTTCAGAAGAATGAACCAGCTCATTTTAAAAAGCACTGTATCTTCATTTTACTTGAGAACACATAACCTGCAAGAGAAGCCACCTAGGAATGAAATGGGCATCACCATTGTATTAATACTACTGGGACTAAAGTCATCCAGGTATTATGATTCCTTGTACCATTACACATTTTTCAGTTAATGGATTTAATACAAATAATTATAATTTTCAAGTAATTATTTTTGTGGCTTTTTTGCTGTTCTCACAGTGCATTAGCAGACATTTCAGAAATTATTCCATCCATCCATCCATGTGCTAACCCGCTGAATCTGAATACAGGGTCACGGGGGTCTGCTGGAGCCAATCCCAGCCAACACAGGGCACAAGGCAGGAACCAATCCTGGGCAGGGTGCCAACCCACCGCAGTTCAGAAATTATTGATTTTCTCTTTTTAAGAGCACTATTAAAATGTTTTGGGTACCTGAGCAGATCGACATTCCTGAGACCTTCATCTTTCTTCATTTTCAGATATTGTATGATGGACACCAGTTGTTTGAGCTTATTTTGTATCCCATTATTGTTTGGCTGCTAATTATGAAAAAAGAAACAATTAAGAGGTCTGAGTCTTCAAGAACAAGTCAATTAAAATTAGTTCAAAAGAAGTTAATTAGCAGCAAAAACAGGTCACTCATTAAGAAAAAGGTTAGAATTAAAAGCTGCAGCCATAGTGGTACTCCAGGACCAGATTTAGCGACCCTTGCTCTAGAGGATACTTTTCTGAAGTCCTTTTTTGGTTTGAAGTAAAGGTTTGGAAGTAAAGACAGTAGCAGTGGTACAGGTAATAGGTCTCAGGAAACACATACATAGTTCGTTTTGACATTATTTCCTATCTACTGTTGAAACTGAGAAGAACTTGACAATAGTCCCAAAGAAAGTTGGGACAAGAGCTGGACAGCCCCATTAAAAGTACAGAATAAAATAAATAAATAAATAAAAGATATCGCCACTTGAGGACACGACAACTGAAATACAGGCAATCACCTTGAAACACAGACTGAAAAAGCTCTCTTTAAAGATAAGTAAGGCTTTGGGAAGCTCCTCACTTATCAGTTCTCTAGTACATAAAGTGACTCCACACGTCGGGCATCTGCTTTTTACACTGTTCAGGGCAGAAGGGGTTAGGCTTCTTTGTCTTAATTGCTATCATTGAGCATCTTCTCTGCACTGTAGAAAAAAAAGGAGACAAGACCATTAACAACAGCGCCCCCTCTCATCCCGGTTATGTATTGCTTACCTTAGACAATGCAAGTGTGACACTACCATTAAGTTAGGAATATGAGAGTTTAGTTGGTACCTTTCATCTTTGGTAATCTGATAACATGATAAAACAGTATCTACAAGTTGAACCTCCAATAAACCTTTTTAATCTTGACCCTAGGCTCAAAGCGACCTTTATCTGAGGCAACTTTAGATTCCCTCTTTGGGTCATTTCTAGCCTCTTCAAACCAAACAAAGCATTCTGATTTCTTGGCAGCAACCTATGGTTTCTCCTTCTCAATAGTCATATTTCTCCAGCTCATTTAGGATTATCTGTACTTTAGAGTCATGGGACAACATTACTCGTTGCTTTCCAGATTGCAATCAGTATACTCTCTTTTTTGAGGCTTTGCTGTGCTTTTTCTCCTTCTGGTCTGGCAATCTATCTCAGTGGGCTTAGTAAATCGATGATGCATGCATGCATTTCTGACTTTTTCAGTTTTTCAAGCAGCATTTCTGATAAGTGCAACATTGTGGCACAATAGTTAGTTTCTCACTTGGCACTTGGGTCTTGAGTTTAATTTCCATTTTGTACACTTTTGTTTGACATTTTATATGTTTCAGCTATGAGTCACGGGGACATTATACGTATCTAACTTTTGAACGTAATGATGTAGTTTTGCTATCACATTTCCTGCTACAATGTACAGTCTTAATATGCAACTTGTGACCAATACAGCCAGGAGTGGCACCAGCTTTCTCCATCCCTGACCTGGATTAAACAAGTCTGTTATGTACAAATCTAACTGTCAAGCTTGGGTAGCAGAATCTTGGGGTCGATGATATAAAACTATGCTTTGTGTCCACTGCCCCAAAATTCAAATCATTTTATGTAACGCTGTTGAATTCTGCTCTGTACTTGTAATGCTTCTATTATACTATTATATTGTATTGAGAATTACTTGTGTTCTGTTCATTGTATTGTATTTACCCTCTTTTATTAATGCCCACTGTACGTCCAACCTACCTGGAAAAGGGTCTCTCTTTGAACTGCCTTTCCCAAGGTTTCTTTCCATTTTTTTCCCTACAATGTTTTTTTAGGAGTTTTTCCTTGTCTTCTTAAAGAGTCAAGGCTGGGAGGCTGTCAAAAGGCAGGGCCTGTTAAAGCCCATTGCGGCATTTCTTGTGTGATTTTGGGATATACAAAAATAAATTGTATTGTATTGTAAAACCTCCAGGCACAATTACACAATACAGTCCTGGGTTCAAACACAAGTTCTTCTTTATTTAATACAGTCACCATTCTCCAAATGTCAATAACGTAACAATAAATCTCTTCCCTCCTTCCTCACATCCCTTGAAGCCTCATCCACACTCTTCCCAACTTTGACTGCCCTTGCAGGAAATTTGGTTTCTTTTATGCCATAACTGGGAGTGCTTTCAGTGTCAGAACATTGAACACTGGAAGCACTTTTGGGTCAGGCAGAAGTCTACTAAAGAGGTTGTAACGAATACCTGCAGGTCTCCCTGGCAGCACCCAATAATCTCAACAGGGATGTCCCATGGGTCTACAGTTCCCAGCCAACCCTGTGAATATTCCTATGGGTGTTCTGCTAGTTATATGCTGCCACCGTGTGTACTGGTGTACAATATAGCTTTGAGAGGCAGACCCCTATTGTGGCCTTCCATTCTTGCCGGAAATCAACATACATTACTGTCAGGATGCCCATCCGTAAAACATGCCACTGTCAGCTTAAACTAACATCATGATGTAATCATTATAACTTTCCCTGCATCCTGGAGTATTTAAGTTTGTTTAAAGCTGTCTCCAAGCTTTTACTGTGGCAAAAGGAAGGTAGTCATTTTTCAAGCAAATAGTAGTGTTTTTAGTCTGTCAAAGTGCTATTTTATAACAAGAAGATGTGCTTTAAATTATAATTTAATAAGTATAATTTTAATTAAATCTGATCACTTATTTTGTCTTTGTAGAGAAAAAAGAGGCAATTAACCTTAAAGGGCAAGACAGAAGAACCTCCACTCTCTTCAGTAGGTCCTCAGCCATTAAATAATATAGTTGTACACCTCTATAAAAATGTAATGTTATCTTAACTGTTGGTGACAAAGACAACCAGGTTAACACAAGTTTATTTACCCTGGCACTATCTGTAAAGCTATTTTTGTTTTAATCTATCGATCAGTGTTTTTAGTACGAGAAGTTAAAGTCATGGACCAAAGACAAGCAGCTGCTATTAAAGAATAGTAAGAATATAAAAAAATTGCCTATAAGATTAAGCAGGTTTTAAGACATAGTAGAAAACAGGAATTACTCATCAAGGAATATCCAATGCAGACAGACGACTGGGGAAATGAATGCAAATATATTTTAAACATGCTAGAGATTGCTTTGGTTTAACACTCTAGACCAAAGCACTGGTGTTTTTAGACATGTGCGTTCAATAAGCAATAAGAGATTGATCCTTTGCAGGCCAAGCCATGCTCTGAATCTAAAAGAAGATGAGGCGTGTTTGAATTAACAAATGAATGCGAAAGAAATTCACACATACGCTCCAGCTCTCTGGGTTTTCAATTAGATGCAAAGCCATAGGCCTTTTTTCTTATTTATTTCAGTCACAATTCACAGTGCAAAAATCTTGCATAAGCCAAGAAAACTACACCCATGAAAGAGTATCTTGTTAGTCTGCCAGGCCTGACAAGCGATCTGCAATGCACATATCATTAATATGGATAAGATACTTGTTTTATTTCTTTCTCTATTTTTTTTTTTTTTTGCATCTCACTGCTATCAGAAATCATACTTGAATGCTATTAGGCAGTGCTTTACAAAGAAGACTTTTATGGCAAGAGAAGATAGGAAAACAATATCTGTGTTTGTTTCTTATGAAGTGTGACAGCATGAAAGCAAATTAAGATAATATCAAAGCAAGCTGAGGAGAAAACACACTTCTCATTTTGATAATGATTTTAAAAGATATGAGTAACATAACGTGATGATTTAATAAATAAAAGTAATTACATAATTTGAGATTTGAGGGTAAAATCCAATGTCAAAAGAAGGCAGGTAACCTCTCTGCTTCAAACAGAAAGCAGTAATGGCTCTGCAGCTCTGACTTGAATTAAGAAGGTTTAAGGATAGATGGAAGGAAATTGTTTTCTGAGGGGAACTTTTTTCTTAATGATCTCTATATACAGTGTTAGATTTTGCAAGTAATCCTCTATAATGTATTCATTACAACAACAAAATTATATTATAATGCATATGTTTACATGGTTATGTGCCTATAGTTTTAAAAGTATTTTTGTTATGCTCAACTAAACATTGAATGAGGCTTAATATACTTATTTTATGAATATATGTAAATAATTACAGATGTGTAATTTCAGCATCACTCTTTTTTATTTCAAAGGTATTAAGATGATGAGTGTGTCACGTGTGTGCATTTAAGGGGTAGTTTATACTTCACTATCAGAATGCTTATGCACATGCATCATAGTTGCCGCATATTCCCAATGTATTTTTGACAAGTCTTCTGAGCATATTGTCACAAATTAACGTGATACATGCGTGAGTTGCAGTACCACAAAAATATGTGACGGCAAGCCGCAATGCAGCTCCGACAGAATAAATCTATGTGCTTCGTTGTTTGATGAATGGTTCAATGCAGTATGCAAATGTATTCATGGTGTTTTTCTTCATCCATTTCTCATATAGGCAATACAAGCATTGCATATTCCCCATTCTAATGACAGAATACATTTAAATGTCTCACATACCATCTTCTATGTCACAGTTGCTGTCTTTTTTTGCATCTTTCCAACAGCATCAGAATTCAAAGAATTTTTACTTTTACTTTTAATATCTTTCTTCCCTCAACTCACAAACAGCAAAACTAGACGTTGGTTTCCCACGGTGATGACTTCTTGCACTGCCACCTGGTGGAATCCTCCAGAATTCCTTAAAGTATGTGTGCAAATATAGTCAGTACACTGCTTGCGTAGCAGCAATCTCCTCAAGTGCACACGTCGCATAGCGTTAAGTACATCCCTGGCCTTAGGGACATCTCAAAGACTGATCCCAGGTATGTAATATCCCGCCAAGGCAGGAGGGGCCACTGAGGCTAACAGGCTTGTCATATTTTTCTTCTTCAGCCCAAAGAAGACACCTTCAGGGAGCCTCCAAATGTCAGTATCTCATTTGGCATCTAAACTTTTCAGAAGGACAGAGCTCCCCAGATCTTTTGAGTGCATTAATTGCAATAAGCATTGAGATAATTTATGTTTACTTCAGCACCTATTTACTTTGTATGCTTCAAGAATAAAGGGGGTATCCCATTTGGCACCATAACACTTTGCAAGGGCTAGGAATATTTTGTCCACCTGTCCACAAGTGTCATGAAGATATAGTGGATAGCACTGCTGCCACATAACTCTAAAGAAAGGTGTTTGCATTTTTATTCCTGTATTGTTTCAACATTCTCCCTGCCTCTGGGTGGGGTTTTCTGTGGATATTCCAGTTTTCCTCCCAGATCCCCAAACATGTGTGTTGTTAGAGTAATTAGAGACAATAATTGGCTTAATGCAAGTAAATGTACCAAACAATGGACTGTTGTCTCACCTGGGGCTGGTTCCTGGTCTGTGCCCAGTTATTCTTGAATCCTTACATTGTACAATGTTGATACACATAATGAATATAATGAAAAGTATTAAGGTAAAAATCTTTATAACACTAGCATGAACATTAGTATGCACAACAGATGGAACTTTCCTAATCAAACTATCAAAAGGCATAATGATTGCAGTAACTTTTCCTTAAACAAAACATGACAGATAATGATTGTTATTTCAATAAGAACAAATGCACTCATTCATTTCCTAGGCTAATTTCGTTACAGAGCCAAAGGGAACTGACACTAACACATCACACACTCTCTTGCTGGTCAAATTAACTCTAAATAAAATGTATTATTATTATTATTATTATTATTATCCATCCATTCATTATCCAACCCACTATATCCTAACTACAGGGTCACGGGAGTCTGCTGGAGCCAAACCCAGCACACACACACACACACACACACACACACACACACACACACACACACACACACACACACACACACAGACACCAAGCACACACTAGGGACAATTTAGAATCGCCAATGCACCTAACCTGCATGTCTTTGGACTGTGGGAGGAAACTATTATTATTAGTCTTATTAGAAGGAAACTGGAATCCTTAGTAGAAAACAATATGAAAACAGGAAGAAAAAATTGATTTCACACATAAGGACAAAAATGTGAACTGAGACTTAATTTCTAGTTGGTGTAACTTTGGTCTTTCTGTGATTTCACATGCTTTGTTTTTGTAGACTTTAATATAATTATAATATTTATCTAGATACATTTATATTGTGCTTTTCTAGCTACTCAAAGTGCTTTATATAGCCAGTGAGGAGGCACCTCAACCACCACCAATGAGAAGCATCCACCTGGATGATGTGACAGCAGCCATTATTGTGCCAGTATGCTCACTACACATTAGTTATTTGGTGTTGAAGTGGTAAGAGATAGTCAGTTAGAGACAGGGGATAATTGGGGGCCAGAATGTCCATCCATCCATCCATTTTCTAACCCGCTGAATCCGAATACAGGGTCACGGGGGTCTGCTGGAGCCAATCCCAGCCAACACAGGGCACAAGGCAGGAACCAATCCTGGGCAGGGTGCCAACCCACTGCAGGACACACACAAACACACCCACACACCAAGCACACACTAGGGCCAATTTAGAATCGCCAATCCACCTAACCCGCATGTCTTTGGATTGTGGGAGGAAACCGGAGCGCCCGGAGGAAACCCACGCAGACACGGGGAGAACATGCAAACTCCACGCAGGAAGTACCCGGGAAGCGAACCCAGGTCTACTAACTGCGAGGCAGCAGCGCTACCACTGCGCCACCGTGCCGCCCTGGACCAGAATGTATGAAACCAAAATGGGCAATTTTTTTTTCTCTTTTTGAAAGATGCCCAGGGATCTTTTATGAGAGTCGGGATCTCAGGTTTATATCAAGTAGCATCAGAGGAAAAAATTAAAACTAAGTGCCATTTTGAACAATGCTGCACATCCTCGTTCTGACACACTAACATTGAGGACTTTCAGCCAACAAACCATTACACTAGAATTACCAGAGCCTACGAAAAAACTTGTAAATCCGTCCCACCTTAAATCGCTTCTTAAATCCCTTCACACCTCTCCGCCAGCGTCCTTTGTCCTCTAAATGTGCTGATAAAGAGAAGCTAGAAGCAGCCGGCTATTCCATCCCCCCAGCAATTTAGAACGTGCACGAACTTCTCCCAGCTCATGCCTTGATTGAGTATCCGGGAGTGAAGCGGAGTTTTAGAGTGGAAATAATAGATCGTTATTTGGAACACACGCATTTCATGTCTGTTCCGTTTCTACAGTAATCTGTGTAAACACATTGTTAAAACAGAAACGTTTTTTTATATTCTAGTAGTAGATGACAAAATGTAGGCATAAACTATATAATGTATGAAGCCTGAAGTCCAAATATTATAGAAACATTTTCACAAAAGGTACAAATATAACACAACAATTGCTCTTTTATTCAAAAATATAACTGCAGAAACAAAAAGCCGCCTTAACATGCGACATTGACACCCATTTATTATGACTGCCTCCGTGGCACAATAGAATCATTTGCCAACTGGGAATGAAAAGGTTGTGAGTTCGAACCTGCACCACTCCGTTTTGAGAAGTAAACTGCTCTTACTCTTACTATTTTAGAATAAAAGCATACATTTGATTTCATACATCTGATGTCACGTCTGTTTTCTGTCCACCTGCCGGAAGGACTCAAAACAGGAAGCTCCGCCATCTTTGTCAATTCTGTTTTGAACTCACACATGGAAAGACATTTCTGCAAACTTGTTGCATGCTTTTGTTTTTGGACAAATCTTAAATTATATAGGGTTACTAGGCTGGTACCCCAACTCTTTATCGTTGTCTTGTCCTTACTTTACAGTACTGCATATATATATATATATATATATATATATATATATATATATATATATATATATATATATATATATATATATATATATATATATATATATATATATATAATATTTATTTATCTATCTATTGTCATGATATTAGGGACAGACAAAGTTCAAAGAAAAGTTTGGGCTCCAACCCAGCTCACCCAATCTAATAATAACTAATAAAAAAACTTTCTTATCAAGGTGCTTGATAGCATAAGCACAAAGTACAGAAATAAGCAATCTGCACTGATGGCTTTTCACCACACTCTGACTACAGTGGGCATCTTCTCAGAATTGCTGTAAGTGACAGCATGCCCTCTTGTCCATACCTGAGTTGAGCCAATAAGGTGAACCACAGATGTTATATATGTATTTATTTATTTAAAGAGCTTCTGTAAAAAGCCCAAGTTCCCCCTTGGAACAAATAAAGATCTATCTATCTATCTAAGAAAAGTTATAGTGGTGAAATTACCTAATCCCTCTCATAAAAATCTATAATACTACTACTACATGGACAGTTTTTGGGGTAAAATAGGGAAAATGTATATGATAGAGGTCTCTTTTCCTTATATATTAATTGTGTTACCACCCCAAAAATTTGCGAAAAATGACCATTAGATGCTGATGCAAATAGTGACAATATGTGACAATATTATTTTTTTCTCACTGTTAATTCTTTCTGTTAACCTACTGTACAGTGCATAAGTGTCACAACTGCACACTGACCACTGCATTGCTAAATGTTTTATACATTTACACTCACATTTTTTTTAATTTAGAAAGTCAACATAAAAAATAGTGGGAATAGTGAAAAGTTAGGCTTCTACTTATTGATTCTATGCTTATAGCTATTTATCAGTCCTTTATAAACCAAATGTATCTGTGACTATGTGCTGTGAAATTATTCATGTTTTTCTTTTCTTCCCAGCAGGCTATTTTTCAGCATACTGATGCCTCAGATAAATCGCACTCCAAGAGTTTCCAGCAAGACGCATGCTTGTAGATTTAAGTAGAAGTGGACTGTAAAGGGTAAGATATTGGCATTTTTATAAGCTCCAAGAATACAAACCTGAAAGAGATTCAGAAATGTTTTCATAATTATTGTAGAATGTTAGAAATATTTTCTTTGTGGGAAAATTTGATTGAAATTTAGCATGTAAAAAATTGTGAGAATATCAAAGCAAACAAATTATTTTATTTATTAAGTACACTTTATATTAAACATTAGAGCTTATAAAAATCAATCAATCAATCAATCAGCATTTATTTATATAGCACATATTCATACAAAAAAATGTAGCTCCAAGTGCTTTACAAAATGAATAGAGAAATAAAAGACACAATAAGAGATAAACATAAGTCAACATTAATTAACATAGAATAAGAGTAAGGTCCGATGGCCAGGGTGGACAGAAAAAACAAAAAAACTCCAAAGGCTGGAGAAAAAAAATAAAATCTGTAGGGGTTCCAGACCAAGAGACCGCCCAGTCCCCTCTGGGCAATCTACCTAACATAACTAAAAAAATAAAAACTTTAGATTGGAAAAACAAAATATAACTACAGGAGGCAATTACAGGTGGACATCGGTGCATAGTGCTTGTGTAACACCAATTGGGGTTTAGTTACCAAAAGCACCCTGAAAATCTTAAATATAAATAATTAATGCCTGTCTTACCTGAATTAAATGCATATTACATTTTTGAGTGCCCAAGTTTGTGTGTTAATACATTCAAAATGCTACCAAAGCAGAAGTGTGTGCACTTGCTTTACAGTTAAAAAGAAGCTTCATCCTCTAACAGTCATATATGCAAAGGTTTCTGTTATGTAGGACAATAACAAGATTGGAAAATATATAAAGATACTGAACAATGTACTTCTATGATATTTATTCATAATAAAAGATGCAAAGTGCATGTATTGTGCAATAGTGAGTAGGATTGTTATGGTGTTTTAGACACCTGAAGGTATAAGATACATGTAGGTTTGAGAAACCCCTGAATTATTTCCAGTCATTCATTTGAAGAAAGCAATCGCAAAGAAGCTCTGGATGCAGAGATTTTATAATAGGTTAGATACGTATACTTTTATTATCCCAAAAGAAAATTTGTTTGGAGCAGAAAAGTACAAATCATGGAACATTTTTACATAGATACAAGAAAATAAGCCAACATATGACAGTTGTTCAGTATGCATGCCACTAAGATTTCTACAAATAAGAATGAGCTCTAAAAGTACACAATAATGATTCAGAATCAGCAGGATTTTTACAGCTACTGGAATTCAAAATGTTTCATTACTCTGGGGACAAAAGAATTCTTAAATTTGTTGCTCTTCACCCTTGGGATCCTAAATTTGCAGCCTGATGGTAATAAACTTTGAAAACAGAGGTTGGCCCTTTTACATTTTTTAGCAAGTATGGTGACAGGGAGCTGCTAAAAAAATAATGCTAGTTTCTAACAATGTTTTCAGACAGTTTTTCTAAACCTACTAATAAAAGCAAATGAAAGATTCCGTAAAATTTTTAACGTTAATAAAGAAGTGTCATTATAGTTTTGTCTCTTCTTAAACAATTGAAATTCCCCAGAAATCTAAAGAATGTAACTGAATTAATTGGAATAAAGAAAGCGGAAACTGGAAGTGTAACCTGTCTGCATGTATCTTCCATTGATAAGAACCCTGGAAGAAGAACTTTGATCCTGATCTGTCACTGCACTACAGATCTTCCTTTAAAAGGGTACTTAAAACATGGAGAAAATTGTCTGTCCACCCCAAATGGGATCAAAACCAAATTTTGCTCAGAATTTAGTGCAATACTTACTGATGGCATATAACGCCAGGATTAATAAATCCAAATTTGGATCCAAAGATTTTATTCTATTCTTACTGCATTTTACATAATCGTTACTGAAATAGGATCTAATCTATTGGTTTCAAGTTTCATGGCAGTAGAGAGACTCAAAAGATTCTAATCAGCCATTAATAGCTGTTTTCGAATATACTCAGCACAATCTGAAGCACACAGAATAATATCTGCCACTACAAATGATTTACTGCTTGATGGAGCCATTTATATCTGCGAAAAACATTCTAGCTAATTGTTCACATTTTCTAACAACTATAATATTCCAGTTTATAGTTAGATTAATGCACTGACTAATCAAAGGCTGCCATAGGTCTGTAAATCATAATCTTTGTGTGGTAATTAAAAAGATTACTTAATTATGAATGTATTTCATATGGACTATACTGGCGCTGCAAGGACACTGGTTTGGTTTCAGGTGTAGCCTGTCTGGGTGGAGTTTGCTTATCTTTCCTATGTTAGCCTGGCTTTTATGAGGGCACCATAGTTTCCAGCTTTCGTTATTAGGTAACTCTGCATTGCACTGTAATGAGTAAGTACGGGTGTGATTCTCAACATGCTCTGCAGCTTGTTGGTGTTCTGTGTAAAGTTTTATCCTATCATGTGGTTGATGATTTAGGGAAAGGCTTTAGCTTAAGATAACTGTATGAGTGAAGAAATCTGTTCAAAAAATGGATAGATGAATGGTTTAAAAAAATTGATGAGCATGTGCAAGAGGAAATGCAAATTACTTAATTATAATCACCCCCTTGAGAAATTAAGCCCACTTTAGCTTCTTTTTTGTTAAAATTACATAGACTCTTTCCATTTATGTACTACCTATTCTAAGAAGGGTTAGCATTAGATTGCTGATTGGCATGACAATGACTGCTTTATCCCTGTCTGGTGTCACGTGAGAATTCTGCTTGGGACGCTCTGTGAATGTAACATGCTGACCACCCACTGCCAGCTCCTATCTAGCAACTTTGGCTTGTACGGAACACCCCCATTGCTAATACGAGTTTCTCTCCCTCTTCTGCAGATATGCTTATCCCTTCTCTTGGTGTTTGTTATCTCCTTGTCATCCAGACTTTTCTAAACCTGGTCCTATAGTAGTACCACTACTAATGGTATTCTTCACACCTAATTAATTGAGGGTCAATTGTTTCCTTCAAAATTTAGTGGCTTATCTATATACGCTTTAAGGTTTTTAATTTAAATGTTTATTATAACACTAGCAAAATACTCGCGCTTCACAGCGGCGAAGTACTGCCTTAAAATTTTTATTAAGAAGAAAATTAAACCTTTTTAAACTAAGGGAAAATATACCAATAATTATTTGTTAAGGATCTCTTTGTATACCACATTGTGAGTTTGGCCCTCTGGCTGTAATATGACCAAGTTGTGCGCTGAGCTTACTCTTGAGCATGCAACATACAGTTGGCCATGTGAACAGTAATCTTGTTTCAAATCTCACAGCTTGGATTGCTGCTGTCATAATCGGTTTCAGTTTCATGGTTTGTTTCAATTACGACAGTATTTGTAGGATTTGTGTTGAAGAGACATTCGGCATCTGTCAAGCGTTGTAAGTATACAACCGGTTTCATTGATAACTTCACATCCAGCTTTTGAGAGTTTAAACATTCATAAACATCAAAGTGTCCACTACTGAAATTGTCACCTGTGAGCCTAAGATGTTTAAGAGGCATTGGCAGTTGTCGAAAGGTGTAAAATATTTGGCCATTTCGGTACACTTGAAAGTGACAACCGAACAATTCAGCAATCAACTCACATGCAGATGCATAGGTCAAGGGCTTAAGCATTTCACTCTTATAGTGCTCCTGTGTAGTATAATTATCTCCTGTACCGTCATCAGTCCACACCTTGAACCTGTCCCAGTCATTCAATACATAAGACACAATGTTCCTCCGGTTATCAAGAGTGAGCCTGATATGGCCGTGCAATATGTAACAAAGAGAATGGAAAAGGCAGGTGCCATCTCCGGGCATGGAAACCACTTGGTAAGTGACAGTTCCTTGATCGATGTTGATCACCTCGATAGACATGTTAATGGGGGTACGGTTGGATTGATAAAGGAAATGGGTACCTGAACAATGTAAAGTAAGTCTAAAATACCTAAACAATAACTATAATCGTAATAAATGAACAATAAAGCAGCGGAGAAGCCGTGGATTAAATAAAAAGGCTGTAGTTATCAGCAGGGAGACGTGAATCCCGTGGCGAAGCAAGGAAGCGAATGTAGAGACTGGAGCGATGGACGGCCTTATATAGGCAGGCAGCCAACAACATGGGAGGCGTTGGGATGGGGGACCCAACACCACCTCACACAGTGACCGAGCTGCAAGCTATGGACATATATATGTACGTAAGTAGGATTCAGTTATTGTTGGGAACCCGCGTACCAAATTTCTTGAAGATGGGCCCATAAATAACAAAGACCGTTGAAAAGTTCAATATGGCGGCCGACAGTGGCGTCATACCACCGAAATAAGTACGTACCTACCAAATTTCGTGAAGATGGGGTCAGCCTTCTACCTACACGGGAAGTTGGAAAATTAGTGACGTTGGAAAGATCAATATGGCGGCTGACAGTGGCATCATGCCATCGAAATAAGTACGTACATCGGTTTTGGTTAGCGTGGGGAAGTCGCCTACCAAATTTCGTGAAGATGGGGCCATAAATAAGAAAGTTCAACATGGCAAACATTGACGACTGTTATCGACCATTATGACCGTTACGTGTAGAATTTTGAAATGAAACCTGCATAACTTTAGTACGTAAGCTGTAAGGAATAAGCCTGCCAAATTTCAGCCTTCTACCTACTGGGGAAGTTGGAGAATTAGTGATGAGTGAGTGAGTGAGTGAGTCAGTGAGTGAGTCAGTGAGGGCTTTGCCTTTTATTAGTATAGATTTCAGAAGTATTCCATTTTTTCTAAAGATTGTAGCAAAGGGTTGTATATCTAGAAATCAAATTATTTTCCTTTGCTCATTTTGCTTTATTTTTATATCTATCATAAAATCAGTCCTTTGCTGATAAAGACAAAGGTACAAGCAAAACTGAATCTTTAGATCCATCTTGAGATGCTTGTATTTTATCTTCCTGCCATTTGAAACTTTTTTAACATTCAATAAACATCAGACTTCTAGGCGGCTTTAAAACCACATCTCAGGATCAAATGCAGATGATCCTCAGCATTACTAATAATTTGTTTTCAGTTTGTTCTAAAACTAGTTTCAAAGTTTTTTTGTTTACATATCATTGAGTTTTTTGGTCGAAGGCTCCACACAACAAACGAATAGTGATGAGTTACCATATAGTGGTCGAAGGGATAGGGATATTTATATATATATATATTGTCACACACGTGTGCATGGGAAGCAGCTGAAGGGCTTAGGAAATATTGTTTATACATCTGCCCAGGGGGGGGCGGGGTGCACTGACGCTCTTTCTGAGTTCTCTGCAGGTCTTACCCGGGAAATCCCACCAGGAACCGCCATTTCCAGGAAGGACACATCACTTCCGGTTCCGCCCCAAGAATGAGGTCACTTCCGGTTCCGGCCCCAAGGATGATGTCACTTCCAGTTCCGGCCCAGAGGACGACATCATTTCCGCCCTCTGTGCTATAAAGCTCACTGCCTTGGCTTAGGCAGGCAGTTCTGTTTTGGACTCTGTTGTGTAAACTACTATTGCAATGCCTCAACGACTTTTGCAGCCGGGAAACCGTAATAAACGGGTGGCTGCCCCAAACCTTTCCGCGTCTCTGGTCTCCACTTATTACAGTGGCGTAGTCGGCAGGATGGTGTCCCGATGAGCCCGGGACACGAACTATCACGGAACCAGGTGGGTGAGTACCGGGGCCGAGTTTCAGGGCGGGGAGTGCGCCAGAGGGTCAGGAAGGACGCGGTGCAGGCTCTGCTCCATGAGCATAACTCGGTGGGGACCACCCATCTCGTGGAGAACGTAGAGGGGACCCACAGGCGTGGGCTGGCTTCTGGGGAACACACACGAGTGGCTCAGTATGCTCTCCTTGGCAGGAAAGCCGAGCTGCCCATCGGGACCAAGGTCCCAGTTAACGATGGGTTGTCCCCAGGCCGGCAGGTGAAGGAAATCATAAACTGGGAGTTTAACCCAAGCAAAGGGCTGTCAGAGCAGGCTATGGCTCTCTGGCAACAGGTGGGTGAGTGGCTACGCCATTCGAGTTAACCCCTTACAAATAGTGCAGCAAGTGGCCTGTTTTCTGCTGCTGAAAATACTACCCCAGGAATTTGCCCAGCCGCCTGGGGCTAATTCCATTCTATGGACGAGCTGCTGCAGCTCTTGCAACCCAGAGGCCGGCTGTGAAACCTGGGAGGGCAGAACAGCCGCTCTGTGGACTACCGGGAGCTATGTCCCACTAAAGCAGTCCCTTCCACGCATTCCAGAGCTTGTTCAAGTCGCCGGGCCGCCTGGCTTGCGACCTGTCGGGAACAAGGCGGACCGTAGGGGACAATGGCGGGTTGTTTGTGTGCCCTTAGCAATCCCTGGCGGATAAACATACGGGGAGCTTCTTATTAATGGACATAAGATCACAGCGCTGTTCGATTCCGCAGTAACGTGTCTGTCGTTGCTCGCCGCTTTATTCTACCGCAACAGTGGATTAAAAAGAAGACCAGTCTAAAATGTATACACGGAGATATCCGCTCGTACAATACCGCCCGGTGTTACATATGTCTGGAGGAACCCTTCGACAGCTTACCGTGGCGGTGCATCCGGATCCTCCATTTCCCGTAATCCTCGGGCGAGACTGGTCTGATAGTAACGGCGGTAGTTTAGTAAGCATTCCCAAAACTTATGGCCTCGTATAGATGACAACGATTCATCTCAAGTTGCTTCCACACCGTGTAATCAGCCGACAGGGAGTGGGGCGGTAGGCCAAGAGAGTGACGAAGACACTCCCGGACCGTCGCTGGCTACTACGTCATCCACTAGCGCCCGCAGCGAGGGAGGAATCTCCGCCCCTTGAGGTCAGACCGACCCGCTCTCTGAGTTGCACTTTCAGTTTAGAGCGACGCCGGCTTCTTTCAAGAGAGAACAGTGGAATGACGACTCTCTGAAACACATAAAGAATGCAGTGGTTCTCGTTAACGCCAACGCACGATTTGCCCATGCCACAGGGACCTCACTTTGTCGTTGATAATGATTGTTGTATCGGGTCGCTGAACATGAGGGAAGGTCCGAAGTTGTTGCTAATCCCGCGGACCTACCGGCGCAGGTTTGCGAAGTTAGCACACTCCCACCTTCTTGGAGGCCATCTCGGCCCGATAAAACATTAGAGCGAATTAAGCTCCGCTTTTTCTGGCCGGGATTAATGAGGAGGTTCGCGCTTTGCGCTTTCCTGTCCGGAATGTCAACTGCGGCAAATTCCTAGGAGGACCGTGCTCCTCTGGTTCCCCTTCCCCTTATTGATGTTCCCTTTGATAGGATTGGGGTTGACATAGTAGGACCCCTAGAACCCTCAGCCCGAGGATATAAATATATACTCGCCCTCGTGGATTATGCTACCCGATTCCCTGAAGCCGTTCCGCTCGCCGGCTACCACAAAAATATTGCACGGAACTAGTAGGAGTCTTTTCGCAGTAGGCATTCCTAGAGAAGTCCTGACGGACCAAGGAACGCCTTTTACCTCGGAAACGCTCAAGGAGACTGCCAAGTTACTGAAAATAAAGCATTTAAAGACCTCGTGTATCATCCTCAAACCGATGGCCTAGTGGAGAGATTTAATCAAACTCTCAAGCAAATGCTACGTAAGGTAGTCAGCAAGGATGGGAGGGATTGGGACCAACTCCTCCCCCTTGTCCTCTTTGCATATCGGGAAGTTCCTCAAGCCTCTACGGGGTTCTCTCCATTTGAATTACTGTACGGAAGACAACCCCGGGGTTTATTGGATATTTTAAAAGAGGGCTGGGAAGGGAGGCACAGCCCTCCACTAATATTTTGGAATATATCGCCCAATTGCGCGTAGATTTGATGCAATAAGACCGATTCTAAAAGTCATATAGAGAGGCGCAATCAGCACAGGCCCGCTTTATGACCGTGGCACGACTCTCCGGAGTTCCAACCGGGGATCGCGTCATGGTATTGGTACCAACTTCTCACTCTAAACTGCTCGCCCATTGGCTAGGCCCCTACGAAATTAAGGAAAGGAAGGGATTGGTTGACTATTTGGTGAAACAGCCCAATCGCCGACCAGCTGAGCGAATATATCATGTAAACCTGCTGAAACCGTGGAAGGAGAGGGTCCCGATCCCTCCTCCGGACAGCCCTGCTCTCTTCGCTGAAGTAAGTTCCCTTAATTTCGCGAGCAGCTATCCCCAGGCAGAAACAAGAGCTCGAAGCAGCTATCCGCTCTGTCCCAGAGGTGGTAAGTGAAAAACCCGGTCGGACCTCTCTGATTGCGCATGACATATTGACTGACCCGGGGGTGATCGTCCGTGAGCGACCCTACAGACTCCCGGAGGCAAAGAAAGTAGAAGTGGAACTGGAAATCAAGCGAATGCTGGCACTAGGAGTAATCGAGGAAAGTAGTAGTCCCTGGTCCAGTCCCATCGCCTTGATTGCTAAGCCTGACGGCAGTTGGAGGTTTTGCAATGACTTCCGCCGGCTTAACCAAGTTTCCAATTGATGCTTATCCCATGCCTCGCGTGGATGACCTCCTCGAGACTGGGACCAGCCAAATTCTTGACTACACTTGACATGACAAAGGGGTACTGGCAGGTTCCTTTAACGGAGTCCGCGAAGGAAAAACGCGCTTAGCACTCCTAGCGGACACTGGCAGTATCGTGTCCTTCCATTCGGGTTACACGGGCCTGCGACTTTTCAGCGCCTGGTGGACAAAGTGCTCCGCCCCATAACTCGCTCTGTGCTGCCTATCTGGATGACGTCGTCATCTATTCCAGCACCTGGAAGGAACACATACAGCAGGTCACAGCAGTATTACGGACACTGGGAGAGGCGGGCTCCGAATCAACCCCAAGAAATGTTTCTTTGGATTGAGGGAAGCCAAATATTTGGGCTACCTAGTGGGTCGGGGTACTGTGAGGCCACAGTGTTCCAAGTTGCAAGCCATAATGGCCTGGCCCGTCCAAAACCAAGCGGCAAGTCCAATCCTTTCTCGGTTTGGCGGGTACTACCGCCGGTTTGTGCCTCGCTTCTCGAGAGCGGCGCCTTGACCGACTTGACAAAGAAAAGAGCTCCTAATACGGTGGTATGGTCTGATAAAGCGGGGCTGCATTCAGTGACTTAAAAGGGCTCTGACTTCAGCACCTATCTTGATCTCCCCTAACTTCTCTCCCTTTATCCTCCAGACGGACGCCGGACACAGGCTTGGGTGCCGTGTTGAGCCAAAGCGCCGACGGTGTTGAACACCCGTTATGTACCTGAGCCGGAAACTGTTGGACAGGGAGACCAGGTACGCGCGGTGGAGAAAGAGGCTCTGGCGATCAAATGGGCAGTAACTCAGCTGCGGTACTACCTCTTGGGTCGCGTGTTCACTCTGGTGACGGATCATGCACCTCTGAAGTGGATGGCCCTTCACAGGGAGTCGAATCCACGGGTCACGAGGTGGTTTCTTGACCTGCAGCAGTACAAGTATACGCTGTTCATCGACAGGGGTCTCTTCATGCCAACGCCGATGCCCTCTCCCGGCCCACGACCTCGGTGCAGGTCGCCCGACCCGGCGGGTCTGGGCTGAGGGGAGTCTTGTCACACACGTGTGCATGGGAAGCAGCTGAAGGGCTTAGGAAATACTGTTTATACATCTGCCCAGGGGCGGGTGCACTGACGCTCTTTCTGAGTTCTCTGCAGGTCTTACCCGGAAATCCCACCAGGACCGCCATTTCCAGGAAGGACACATCACTTCCGGTTCCGCCCCAAGAATGAGGTCACTTCCGTTCCGCCCCAAGGATGATGTCACTTCCAGTTCCGCCCAGAGGACGACATCATTTCCGCCCTCTGTGCTATAAAGCTCACTGCCTTGCTTAGGCAGGCAGTTCTGTTTTGGACTCTGTTGTGTAAACAACTATTGCAATGCCTCAACGACTTTTGCAGCCGGGAAACCGTAATAAACGGGTGGCTGCCCCAAACCTTTCCGCGTCTCTGGTCTCCACTTATTACAATATATATATATATATATATATATATATATATATATATATATATTTTTTTTTTTTTTTTTTGCAGCATGATATAATTTTATGCACTAGATGATAGCAGAATACTATCATGAGCTTTATTCAGACTTAACACTGTAGATCCCATTATAACAGCTTTCCTCGAATTTTTACATAGAATTCCAACCTCGAAACATTGCCGGGGTTAATGCAAAAAATCATAATACTAGCACAGAAAATCATAATACTATCATAGAAAATCATAGAATGGTAAAAGAATGAGATTTTAGATTTGATTAAATTAGAGGTCACATTAAAAAATGAGAGATTACCAAAAAGATACAACTTACTCAGACTCGAAGCAATGAAATAAAAAAAACAGTTTACATTACCCTTGTATGTCCTGAAGGTTCTTGATTCAGAAAATGTAAAAGTCTTATTGAAATTAATTATTTTGTCAAAACACTAATGCTCAGGTTAGACTCTCTGTCTAGCACTTCATCATGGCAAACATACCCCTTGTGGATGCAAATTCAGTAACTAGCAGGTCCTGTGCCTACTCCACTGGCCATTAAAAAATGAATATCACCAAAAAAGAAACTAGTTTGAGGTGACTATTAAGGATGTTGAATATGAGGGACTGGCGTCATTCATACACTTTGCAACAGACTCGGTTACCTAATCCCTGCTACCCTCTGCCTCTCAACTTTACTTTTCCCGACAAAGGGCTCCCCGATGACATGCCCGCACTAAATTATTGGCTCACAACACCAATGTGGCAGACAGACCCAACAATTCACTAACCTTCCAAAATGTGAACTCAAGTCCTAATGGTTGCACTTAAGAGTATTCGTCATATCCAACTGAGCTGATATAGATCTCCTTTATTTCCGATGACTGGTATGATTTTTAACTTCCAGGAATAAATGCCATATATACAATTACCACTAGGTTTGCTTGCTTGAGTCTTTTACATGCATCATGAGTGGGAACAAGGAAAGTAAAAAGTGAAATTGTAATAAATAAAGATTGAGATTTGGCATCAGTTTTGAGTAAAGTATCTCACACAGATGGAGCACTTCCATGTAAATGAAACCTATCGTGTATACTTGTAGTTATTCTGTGATGAATGAGCAGCTTAAAAGTTAATGATATGGGCAGAAAGATTGTACAGTTAAACAAATTCAAAATCCAAAGGAACAATCAGAGTGTAATTCCAAACTGAAAAAAATTCTACATACAGAAGTTTATGTAGTAATTAGTTTCAGAGACAGCTGGAAGCCACAATGTATACAATGTCTTTATTTTTCTTGTGTGGTTCCCTTTTCAGTGTATACTCAAATGAAGCACTGGCCCTATGGTTTCCATGTGTCTGGGTGAAACTGCCCTTTTGGTCTCTTCATGCTTTTTCTAAATCTGGCCACATATAGGGTGTGTCATCCAGTACTTTACCAGTGCTTTGGCCCAGTACTCTTAATTCTTAGGGCACGTTTAACCAATGTCTCCTTTAATGATTCATAACAGCCAGATTTGTAAGGCACAGCTGCATTTTATTTGATATAAATAGAAGTAGTCATGTGTGAACTTTTGCCATTTTCAAGTAAAGCAGTAGGTTACTGACTCATTTTGGCATGTAGATTTGTAACCATAATAAATTATTGGTTTTCCATGAATTGATGTGTAGCCATAGCATTCAGAAACATAACAAAAGAGTCTCTAAAATGTAATTCTTTTAACACTTTTGTTTAATGTATCTTCTCAATTGTGTTGCACATAATATTGGTAAGCAACTTGTTCATCAGATTAATTGAGGGGCTGAATCCTTTAAGACCTGAGGGGCACTGTACAAATTATTTTAATAGCAGAGCATAATGCAATGATTAAAATATTTCCATTATCTGAAAGCAGAACAAAACTTATCTTACCTGGGACTAATAACCCCTGATTTACAGGAAAACAGGAAAGGCTCAGCCATCCATCTTACTTTTATTCTCCAAATTCTTTCTAGATAGTATGACGAAAAGTGTTGCAGACTTTCGTACCATATATACTCACATATAAGTTGGGTCTTGAAACCTGAAAAATGTATCATAAAATCAGACTCCGACTTATGCGCCTATTCAAAAATACGACACTTACATTTTTTTTTCTACATCTTATTGCCTCCTCCAATCTTGCATCAGTTTCTCAGATGCATCGTATTTTGTTGGAGCAACGCAGTTACCAATTTCTTTCTCTGCTTCAATGACTTTTAATTTAAAACCAGCTTCATATTTCCTTCTGATCGAACGCTCCATTGTTGATAAGGGATGCTCTTATGGTAAAGGTGTATGAGGGTGTGAGATACAAAAAACCCAAATCAGTGCAAATGTTGCTTCAGAATAGTTCAGGTATTACCATGTGGTCACGTAGGCACAAAAAAGAAAAAGAGAGAGAGGTTAGGAGCACATGCTGATACAGCGCATTGTCACACCCACATAGAAAAAAAGGCAGTGTGCTCCGTGGTTACTCTGTCAGGTGGGCATTAGCATATCATAATATCTTGGGCAAATTGCGTGAGTTTTCTGCATTCGACTTATACGACCGACATTATAAAATACCAGAAATTATACTGTAAAATCCCAACTTATCCATGGGAGAACTTATCCGCAAGTATATATGGGTAGTTATAAGAGGATACACCAAAGAACTCTTATCCCAGATACCTATGAATATTATGCCTGGTATGCGTAAATACCAATTAGTGGGCGTGCCAAGTGATATATTGGTGTCAAATCTGGGAGATTAGTTCTTGTCCTGCATTTGATGATGACTTTCTAGATTTTATAGGATTGCCCTCACAATCTTGGAGTGAAGTAAGTAAGTCTGAGAAATTAATGAATACACACAGCGCTGCACGGCGAGTAGTCAAACGTACTTAGCAAGGTCTTGCTGTTTAAACTCTTTAGAGGTAAGGCAGACTGTCTGATATTTGAGGAACTGTGTAGATGAGGATAAAAATTTGCTGTGTTTTATCTACTTTTAAGAGGCTGCCATTTTGGACAGTGTACTGAGTTGTGGACTTTGCAGTTTTAATCTGGAACATCAATAGACAGTTATAAGTAACTAATGGACAGGCAGCAACATTTTAATTAACAAATCAGTGTGATATAAACAACTTTGGTGGTCACATTGGCTGATAGATTTTTTATAAAGCAGGATGCCTGGCACCTTGGGGGTATGCATCTATAGTCATTGTACCTAGGTCAAGACACAGACAACAAATTTGAAAGGCAAATGGCCCAGCCTGCCATTGCTCTTCATGGGCTACCCTCGGCTGCTGATAATTTAAAGTGTTGTTTGTTCTCGGTAAAGACGGGTCTACTCCATATTCTTTGATGTTGTATTATTCCTTTGTGGAAAAATACGGGTAAGACAGGGATATACTTTAAGGAGGCTATAAGATTAGGCTGTAAGTACACCAAATACAATATGCTACCAAATCTGTAATACTCACAAAAAGACTACAATCTATCACAAATCATGCTTTACATTTAATGTCAAGCATGAACATCAGTTCATTTTTATAAAATAAGGAATTCAAAGAATGTAGAATTTAGAGAGAGTAGGTGTAAGTGTACAGGGAAGCATGATAAGATACAAGTATGTATTAAAATTGTCTAACAACACTGGGTCTGTGTATGGTTTAAAGGTATACAAAGAATATACAGACTTTTTCCATTCATTCATTATGAATCCTGCTTAATTCAGTTCAGAGGCATAATGGGAGCCATTGACCACAAGGCAGAAACCACACTTGAAAAAGAAGACAGAATGTAGGGTTTTGCGTAAAATATTTGCATTTACTTCTTAAAAATGATGATATTGATAAAGGCTAACCATATCTTGAATGGGACAACATAGTGGTGCAGCAGTTACCACTTTTATTCCACAGTACAGTTTCTGGCCTGGTAATGCTCTTTGTAAGTTTGCATGTTTTCCCTGTGAATTAAATGTTTTCCTAATGTAATTTGTTTTCCCCCCATATCCTTAAGACATAAACTTTAACAAACATTAGTTATATTTTTAAAAAATATTTTTGTATTTACAATACCAGATAATGTTTCTCTGTGTACAGTATGTTGTAACATTAGGTTTTGTGTTTACATGTTGCTTGGGCTTATAGAGGAAGCTCACTTAATATCAATGAATTGAAACAATTGGTTAAGTTAATAAAAAAATATTTAACTGGAATGGTATGGATGTGTGTGTGTAAATGTGTGTGCACTGCAAGTGACCGATTGTTTCCTGCAGTGCACCTTAGACAGCCAGGACATTTTCTGCATTTTCGTCGTAGGAGTAGTGTAGAGGAGTTAAAAAAAATAATAAGAGTATTCTAATTTTTCAGCTTCTCATACTAAGAGAGCTACTTTATACGTGTAGTAGATCATATTTTAATTTGGTTAATTTTTTCCATTAATTTTAGGAGCCATTAACACAAGCCATCTATCACTAATGAAACCAAACATACAACTCTAAAATTATTCATGCTTGGATTATAAATTATATCAATATTTTCCATTTTATCTCCGATCTAATATTTATCATTTGCACGTCCAAATTGTGGAATCTTGCATGAAGAGAAAAAGATCCCTGCAGCACTTCTTCTTCTCTCTTGTAGAGGGTTAATCCTGCCTGAGGGCACTCAGCCTCCATGCAGCAGGTGCTATAAAGACCAGCCGCCAACTGTGCTCTCAATAGTGTGATGTTTCCAAGCACAGCAGGTTTGCCTTCTCTCTGACAGGTGTTAGCCTGCCTCAGTATATTCATTATAATTGCACTTTGGCAGCTGGATTGTACAGTTGGATTTGCAAAAAAGCAGCATTTGTTTCATCAGCATTATTTTCATATGAACTGCTTTTTTTCTGTAATAAAATTTAACACAAAACCAGATCTTCAAATATTTAGAATTACCAAATGTCATAAAAATCAACCAAATACATACACTAGTTTTTGAGTTAACACCTTTATTACTGACACGCAGTATTTAGTTAAATATTAAATTAAACAGTTTATATATAATATTATAAAATTAAATTAATTCACTTGTTTTAAATAGCTCCGTCATTTTGCTGAAATGAGCTTGAATAATTAATATTGCCTTTCACCTGTTGATACTAACACTATTTGAACCTTATTTCCACATCAATGAAGCAGGGCATCACAGTCGCTCAGAGAATAGCACTATTATATTACAGATCATGTGTTCTGATTTCAAATCCTGCACCCAGTCCGTGTCAGTGTGGATTTTGTATGTTCTTCCAATGTCTGCCTTTTCTGAGTGGGTTTTCTTTTTCACCTAGTGCTTCAGTTTTCCACGTGTGTGGGTGCCTATGGGACCTACGACCAACTGATGATATTTGCATGATTACTTCTTGCTTTGTGTTTGATGTTTCAGGTTTGGCTCCTGCCTCCAATTCTGACTTTGAGAATATTATGTTTTCAGTGTAGTACAAACTGGCTATTGCCCATTCCACCAAGCTTTCATGGCACACCAGACCTGTTAATAAAACAGATTTAACAAGGATGCAGGCATCCAGCTGCGACTTCCTCCCATTGCATTCCAAACTAAATGACTGAACTCCAGCTTGTGCCATGATCTACCTGGACTTAATCTGATAAGAAAGGTGTAAATCAGAGTTGCACTGACATCTCTCCAGGGGCCCCTCCGCAGACCTCTTGTGGCAGAAAGCACAAAATGGACTCAAGCAACAACAAAGACCTATAATTCAACGGATGACAACTAAGATGGATGGAAGAACTTCCCTATCAGGAAACACTGATTTTATTACTGGAAGTGACTTTAATCCAATCAGGAGTAGGTACAGCCTTCCCTTAAAATTTTCTGCACCAACCTGAAGAAGCACCCTGGGATATTCACTGAACATTCATTAAACTTGCTGCAGATTCTCTCAGGGCACCCTCCTTGAGATTCTCTCAGAGATATCTTATATGTCAGCATATACTGTACATGCAATAATTATATTTCTATAATAATTGTGTTTATGAATAAATTGTATTATTCTGTTTCTTAAAATGAGTGTGCTTCTGTTACCTTGATATAAATATAAAGGCCAGAAACTCACCTCCTACAGAAGAGAAAAGTAAGGTTGTGATGTGTGAGTCACTGTCTTGCACCCCAAAACACGAGGCTTAGTCTCCGTATTTTACCAAGACTAGCTTTATTCAACTTGAAACAGGAACAGCATTGTTATTTATTGCAGCAGGAGCTACCACTCTCCTATACACAGACACAGGAAATGGGCATAGTCGGGACCAAGTCAGTGGCCAAGTTATACTGTTCCCTGCATGTATAATGTCTCTTGCATCACCCATCGGCAACAGGCGTGTATAGTGTGATCTCGATTGGCTCGTAGTTGTTTCCGCGGCACTCTGCTACTATGCTGTGAACCTATGGTTGCCAACCAACAAGCAATCCTCCACAGATGTGGCAGGTTTGCTTTGGCGTGTCGTTCCATTGAGCCTAAAAGAATTCAGAAACCTCACAAGGTAAATAAAGTACACACCTCACTCCTTAGCTAACTTAGCTAGATCCTCTCAGTGCAGAACAAGTTCAAGATGAGATCCTGTGGAGGAAATAAATTTTAGCCACTTGACCCTAAAACCTTAGATTTTGTTCTTTACCCATTCCTTTTGAGCAGAGGTAAGTAGAGGGACATAGATGGACAGTGTTATATTTGTCTGTCTAAGGATTTAACTCCTAATTTACCACTATTTTGCACTGACTACACTACAGGCATTGCTGCAGTGATCCATTGACACATGGCACCACTAGTGGACTCAGTGTGTACTAAGACTGCAATGCCAGATGTGTTTGGGACAAATACATATGTTACCAAATAGCATGTGACTTTGAACAGTAAATTTGCAATAGTGTTATAAGGTGCAATGAAAATGTTCAGGACACTTACAATTTTGATACTGTCTGTTGTGGAAGGCAGAATGTCTTGGAGCAGCAGTTTTGTGGGTACCTTCTGCATACATGTGTAGTGAGAAGTGCAAGGCACTGCTGACTGGTTTTGTTTCCTTAGCATTAAGCTATATTAATATAAGCACTGAGGAAGAAAACAGCCAATAAAGTGGAGAGCCAGAAGGAAAGGTTATCAATTAAGTTACTAGAGCTGCCTGATTGCTTTATGAACTTTAGGTCCTTATTATAGTGTTGTAATAGGAAGCATATTTAAATAACCAGGAGAAATGCAGCAAATTATTCATCAGAAGTCAGTCAAAAAACACTACTGGGGCTCCTTTATGCTAGGACAGTACAGCAGTCACTCTGACTATCACTGTATTTTTTTTTCTTTTTAGTCAGTATGGTGTGTTCAGACTATCCATCCATCCATTATCCAACCTGCTGAATCCAAACACAGGGTCACGGGGGCCTACTGGAGCCAATCCCAGCCAACACAGGGCACAAGGCAGGAACTAATCCTGGGCAGGGTGCCAACCCACCTCAGGACACACACAAACACACCCACACACCAGGCCAATTTAGAATCGCCAATCCACCTAACCTGCATGTCTTTATTGTGTGTCTAATTATGTTTTTTTCTGTAAAATGCCAAGTTTCCCCCTGAGAACAAATAAAGTTCTGTTTAACGTAATCTAACCTAAAAGATGAGGTCAAAGATAGAGACAAATAAAAAAAGTGAGTTTAGCACCATAGCAACCAAAACAAAATCGCAAGACAAAAATAAGTCAAAAACAGAAAGATTGTTAGGAAAAATGGTTTAGCAATGGCAAACATTTAGATCTGAATCTGTGAACTTGGATGAGGAAATGACCTTGCAGGTGAAGTCTTATACAGATGTGATGTTACTGATGGGTTACAACTTCAGAGTGCACATCACCTACAACGTGAGTGCTGCCCTGACAATGGGAGATCAAAATGGCACTGCAGCTAAATAATCTAAATTGCAGCTAAAACAGCCCAAATTAACATTACAAAAACAAAACTAAACCTTATGATGAGAAATTAATGTCACCATCAGAGGATGGAAACCCCTAGTTCAAGTGCAAACTCAAAAAAAAAGAGTCATGGAAATGTAATGAACAGAATTCCCAACGCTTCTCATTTTCTATTAGCAAAAAGAGGTGGCAAATAATGAACACTGGTATTGCACAAGGGTGACCAGTTAGATTATAAATTCAGCACACTGATAATAATTGATGTTTAGCATGAAGAAATGTATTTATCAGACTGATACAGGGTATTATATTTGGATACAATACCACCTCAGCAATAAATAGGGAAATAAAGACAGAGAGAAGTGGCTTTGTTTTCTTCATTAGCCTTCAGCCAGTTATATATACCCTGAGTGACCTGATATTGGACCGATCAGTTGTTTAAAAAAATCTTTTGCTACATTATACAGGTGAACTATGCCACACACTGACATGTGTCGGCTCCTAGTAATCAAATTGTTACAATATTTACGGTTGACTTTTAATTTGGTTTGAAATACTATGTGTGGTGTGTCATAAATTGTCAAAAAAAATATTTGAAAAAATCACAGTAAATATTTTGTATAAGGCATACCCAAGTGTTATGCACCAATAAAAAGGTCCCAACCAGTAGATTTCAACCAATGCAATGCATCCTCCCACCCACCAAGCAAATGCGAGATACAGGCTGAAAACTGGAAACAGTGTTACACCATTCTTTTGATTTTTCATTTGCTTTCGCATATTACTTGACAAAACAACAGCAAATATCAACAAGCGACACATCAAAACTTACAGTTGATTTTCCTCATCAGAACAAGTCCAACCAAATTCTTGTATGATGCATTAATCATGATATATCCTACAAATAACAGGAGGCATGGGCCACCTTTGGAAGATACCACCTCACATTAGGTCACACACTCACAAACCTTATACCATCGGATGGCAGCAAATGTGATGTCCTCAATGATACATAGAAGATCCTTTATGAACATAATGAGACACAGATGGGAGCATGTATAATGGAATGTATGTCTTTAAAGGACACATGGCATGCATCAACAGAAAACAGTAGCAGAGCATCGAAGAATATCACTAAGCATCAATTTTGCTTATTACTGGAAATAAAGGCTTTGAGTTGACCCAAATGCACTTTGAACAAGCTTTTGGAGGACAGCAATAATGACCTGGCTGGTTTTGAGCCCGACCCAGACAGCATTTCAAAAAAAGAGTTTCCTGAGTAAGTAAACTTTCTAAACAATTACTTTGTGTTATTCATATTTAGTTTCATTTTGCTCTGTGTAGATCATTGCTACTCAAAAGTATTTTATGTAATGTTATATTGACAAAAGCACCATTAAGTAGCTGTAATGTTGTGGGTGCCCAGAAGGAAAGACAGGCATCCTGTTTGGGATAACAGAAGGTTTCGTTTCAGAGAGAACAGGCTCATCAGGAACAGGTCATTTTCTCACACGGCAGGTGGCAGTGTTCCTCAGGGCTAAACCCGATTAGGACACCCATGAGAAATGCAGTCTGGAAACACAACCATGCCAGGGTCATTGAGGACCACCAGAGGGTGCTGCAGGAGGAGGAATGCCCTGGTTTTCCTACAACCGGAAGCAGTTCTTGGGTTGACTTTTAAAGAATGCTCACTGCCTCATTTGGATGACGTCAGAGTCGGGAGCCAGTAGGCTATGCTCTTGTAGGAGGAAGGAGAACTGCGCTTGGTGTATTATTTTGTTGGTTATTCTTGTGAAGAAGGTGTTGGGGCTCAATGAAAACATTTATTTCAGCATAAAATGTGTTTGGCCTGTATTGTGTCTGAGGTTTGGGATGCTGCAGTGCCCCCTGCTGGTCACAATGTTAATTTTATAATGCATAATATGTATATGTTATATACAATGTGTATGTTGTAAAAGATTGTATTTGACATACTGTATGTATCCATTTGTCTGTCATTGCTCTGTATTGAATATGCAATGTGGGAGATGCATGTTTAAAGATAGAGTGTGATTCAAGATAAGGAGTCTTGGTGGGCTACAATCCACACATAGGTCGTTATCCCTCGAGGCACCTTGGTGGAATAAAAGTGTAGCTGCATGTGAAGTGTTACTTCTAGTAACCAGGCTAATAGTTCTCAGAAGGGATATAAAGCAGAGAACAAGTATGTGACTCATATAAGCTCAAAAATAAAAAACAAACACTATAAACAATAATACAACATGCCTAAATAACTTGGCAAAAGGCATTGTCCCCAGTACAGGAAATTTCTAATAACTATAATCATTAAAAAGATATGTAGCCATTTTTCTGCCATTGTTCTGTCTTGAATACACTCTTGGAGAGATGCATGTTTAAAGATAGAGTGTGATTCAAGATAGGGAGTGTATGAGTTGGGTCTGTGTATGTATTCACAAGAGGTATAGACACACCTTGCTTGGTATAATACAATCCTTGAGACACTTTGGTGTATTAAAAGTGTAGCAGTATATGAAGTGGTATTTCTTGTAACTGGGCCAATAGTTCTTAGAAGGGATATAAAAAGAAGCTCAAGTTTGTGACTCATTTAAGCTCAAGAATCAGACATAAACACTTTAAACCATAGAACAACATGTCTACCTAAATGACCTGGCAGAAGGGAAATGGCATTGTCCTCAGTACATGAAATTTCTAATAACAGGAATGCCATTAAATAAAAATGAAATTTTGAAAAAGATATTAATTTATAGGGGATGTTAAATAGATACAGTACTAGTAAGAGATATTCATCCCCTTGGATGCTTTCACATTTTATTGTTATACGCCATTGAATCACAGTGGATTTAATTTGGCTTTTTTGACACTGATCAACATAAAAAGACTCTTTAATGTCAAAGTGAAAACAGATCTCTGAAAGGTGGTCTAAATTAATTATAAATATAAAACACAAAACACCGCATAACTATACACCCCTTTAATATGACTCAGCTAAATGATCACTGATGTAGCTGATTGGTTTTATAGTCATATGATTAGTTAATGGAGATCAACTGTCTGCAGTCATGGGTTTTCAATCGATCTTAGTCAAAATGCACCATATCTGGAAGGGCCAACTTGTGGTGAATCTACACGATAAAGACAAAAGAAAACTCCAAGCAACCCTGTGAAAAAGTGATCAAAATGCACAGGTCAGGGTATGGAAACAAGAAAATATCCAAGTCAGTGTCCAGCAATAACTAAGAAATGGAAAGAGTATGGCACATCTATAATTCTGCCTACAGAAGGTTCTCTGCAAAAGATGAATGATTGTGTAAAGGACTACTGAGGGAGGACACCTATGAGAACTCTGAAGGAGTTACAAGCTATTGCGGATAATGCTAGTGAGACTGTTGCCAGGGATGCCACCAGTCGAGCTTTACGGGAGAATGTCAAACAGAAAGTTATGGTTAAAAAAGACACATGACAGCCCAGCTACAGTTTGCTAGAAGGCATATAAGGGACTATGATGAGACCAGGGCTGAGTATTTTGGCATTTAATGATTGAACACTGTGCATTATCAAAAACACACCATCCCCAGCACAATGGTGGTGGCAGCATCTTGCTGTGGGAACGTTTCTCTGCAGCAGGTCCAAAGGATAAAGGAGACAATGAAGGCAGTAAAATACAGGTAAATTCTGAAGGAAAACCGAATGAAGACTGCAGGAAACCTACACTTTGAGGGAAGATTTGTTTTCAAACAAAACAACGACTATAAGCATAAAGCCAAAGATACACAGATATAGCTAAGAAGCAGCAATGTTAAGTCCAAATCTCAATTTAATTAAGAATATTTGCATGAACTTGAAAAAGGCTGTTTGCTCAAGATCCCCATGCAACCTGACCTGGCAGAGCATTTTTGAATTGTAAAACTTGCAGTGTCCAGATGTGCAAAGTTGACAGAGAGAGACCTGTCCACACAGACATGTCTGCATACATGGCTACATAATGACTTGATGAGTGTGAATAGCTATGCTATTGATTATTTTGTGATTTATATCCATAGTTAATTTAGACCATTTTGCAAGTGTCTGTTTCCACTTTGACATGAGTTTTTTTTTTTCTATAGGTCACTCTCAAAAAAGCCAAATTACAACAACTGTGACTCAATGTACAATTTTAAAATGTGAAAACTTCCAAAGGGGTGAATACTTTTTAAAGTCAAAAATGTAATCAATAGAATTGAAGTGTACCTAATGAAACAATAATTGGAAGGAGTTATGTGCTTATTTTTTATTTAGTTTTTCTGTCCTGCCTCCTGTAAATGAAGCCTAAGGAGGCAGGGTCACCCAATTAGTCAGCAGAGGTACCAGCCCCTCCAGTACTTAAGCTGAAGCTAAAAAGTGTTCAACAGCTTTGGCATTGATTGATTTCTTGGGGGTTTGTTCTTAATTCTTGCATCTTTTCTTTTGTACCGTTTTTTACCCTGGCTTGTGAATAAGGAACTGTTTTGGGCCATTTTTCTTAGTCTGTTTGTCTTTGTTCTATTTCCCTGTTTTTCCATGCCTGTCCTTTGAGTAGAGGTTAGGTTGCCTAGGATGAGGCCTAATCTAGGGGCCCAGATATGAATTAAGGGCAGATCGGGCCTTTTGTGTGGATTTTGTGAAGGCCTCCTTCCCTTTTTTGGTGCTTTGAGTGGCAAGAAAACCTAACAAAAGGAGCACTGTGATTTGTCAATGTTTCCTATGTAGCACTGGTGAGAATTAGGAAAAAGCATCAATTTTCAACTGACTATCCCCACATCTGGTGCAGCTCTACTCACAGATGACAGTTACAGTTGTGTCGAGATCACATTCCATGACCTGATCTTTACACATTTCTGTAGTGTTTTTAGTTATGATGTAATACTTGGCTGTCTGTCACCAAACTTCAAGATTCATATGGCTTCATTCAGTAGCTTGATTAGCCTGTTTTATTTTAATCAAGAACTCAGTTTGTCTCAGGAATGGTTGAAGTAGTGAACACTGAAGGAACATTTAAATGAAAGGGAGAGAAGAACAGCGCTTACACATGCACCCTTCCACAGGCTTTTATCTTTATGTTAGATAAGCGGGATGTAAAGCTTCATTTTAATAACAGAAGTAGTAGCCGAATTGAGCTTTTTCTAAAGCCAAACAGCTGTAAAATAAAAGGAAAGTAGTACAATAAAAAAGATAAAAACACTACTGCATTATAATAAGCTTTTTTTATATGTTCGGAAACTATATCAATTTGTTATTACATGACATATGCACTATGGGTCAGACGTAATTCATTCTTCCCTGATGCATGACAGAATTCACTGAGCTGGAAGTTGTGAGACATGGATTGGTATTCTGACAGATATTGCCTAGCAGTTGTTGGGCTTTACTTTGAAAACAGTAACTGTGCAAGTGTTTCTTTGATGTATAATTGTCATCACAAATGCCACAAGAGCAGTTTAAAGAGAATATTTTACACTGAGTGGCTCTTTATTATTTATGTCTACCTATTAACAGGTTTGCCCCTCCCTTTGCACAAAAAACAGCCTGAATTTTTCACAGGACGAAAATTGTCGAAATTATATCATAAGGTTTCTATAACATGTCAACATTTCAAATTAGCTGCTAATACTACCCTAAACAGCCTGTTTCATCACATCTGACAAATGAAATCTGGTGACTGGGAAGGACACTGCATCAAAACATTTTAGGCCTGCTAACTACTATCATGAAGGAAAGTAACTGATCAGCAACAACTGTTAGGTGTCCTAAAAAAATCTGAAGTCTGAAAAAATAATTCAAGGGCCAATGTGTGCCAAGAAAACCCACCCACTATTACAATGCCACCACCAGCCTATGTTATTATTGTTGTTATTGGGAGTCTCAGACATGGGGAAAATTGTATGAGGCTTCTTAAAATTCCCAAAAAAGAAGACCAAATGGCCTTACCCTGGGCAGCCAGCCTCCGATTACTACCTGCAGGCTTCAGGCTAAGCAGGTTCACAATTGGCAGCTGGCTTTTAAAGTTCACAGTGCAATGAAAGGTCTGAAAAAAAATTCTACAAGAGAGAATAAAAAAAAAAAAAACTAACTAAAACTCTGACTTGTAAGACAATCCAAACAGGAATCTTTTCAATTGAGAATTTATTAACAAAAACTAAGAAAGAGCAAAGGATAGTAAATATTGAACAAAAAGAGCAAAAATGATTTGCCTAAAAGGCAACTCATGGTGAACAAGTCATAATACACAATCCCAAGGCAAATTCTAAGAAGCAAATTCTAACAAGCAAAGAATCTAGTAACCAAAACTAACAAATGAAAAGCAATACTTACAGATCTCTTACAACAATCAATGATCCACATCTGGAACCTCCTCTGTGACTATAGTATAAAGCCAGAGGCAGAAGCCAACAGCTGTAATGTCAGGGTGACTCTGTTCCTGGTGTTCCATCCACAAAACACAAGCAATAGAACGCAATGGATACATGATAACCAAATAGAATAGAAATAACACAAAAATATGAAAGATAATAATTCAAAACAATAACAAAACAAACTGTGGTGGGCTGGAGCCCTGCCCGGGGTTTGTTTCCTGCCTTCCTGTGTTGGCTGGGACTGGCTCCAGCAGACCCCCATGACCCTGTAGTTAGGATATAGCAGGTTGGATAATGGATGGATGGATAATAAAACAAAATAAATATAGACCAAGGGAAGAGAGCACTAGTTGAAACATAACAGTTAACAGAGAACATAATAAACACATAAACCCATTGGCTTTTTAAGGTATTCTAGTCTTCCTGTCAGTGTGTACCAGCAGTAAAGCTTCAACAGTTACTCAGTGTTTTTATTTGATTGGCAACAGAACTACAGATCCTTCATATTTGCTGAAAGCAGTCAAAGTTGGAAGGATCATCACCTCCTATAGATAGATAGATAGATAGATAGATAGATAGATAGATAGATACTTTATTAATCCCAAGGGGAAATTCACATACTCCAGCAGTAGCATACTGATAAAAAACAATATTAAATTAAAAAGTTATAAAAATGCAGGTATAACAGACAATAACTTTGTATAATGTTAACGTTTATCCTCCTGGGTGTAATTGAAGAGTCGCATAGTGCGGGTGAGGAACAATCTCCTCAGTATTGGTGAGAGGTTGCAATAGGTTGCTGGTAGCCTGGTTGTTTTTCAGGTAGTAAAACATTTTCACTGTGGTGCTGTCAACATGGAAACCCAAGAACAGCTGCTGATTCTGGTACCACCACCAAACCACCCCATACTAGAAAATCTGGGACCCTCTACTGTGCTTTGTTCAATAACCTATAAATCTTTAGTATGTACATTTGGACTTTTTGTACCTGCATATGCATATGATGGTGGTCTCCAAGCACCCAAATACATATAGAGAGTAAAAGTATTTCACAAAGTGACCCAGCATTATAATCATGAACACTTGATGCAAAGAGAAAAAACAGAAGTTCAGAATACATAGATGTTCAGTGTAGTTGCTAACACTGCTGCCTCAAGTTCCAAAATCCAGAGTTCAAATTTTGGGTCCAGTCACTGCCTTTGTGGAGTCTACACAGTTTCTATTTGTCTGTAAACCTTTTTTCTCTGGGTACCCACAACTCAAACATGTGCAGATCACATTAATTGGCAAACATACCTATGAATGACTGGCACCTTATCCAGGATTGTTATCCCACCTTGTACCCTAAGCTGCTAGGAAGGTCATTGAACTGTATTGTTGAAAGATATACAATGGAATCTTTCATTCTTATGATATGTACAGTGTACTCAAACTTCAAAAAGTGAGAATTTTGCAAAGAAATAAACAGTTACTGTGGTTACTCAAAATAAAAATTATACAAAATGGAATGAAAATACTGAGGGATGATCAACACAGTTGGTAATCTTTGATGATAAATTAATGACATGCTATTTAGCAAAACAAAATCATATGTGGTAGATGTTAGATGTTAACAAGTGGGCTATGCAGGGTAAATATGGTCTTAAAATATCACTTTATTCATGAGTTTACAGAAAACAAAGACCATGGCAATTCTCTGTAAGTCAAAATGGATCAAAGGTGTTCATTCAACTTTACAAAGTCATTTTTACAATGTACAGTAATCTGGGTCTCCCTGAAGTACTATCAGGGAGGTTACTGTATTTGTGCATTACAGTTTTTATTTCTGATAAGCCCAGTACTTCATTTTAAACATAATCAGGATACATGTTGTTAGCACAATAGCCTTAAAATAAAGCAGGTTGAATAAATGATCTAAACAAAATACTTCAATTACAAGGCCAGCATAGTGTGGTATTTAAGTTAGACACAGCAGTAATATTTAAAGGTGACAATGTCCATAAAAATATAAATATTACAAAGTGAAAGTTTAAAATAATACAAATGTAAAATAATATTCAACAAAAGCAAAACAATAAATATACAGAGTTGAAGATCATAAACTCATCAAAAGAAGATAATCAAAATATTTAAATCAAAGTGTTCTGATATGACATTACGTTGCATTAAAATGTTCTTTTTTGTCCACTGAGCCACATTTTCCATAATGGGAAACATTCTCATTTTTCTGATCCAATAACCTACCAAAACAAACCATCATTTTAAAGTTATTTTTTTACTTATAAAACATATCTTTTTTGGCAATTTAGGGAAGGTAGCACTTCATGGATCCAGTGTCCTGAGTTGAAATGTTATAGCCAGTCTGTTTGGATTTTTCGTATTATCTCTGCATGGATCTTCCTCCATGTGCTGTGGTTAATTCACATTTGTATAACATTTTGCAGTTTATTCAACTGGCAAATCCAAAATAGCTCTTGTGTGGGTGGGTGTGTGTTTGCAGGAATTGATCCTATGATGGACTGGTGTTCTGTGAGGGGCAGTTTCATTTTGGCGCTTTTCCACTGCATAGTACGGCACGACACGGTTCAGTTCAGCTCACTTTTGGGGGGTTTTCCACTGGGAACAGTACCTGGTACCTGGTCATTTTTTAGTACCACCTCAGCCGAGGTTCCAAGCGCGCCGAACCATTACCAAAACGTGACGTGAAACTCTGCTGGTCACTGATTGGCCGGAGAAAATCGTCATTACTGCGTCACTGGTTATTCTTTTTTTTAAAGGTACACACACGCGAAAGTTTGTGTCCCCATCGCTGGACGCAGTTTGTTGCATAAGTGGATGAATGTTTCTTCAGACATTCAAAAGTTCTCCAGCCACTGAGTGTTTGTAAAACCGGGAACAATCACATCGCACCACTCTGAAGCACGGTTAAATGTCCAAACAGATGGTCTGTTGCGGCGACTTTTTTGCAAAATGTGGAAGATCTGTAATATACAGAATCAACATTTTAATGTTACACTGGCAGTTAAGTTCATTTTATGCTTTGCAACAGTGATAAAAGTTAGCTAGTGATGTGCTTTTTTTAGATGCTTACCCTTGCGCGTCGAGCTAAAGTGTTGTCGTTGTCTGCGTGTTGTTGTAAAAGTTCCACGGTGTCACGGCAGTAGAGGCGGCGCAACTATAACGACACGTGAATAATCCCGCCCACTCTAAAGCGGTACTAAACTGCAGTCGAAACGCAAACCGAGCCGAACTGAGCCGAACCAAGGTGAGCTGTACTGAACCGTGCTGTGCCGTACTATGCAGTGGAAAAGCGCCTTTACTTGCACCCAGTGTAGCTGGAATATGCCCACACCCCCCTTGCCAATGCACTGGTTTACGCAGATTTAAGAACGTTATGTTATTAATATTCAACTGTAATATAGTAAAACTTGTTTACAGCATTATTTACCAAGAGGAAAAAAGTTTGAAATTACCTGCCTGTTAAGTCTGGGATATCCAGACTTCATTTGAACCAGCGCAGTTTATATTACAAAATGAGATCATATATAATATTTAACTTTGTGCTCTGTTCTTTGATAACAGTTTACATATAAGAAGTCTTATTTCTTATTCTTAAGACTTTTAATATGTTTAACTTCATTCAGAGGCATGTTTCTGGAGTATATCATATCTAATGCTGATTGGTGAAAATGAATATATATCAAAATGTGTTATGTAAATGAACCTAACTGATAAAGGAAACTTTTCTGATAGAACTCTTTTTTCTTCCATGATGCCTTGAAGAAGGTTCGTGGAGGCTCCACATATATAGGTGCAAAAATAAAGGACGATCATGTATAAATTTCACATATAAAGATTGCTCAAGACTCTTCTTTATTTAGTATTTTCTGCAACAATTTATTATTACATATCAGTTCTTCAAAGATCTGTTTGCAAAGAAACAAAACTATACAATAAAATCTTTCTTAGGCCATTGATTGCACCATTCCCTGCCTTATATCACCCTAATGACATATTTCTCTCCTCCAATGCCTTGCCAACCAAGTCACCTGCCACAGAATAAAAATAGCTTTGCTATTAACCACCAAGGAATATGTAATCCTTTTGATGCATCAAACATCCTCAGGAACAGAATAAAGTAATTACATTAAAAGTACACCCCACGTGAATGCAGCGATCATTCCACATTAGTGTTGCTTCAATTAGAAATTTACTGGTATGTTCATTAAAAGCTGTAGAGAATGTCATCTGCCATATTGTGTCCCAAAACAGTACTGCCTTAAAATCATTTTCAACATGATCAGCAACTTAGGCTATGATTCCATGAATATTGTAATGTCACTTTATTTCTTTAGGAAGCCTTAGTATTGAATTCCTTTATAAAGTATTCACAGAAGCATGCATATTTGATGCTTATAGCATTATTCTTCACTGTTTGCAGACTTTGGGTTATATGTGCTATAACATCTGAAGTCATTCAGTTTACTGATTTGTCCGCAAGAAGACATGTTTGGAAAGATCAATGGAAATGCAAATCGGTGTTGCACAAATTGAAGTTTAAAAATAAATGGATGATGTTGTGAGAAAAATGGTAAAAAAGGAGGTATTATATTTTCTTTTTATCTTTTTTACAAATTAACAAAAGTATTTAAACTTTCCTAATGGAGATAACAGACGTGCTGAGGGAGTTATTACATGACAGAAATTAATTTCAACCAAAAATAGTATGAAAATGACTAATTCTGCATGTGTAAATGTCATATTTCAGAAATATGTAGCAAAAAGCTAATAAGCCTTAGGCAGCAAATTGAACACTTCGTTATCAGAGTGTAACAAGTAGCCGTGATGACCATGGTGATAAGCATTTTGTGTTACAGGAAAATTCCTTTTAATTTGAGGGGATGAACTGTAGACAGAGTATATTGTCTTATCTTTGGGACCAAGACAGTGCTATCCTCAAAATCCCATCCTGATGTCCCCCTGTGATACTTAGTGTGTGCATTCACACATGATATGCATTTCTAGATACAGTAAAAAATACATGTTTGGTCTAGCTCTTTTGACTCCTATAAATTAGTTTATTTTACATAAAATATGTGTAACTATGAATTCTGTGAGCGTATGCTCACCAAGAAGCTTCTGATTCAAGTGCAAAAACCATTCTTGCACACTGACCAGTTTCTGGCGGGTCTTTGCTCAAAGAAGCCATTTACTTTGTAAAATATTTTTGAGTTTGTTAAGAGATTAATAAAAGATTTCTCCCTTTATGATTTTGAAGCTGATAGTATTCAGGCCGATTGGAATCAGTATGCTCTCAAAATATTTGTGGTTAAACGATGCAAACCCAGCAGATGTTGGTGTGATTGTTGACGGAAATTAAGCTGTAAGCATGTGCCATGTTACTAGGTGAATATATTCACTATAGTGTATATATTCACTAAATCCAAGTTACCCATAAAGAGCTCCGATATATTATTATGGATGGTTAAAGTGAAATATAAGAATAGCTTATTGTTATGCTATTAACTATATATCTTTTAATCGAAGCATTGTTTGCTTTTTTTTTTGCTTGTGTCCATGTAGCTATGAATATAGAGGCCCTGTGACTGGCAAATATTTAAAGGAAAATAAACCATTCTCATCCCAAAATAAGTTGCAGAGTAAATGAGCCCAAGAGGATGACTGTAGGCTTTTGTGAAGAGAAAATAAAGGTAAAATAAAATGTACACTGTTATTATTGTTATTCATAGAGAACAGAGATACAGCATACAATAAAGTTTGTTCAAGTATCATAATCTCCTTCACATTAAAAAGGATTTTTTTAATTAATTGTATTTAAGTAATACCTTCTGACAGAAAAATTGCACATATCAGATTCTTATAAATTCCATATACGGTATCTGTCGATTCATTTTCTTAACCCTCAAAATTCAGCTCATGGTCACAGGGAGATAAGCATATCCTAGCAGACTCTAACTAATCTAACATGCACATAAACTATTTTATCGGTTCCTATATAAAAAGGACCTATTTATTTATTTATTTTTGCATGAATCATACAACCAAAAGATAAATTAAGCTGTTTTTTAGAAAAAATATTAATCGGTCATTTTCAAAATTTATCTGTTTATTTTTCACTATTTAAATACAATGGCCTGAAGACCATAGTATTGTGTCAGACCCTAGACACAATTACACAACTATGCCACATACAGGTTCAAATAAGTCTTTATTCTTTTTTTTTCTTTCTTTCTTTTAAACAGGTTTGTTTACCACAGTAAAATAAGAAATATTCAATACTTTTTCTTTTTTTGCTTTCCTTCCTTCACCACCAGTTGAGTCCTGGCTGAGGAGGATGGGTTTCTTTTAAAGTGGGATCCAGAAGTACTTCTATACATCATCAGTATACTTTGGAAGCATTTCCGGGTCAGACAGATAAAGACAGGGTAGCTGCCTTCCAAGAGAAACCTACTGTGACCCCAGAGTTCCCTGCTCCAACTTGATACCGTGGAGTGGTGGCATCACCAGAATGCTGTTCCCAGGCAGACCTGAATGAATGAGAAGAAGATTAGCACCTCAATAGTGTTTCCATATACAGTGCACAGTTGCTGACCCATTGACTACTCTGCAGGTGAGTACTCAGGGAATACATTACCCCAACAGGCAGGCCTCCACTGTCCAACCATTAAATTAGTGTTTGGAAAAATATCACCAACAATCCTGATCAGGTCACCTGTCCATCCATGAGGTCTTTCACAATAATTAATAAATTATAAGAGTAATTATAATTACATCAGTAGTTATTGTTACAACTTGATCCTTACTACTTTGATTTTACTTTAAATAAAAAAGTCAGAGAGATAACTGTATATAAATAAAACTGTAATACCTTCTGTCTGTCTTTTGAATTTTTCATCTTTGTTTGTTTTAGTTATCTGTTTTGTCCACTAAAGGCCTTACATCAATATTGAGATCACGTCTTGTCTACTTGTCTTTTTGCTCAACAATCATGCAAAATGGGTTGAACTGATTTTCATTAGATTTTGCATGAAGGTTGCAGTTTGTTCAACTTAAACTATGAACTATGTGGTGTTTCAAAAATTTCATCAGGGGGTTATAATGTGAGGGGGAACCAAAAACTGCATTATTCTAAAATGGCAGAGTCAATTTTAATGACATTTTAAATGTATAATTAAGCTGAAACAACTTAAAATTGAGGCTACATGGTATTTAAAAAAATTATCAGAAATGGAGGTTGTAAGAGGCTAGGGGTGAGCAATACGTGCCTTATTATTAACATGCTGTAAATTGCATGAAATTTTTAATGTTTTTTACAGTTGATACAACTTAAAATCTGGACTTTAACGTGTTTTCAAAAGTCCCATTGGGAAATGAGGTAGTAACAGGAGGAGGGTGCAAAACCACAGCCAAAATGGTTCAGCCAATGGTAGTGATATCTGGGATTGTTTAGGTTTGACCCTGTTTACAGTAAAGGCTAAATGCCCATGTCTGCAATTCAATGGAACCTATTGCTACCCATCACATCACAACCTAGACACAAATCCCACAGCACTCAAAAATAGCTCTGTTTTTACAATATTGTTTTTATTAACATTATTGTTCATGCAATTTAAAACATAGGCCTTCTGGACTTTCAGGAATTTCACTGGGGCGTCAAAGTGGGATGGTCAACACCACACAAATCATACATTACCATAAGACGGCTAGTGCATTGTTATGAAATTTTGTCCAGTGGTTGAAATAAGTCACGTTTAGCCACCACATTTTCCAGCACTGATAATTGTGAATTTCACATAAATACGTGCTACAGGATAGTCAACAATTTCAGGCATGTAGAGAAATGAAATTCCCAACGGGATTAATATTTTTATCTAAAATAATCTAAACTAAAAAGGATCTAGTAAACTCTAACCTGGTATTCCTATTGGAAATGTGGGCTGCCCCAAGTAATTATTATCAGGAAGAGATCTAAAAACACACATCAATACCAATTAAACATAAAGTGCAGTATCAGGAAGAGAACCTGGAGTAAATATTCCAGAAGAGGGAGGCTAAGTTTATGGAATAATCGTATGTGTATAATTCCTTTTCAGCATTCTTTTGGTTTTTTTGTTGTACTTTACACCCCATTAACATTTATTCTGGGATTTGGTAAAGTTCCAGAGCACCCCTTATTTACCTTATCCTTTAATGATACTTTTGCTTCTGGAAAATTCAGACGAAATTATTCTAGTTCATGGGGTCAAAATTACCCGGTTATTTTAGTGGATTGGTGCACAGCATGATTAGTAACTGCCAGATAACTGCTTGACATTTCTCTTAAGAATAAGCTCGTTAACTATATTTTGGGAATGTTGCTTCTCCAGTTTCTTAAAACCATATAAAAATTTTGGAACTTGCATGAGGTTTGTAAACCAGGAGCCACTTGGTTTCGACAGCTTCATTTTCAGCTACACAGGTGCTATGATTGGCAAATGCTACAGTAAAATATCCAAATCAATGTACACATAATTCAAATGTGCTATTATGCACAAAATGTTAAACACTAGATACAGACTAGCTGACAAACCCAAATTAGTAAATGATTGAACAAATCAATGAACTATTGATGGGCTGAATGTTAGAATATTCTGGAGGGATTTTGTCACAATGGTGTTCACAGCTGCAAGCTTTGAGACTACATAAATTAGAATAGGGGATGCATTGATTTTCAACAACATATTTTTTTTCAAAGAGCAATCGAATTTTTTATTGGAACTTAACCACATTAAAAGGACATACAATCTTATCCTTAGACTGCTATTTCACTGAATGTTGGAAGCTGTTCTTTGCCACTTCATTTTTCAAGCTCTGAACTAAAGTTAAACTTTATTTCCTGAGTCATTCACTGGCATTTCTCCTTCACACTTAAACTGAACTTTTGGGAAACAAAAACACAGAACCTATTAGTTAAATTATTTCTTTCCATATAGTATTTGTATTTTTTGCCATAAAGCACATACCTTTTAATTTTTCTTCTTACATACAGTAGCCAAGGAGAACGTATTGCAAAGGGATTGATTATTTTATGGATTTACAGGTTTTAGATGTTCCTGAACACAGACATTTTTCATTGTGATTTTTATCTATATGTGCATCTATGCATCTGTTTCATGTGTGATTGCAGTGAAATGTGACAGTCTTATCACAACCATTTAATGCTAGAATACTGCTGATTCTGAATGAAATTGATACACAGGAACATCTAGCTTATCGAGATAAATATATGTTCTTTTTACCTGATGGGATCCTGAAACCTTTTGACAAAAAAGTTTAACAAGAAAGATGTAGAAATGTTAAAATTCTACAAGTGAAATTTGAAGTAGCTTTTCATATCTCTAATAGGTTTTGGTCTACCATTATTTTAGCACCTACAGCATGGGTCCCTAGTTCCGGTCCTGGAGGGCCACAGTGGCAGCAGGTGTTCATTCTAACCCTTTTCTTAATTACTGACCAGATTTTGCTGCTAATTAACTCTTTGCCTAAATTTTATTTGATGAACAGCTTAAGACTCAGGCCCCTTAAATATTTCTTTTTTCCTTAATTAGCATCCAAACAATATCCATCCATTCATCCATTATCCAACCCGCTATATCCTAACTACAGGGTCACGGGGGTCTGCTGGAGAGAATCCCAGCCAACACAGGGCACAAGGCAGGGAACAAATCCCGGGCAGGGCGCCAGCCCACCGCAGGACACACACACACACACACACACACCAGGGAAATTTTAGAATCGCCAATGCACCTAACCTGCATGTCTTTGGACTGTGGGAGGAAACCGGAGTACCCAGAGGAAACCCATGCAGACACGGGGAGAACATGCAGACTCCACGCAGGAAAAATATTAAGACACAAAATGTACCAACACATAAACAACAACCTGCATCCATCACACAACTGAAAATAAAAAAGGTAAAGGCCTCAGTAATGTTGATCTGCACTGGTCCACAAAACATTTTGACAGCGCTCTTAAAAAAGAAAATCAACAGTTTTCGAAATTCCTGCCATGGTAGAATGTGTGCCATAGAATGGAATAACGGGTTTAATTAGCAATGAGAATTGGCTTCAAATTAAGAAACTGAATGAAGTGAAGTTGGTTGGAGTTTGAGGCCCCAACTTAGTTGGTCATCTGTTGGTTCACTTCACATGAAATTTATGTTTAGGTGCCATTTAAGGAAAAAAGAATCAATTCAGTGTTCAGACTCTCAAGAAAAGTTAATTAAAATAAAGGGAAATACTTAATTAGCAACAAAAACTGGTCACTAATTAAAAAAAGAGTGAGAATGAAAACTTGCAGCCACAGTAGCTCTCTAAGACTGGAGTTGGAGACCCCTGACCTACAGTATGTGTCCCTAGCTCCAGTCCTGGAGGGCCACAGTGGCAGCAGGTGTTCATTCTAACCCTTTTCTTAATGAGTGACCAGTTTTTACTGCTAATTCACTTCTTTTGAATTTATTTTAATTGGCTTGTTTTTTAAGATTTGTTTCCCTGAATTTCTTCATTGTTCCTCTGAATTGCTTAATTGCTTCCCTTAAATGGCACCGAAAAAGAAATGAAATGTGAAGTGAGTAAGCCAACAGAAGGCCAACTAAGCGAGGGCCTGCAAATTTAAGCAACGATTCTTGTTTTTAATTAAAACCATTCTTTAAATCTCTGGCTTGTTGCTGCACTCATTGTGTAATAGCATATATTTCAAAAACTGTTGATTTTCTCTTTTCTAAAAGTGCTGTTTACATATTTTGGGGACCTAAGCAGATCAATATTCTTGAGACCTTCATCTTTCTTTATTTTCAGATATTGCATGATGTATACCGTTTGCTGGTCGTTTTTTGGCTCATTTTGTATCTCATTATTGTCAGTCATTTTTCAACCTGCTATATCCTAACACAGGGTCACGGGGGTCTGCTGGAGCCAGTCCCAGCCAGCATATGGCGCAAGGAAGGAACAAACCCCGGGCAGGGCACCAGTCCACAGCAGGGCACACATACGCACCCACACACCAAGCACACACCAGGGACAATTTAGGATCACCAATGTACCTAACCTACATGCCTTTGGACTGTGGGAGGAAACCAGAGCACCAGGAGGAAATCCACTCAGACAGAGAGAACATGCAAACTCCACACAGGGAGAACCCAGGAAGCGAACCCAGGTCTCCTTACTGTGAGGCAGCAGCGCTACCTCATTATTGTTTTGCTGCTTATTAACACTAGAATTACCAGAGCCTACGAAAAAACTCGTAGATCCATCCCACCTTAAAATGCTTCGCACCTCTCCATCAGCGTCTTTTGTCCTTTAAATGTGTTGATAAGCAGCAAACAGCAAGCAGCCTGCTATCACATCCCCCCACCACCACACAGTTTTCTCAGCTCAAGTCTGTTTACCTGCGTGTCAGTTGCTTATATTTGTATAGAGTGAGAAGTCAAGCAAAATGACACCTTTTATAAATACTATATTGTTGCTTGGAACACTTACATATCATGTGTGTTTCATGTCTACAACAATCTATGTAAACACATTGTTAAAACAGAAGCATTTTTCATGTTTTAGTAATAATTGACAAAATGTAGACATGAAGTGTATAATGTGTAAAGCCTGAAATCCAAATATCAAAGAAACACTTTCACAAAAGGTACAAATATAACAGAACAAATGCGCTTCCATTCCAAAATATAACTGCAGAAAAAGAACCTGCATTAGGGTGCGACATTGACACGCATTTGCTACGACAGCTTCGGTGGTGCAACGAAATCAACTGTTGACTGGTAATCAAAGCTTCACGGGTTCGATCCCAGACGAGTTAGTTTTGAGAAGTGAGCTGCTCATATTTTTACTATTTTAGAATAAAAACATACATTTGATTCCAGTCTGTAACAGCCGGTGTAATTTATGATACTTATAAAGGTTAGCTTTGTTTTTTTTTTTTTAATTCGGTTTTATTCTCTCAGCCGCGTTCACAATCCCAACTCCACCACCCCACATCTGACGCTGCTGTTTTCACATAGATGCGCTATAACAGAGGTAAACTCAAATCATGACGACGGTTGTACATATACAAAGTACAGCGATGGCAAAAGTGCATTTTTGATCCGATGTAGAACAGTCGTCATGATTTGTTATTAATAAGTTTGGACTGTGCTGCAAGCAAGAATGATATAAAGTATGAAGAGTGATGTGAGACCCAATAGGGTAGAATTTTTCTAGGATATGGTGGTCAACCTTCTTCATGATTGTTGAGTCATTGTTTATAGACATGTATATATAAATATTAAATCAAGCATCTTATAAACTTCTAATGCTATATAATTAGCTTTGTAAAAAAAAATTACCAAAATACCCTCTTTGTCAATGTATTGCTCTTTAAACCTCATTTCAGCAGTTGATGTAATTTTCTGAAATGACAGAAAATAGCTAAATATCACAAAACATATAAAAGACCCTAGATGGAATAGAAATAAGCCAAACATAGTTTCCTTAAAATGTATCTTAAAGACTAAAAGATTTATGTTTGTGCCCCCCACCTCCAAAAGTAATATCACATTTGAAGATAAAGAAGTCAAATATCTATTGTTTAAACCACAAATTGAACCACGTACAGTACCATGGGTGAACAAGTTGAACTCAGCAAAATAAGTTTTTAACTTAACTTATTATAAATTTAGCAATATAAATGTCAATAACCTTGTAATGTGTAACTCACGAAGCTTAGACACTTTATTTATGATCTGCGGCTTGGGTTATCCCACAAACCATCAAGTGCTGAAAGGAAATGACACATGATCAACGATCGAGGGGCTTAAGAGATAGGAGACCCCCATGAAGCTATGTATGCTGGCACCCCACCAATCAATTAATAACAGTTTATGAGCTTTGCCCCCAATAATATCTGCACTGAAGTTCAAATACAGATGTGCTGCACAATTAAAACTGTTACTGCCTGGATCTCCAGAAGGGGAGATGGGGAAAAAAAAGTGTAAGCAACTGGAGTTGCATTCAATTCAGACCCCCTTTTTCTCCCCTAGCAAAAACAACAATCTAACCTTGAAATCAGTGTCATTTCATAATCACGGCTAGCAAAATAAATCAATATTAGGCCTTTCCCTGCTCAACAGATCATTGCAGGGTCCAAATTCACTTATTTTACAAAAGGTTATGCACCTTTATGAACACTGTGCCAGCAGCAAGGAACCTGCGAGTATGTGCATTTCTGCAGAATGCTAGCACTAGCACTAACTAACAAATGACCTATAAATGAAGGTACACTGCAAGACACTAATTGCATCATGGTAAAGCCAGGCAACGCACCTCACTTAATTTTGGAGAATGGAGACACAGCATTCCTCTTTGTTAAACCAACTGAAATGCTATCTCACAAACTAGTGGGTGCAGGCACCCCAGATTGGGAATTCCTGACTTAGATTGTTTGCCTCTGTCAATACTTTAGACTGGGCATTCTAGTTTACTACCAAGTGTTATCAAGTTGATGAGACATTGTATCTTAGCCTTTTTCCAATTTTGTCATAATCCACTTCCCTTTAAAAAAATGAATGGAAAGAACTGGTATCCATTTCCTGAAATTGCTTACAACCTTGGATAGGATGCAGGCAGATGTATTTCACTGAAATCATGATTCATACAGGCCTTTTGTTCTTTAACACTTTTATATCCCTGTACAAAAACAGCACATGGTTACCATTCTAAAATAAGATATTGTACCAACGAGTCATTTTAAAGTGAAACACCTGCAGCAGCAAGCTGTTTTTTTTGTTTTTTGTTCTTTCAAGAATGTAAGTATTTTCTGTATAATGTGGAGTCTCTCTTAATACAGTGAATGTTTCACTGTAAAAATATGATTCACATTATAGCAAATCATTTTGACAGCAGTTATTACCCCATAACAGTTTTTAACATATATCTTCAAATGGATGCAGAATGTGTCATGGTAGACAAATTTACAGGCAAATCTAAAAGGTTCATTCTGGCTTTGTTAAATGTGGAAAACATTTTTGCTAAGCACTGAAGTTTTCCAATTGAATGTTAAATTATTTTTGTTTATAAAGAAGACTAAGACTAAATAACCCGGCATCATTCTTTATATCACTTACTTTGCCATCAATAAAGATTCTGTATTTCTTGGTGCAGAGCGCCCTTGTATGCATGATTGACACTGAGCCTTCTGTATCCCCTCTTCAGACACAGATTTAGCATGTGTAATATATTCACTTCTCTCAGAGCAAATCCTGTGAATCTAGAAGTATTAAGATAACGAAGGGTTATCAATCAGAAATCTAGGATGAAAAAAGACAGATGTGATAAAGTGTTTCTAACAGTTACTTTGTAATGAATAGCAAACACAAAATAATCAGTTTTAATTTAAATACAGACAACTAAAATTTGAGTATTGATAGTATATTGTAATAGTAAGTCTATACCATTCAGTTCACATACAATATTTATAAAATGCTAAAAGGCAGTCTTTTGTGGCCTGACAAGTAAGAAGCAGTTTTTCAGGGTATCTATGCCTGAATGTTACAAGAGCACAAATGGTGAGGCTAAAAGCATCCATCAATCATTGTACCCATCTTGTGCTGTGCATCATAGCATTATTTAGATTCAAAGATGCATTTCTTATTTCCAAGCCACTAATAGTTTGTCACTTTTAGTATTTTTAACGATTTCTTTTTAATCTTAGTCCTTCAACACCTTATTTTAAGATCTAGTAGTCCTGCATTTAAAATAAAAATGATAAATGTTTTCACAACCACTGCTTATTTAATTTTGGAATCTACAATGTATTTACTGCCATTTTTGTCTGTCAATCTAAACTCAATAAAGTATAATGACAAATTGAAAATATCTTTTATAAAGGTGGGCATATTTAAAAAAAAATGAAAACTGAAATCTCTTCTGTATTTAAGTATTCAGACCCTTTTCTGTGGCACTCCAAATTTTGGTCAGGTGAATCCTGCCTGCTTTAATTTGTCTTGAGCTGTGTCTAAAATTTTTGTGGAGTCCACATGTGGCAAATTGTGTTGATAGGAAATATCAAGTCAAAGGAACTCTTTGTAGACCTCCATGATCAAATTGTGGTGAGGCATAGAACAGGGGTGGGCAATGTCAGCCCTGAAGAGCCGCAGTGGCTACAGGTTTTCATTCCAACCCAACTACTTAATTAGAAAACAATCCTTGTCAATCTCAGACCTTATTTAATTTTATTGCTTGTTAGCCTGCAATGTAAGGTTCTTATATCATAGATTTTTTCCTTTCCATGGATGTCATCCAAATGAGTTGAAGCCTAAAATGTATCATTTTCAGTCTGTCACATTTTTCTATTGTTTTTTATTGAATCAAACAGTACACAGATGTAAATGGAAACAAGCTAGATGGAAAACTACTGGCTGCTGTGTCATTTACATGTTATTACTAAACAAGTTAAATTAAATTAAATTAAAAACAGTGAATGCAGCTGTTTAAGATTGAAATAAGCAATTAAGGGTGGGGACCTTTTACAAGTGAGACCAGTAAAATGAAGCATCAAAATGTCACTTAAGTAATAAGTGCTTTATCAGCAATAATTGACTTCTCATTAAGAAACTGGGTTAGAACAAAAACCTGCAGCCACTGTGGTTCTCCAGGACCAACATTGCCCACCCTGGCACAGATCATGGCATTTCTAAAGCTTTAATAATTCCTAGGTGCTCAATATCCTCAATAATTGTAAAAAGTTTGAGACCATCAGGACTCTTTCTAGTGTTGGCTGTCTGGCCAAAATGAGTGAGCAGGCAAAACTTTCTAAAAATGTGCTTTCACTTTGTCCTTTTGGTTTATTGGGTGTAAAGTTATTGTGGCACATTTAAATATTTAAAATAAAATCTATAACACAATAAAGTGCACAGAAAGTAAAGTGGTCCAAATACTTTCTGAATCCACAGTACATGATGGTTTCCAACTAACATACTCAAAGTATTATTATTACTAGTGATGAGCGAACCCCGCAGCATACATTTGTCCATGAGTTTAGTGAAATCACAAAAATATAAAATGAACTGATGTCAATGCGGAAGGGGGAACTGATTTAGTTTTGAAAAAATTGCAATGGTGCAGTGGTGTTTTAAGTGTCTGTGAGGGCCAGAGAAAAGTCTGCAGAATATCCTTGACTGATTATGGTGTCCAAATATCGCTGTAAGTGAGCAGTGATAACCACTGCAACACCATGCCTCAAACAAAAAAAAAGAAAACGAATTCCACAAACAAAAGTTCTGGTCTTGTCCGTTGCGGGAGATGGACATCTGAAGCCGAGCTCCATTAGCAGCAGTGTTATTTTTTCTGTTATTTCTTATTATCCCAAGGTGTCCTGTATTTATCCAACTCAAGGGTTCTATTACAGTATATGCAAGCATATATAAACATGGTTGGCAAAAAGGGGGCTCAGAAAGAAAAAGAAAAGAAAACTAAAGCTATATCCAAGCCTAGACAGGCAAGTCCAAGTTCAAGTTCAAGGTACGGCCTGTCAGAGACTGACATGGAACAGACGGATGAAAGCCCAGACACCTCGGGACCATGGCCCGCTGCATCGTCTCCACTTGAGAGCGAAAATGGGAGCGAATGTGCAAGTGATGCAGGTCACAATAGCTCCGCGATTGGAGAAGATCATTTGAAACTGGAAAAGGCCTTGCAGTCCGCGCTTTCACCTACTCCTCGCGACCTGGGAACATTGGCTGTAATAGAGCCTACAGCTTCGCCTACAGTGCACGAAAGCAGAAATGATCTGTCTGAACTGAAGGTGATGATCGCTGAGCTCAAGTAAGAGATAAAGAATGATATAAAGAAAGAAAAAAATAGTATTCTCAAGACAAGAGAGAGGATAAGCGAGAAGAGAAGCGAGAAGACAAGTGAGAAGCTGCAAGAGCTGCGGCAGGATAATAAAGACACGGAGAAACGTGTATATAAACCCTTTTGAGGGGGCCTTTAAATATATGCTGTAAAAAATTGAGGAGCATGCGTCTAAACTGAGCACACTTGCAGATCAGCTGGAGTATGTTAAGCAGATATTCACGACTCTAATTGAAACAGACGAAAATCTAGCATCCACCGCTGATGGAAAAGCAACAGCTGCCAATTCCGAATGCAAAAAACTCAGAGACAGACTTGCTGCTCTGGAAGATGGATACAGAAGGAATAATATTAGAAATGATGGTCTACCTGAGAATCGCAAAAGTCCAAACCCAATGAAATTTGTAGCTGAACTATTCTCCAAAATAATTGGAGAAGACTTTAAATCAGACACCGAGAGAGCTACAGCTTATTGCATACAGGGATCGAACAACTCTAAATCTAGGACTTTTATTGTACGCTTTGAAAAGTTACAATTTGAAATTAAATGTAATATCACTTCTCAGACAGAAACAAGAGATTTAATTTGAAAATAATATCATTCGTATTTTCCCTGATTTCTTAACCCTCAACAGCTGCTGCGCATGTCTCTTTTTATAATATTAAACAGCGCTAACAAAAAGCCGATATCAGATACAGCCTCTTGTATCCTGCCAAACTGAAAGTGGAGATTCAAGGCAAACATTACATATATACTAGTAGGGATGAAGCAGATAAAGAGTTAAGAAAGCTGATCCTGACACTTTCCTGAAATATGACTGTAAGTTGCACCCTGTCATGGCATTGTAAAGAAGATATCACCGGCTGTCTGATCCGCTTGTAATGACAATGGTACAGTAATTATACATCCTTTTCCCTTCTTGGGTCACTATCTGTTTTTGTTTTAATTACAATTTTACACGTTTATGTATGTATGTGTGGAACAAATTAAATTAGTAACCCTTTTTTTTTTATTCTAAAGGAGACTGTTAAACATCATACCCTTGGTTTATTGTTGTTGTTATTATTGCACTAGGGTTTACTATACTTATCCAGGGCCACTATTTAACACCATTCCCTGGATTTACTATCTTAACATTTCAAGAATGTTAAAGATTTTCTTTTTTTTTTGTTATGCTTATAGTATTTAGACTGTATTGGCAATAGATATCTCAATTTTAATTAATATATACAGCTGCTGGGGCTTGTTTTGCTTTGGATGTGCTCTGTCCCTAGGTATGTCAGAGGACTGGGACTTTGTGAAGTGGGGTTCAGCCTCGCGTGCTGAGGCAAAGTGGATCTAGGGAGGGGGAGAAAGAGAGCAAGCTATCCGTAATCTATCCTTTTAATCCTTATAATTATAATTACCAACGTAACAATAGACTGCATGGCAATAACCCCTGGCAAAATTGGAAATTAAGGTCAAAGCTGTCTCACTTTTGGTTAAGACTATACAATTACATCAAAAATTCAGAATCAATGTCTCTAAGATGGGTCTTTTTACAGGAGACCAACTTATTAATCTAGGATCAGTTCCGGCTGCAAAAAGACTGGACTGGCCAAATGTTCCATTCCAGCTTTACAAAAAAAACTAAAGGTGTGGGAATTTGTATACATAGAACAGTCTCATTTGTAGTATCAGATGTTGATTCTGATCCTGAAGGGAGATACATGCTTGTTATGGGTAATTTATTTAATTGTAAAGTGATTTTGATAAATGTTTATGCACCCAATGTGCATGATAGGGAATTCATCCAAAATGTATTTGCATCCATTCCCAATGTGAAAACTCATAAAATTATAATGGCTGGGGATTTTAATTGTGTTTTAAATCCAGACCTAGATAGATCTCCTGTCACAGGGGTGATGACATCTAACACTGCAAAGATAATTACACAATTTGTAACTGACCACAACTTATCAGACCCCTGAAGATTTCTAAACCCAAATTAAAGAACATATTCCTTCTACTCACCAGTGCATCATTGCTACTCAAGAACTGATTATTTTTTTATAGAAAACCGTTTCTTGCCCACGATTAAATCTTGCAAGTACGACGCTATTGTTATTTCCGACCATGCCCCTCTGATCTTGGAGATAAAATCATTATGCCCCACATACTCATCTCGCAGATGGCGTCTTAACCCACTTTTATTAGCAGGCGAGAACTTTACAGAATTTACATCAAAACAAATCAGTTTTTTTCTAGAGACAAATATATCCTCAAAGGTTTCTGCAGGAATACTCTGGGAAACCCTGAAGGCCTTCTTAAGAGGTGTGAACGCTGGCCCGGACACACACAGACGGACAACATATTTTCAACCCACACACTGTTTATTTGCACTATTTACAATATAAAAGTCCAGTGCACACTCACAAACCCCAGTGCTGTTAGTACTGAATCCTCCAAAGTCCAGGGCCCACAGTTTCTTGTGCCTTCCTGGCCGCCTCCAGTCCTTCCTCAAGCTCAGTCCTTCTGCCTCCCGACTTCCACCACCGACTGGAGGGAGGCGGCCCCTTTTATGGGAACCCGGACGGGTTCCAGCTGCTTCCTGGCACTTAGCGGTGGCCACACCCCTGTGTGGCGGAAGTGCCGGCTGCGCACTCGGAAGCTGCCCGTGTCTCCCCAGTCGTCTTCTCCCCGGCACTTCCTGGTGTGGCGGAAGTGCCGGGCTCCCGGGATAAACAGGCACTGGGGCGCCGCCTGGCGGTGGCCACGGGTCCCTACAGGGCTGGGCTTCAAAGCCCCCTACCCGAGGACCCCTGCATAACCAGGACGGACGCCCCCACTCGGTCTGGAGGAGGCACACACCCTCCTCTGGTCCTCCAAGGCGTCCTGGCCAGGCTCCACCCCCGGCCAAAGACCACACGGGGTAAACCGGCATCGGGGCGCCGCCTGGCGGTGGCCACGGGCCCCTACAGGGTAGGGCTTCCATGCCCTCGACCCGTGGCTCGCAACAGAACCAGGACGGATGCCCCCTCACGGTCTGGAGGAGGCACAAGCCCTCCTCACGTCCTCCTGGGCGTTCCGGCTGGGCTCCAGCCCCGGCCGGGGACCACAGAGGACAGATTATCTCATATCTTTCCCACAGAAATAAATTGGAAATCAAGCAGGTATCAAAGCTAACCAACAAAATTACTAGAATAGATCAAGAACATGCCAGGTGTCCAAGTGAGGCTCTTCATAGGAAAAGGCAGGCTCTGCATTCAGAACTCAACTGCTTGACAGCTAAAGAAACTGAACTCATTTTTAAATCAAGATGTCATTACTTATGAACATGGAGAGTAAGCTAATAAGCTTTTAGCTCAACAAATCCACAAGCAAGAAGTTCGCAAAGCAATCCCAGCAATTATCAACACAAACGGAGACATAATCATTGACCATAAAATACACACTGCTGTTTTCACATAAAGACACACTATAGCTCTGCACTTTGTAGGAAGTAAGTAAATAAATCCAAATAAATAACATCTGGACAGTGTATGAGCCCTAAAAATAAGTCTGACTGTATTCTCGTACCAATGCTTGTGAACTGAAGTGTCTGCGTGCACTTTTCATGGCATTACACGTGTATTTTTTGAGTGTGCTCATGTTGATCAAACAGAGGAAGCTCTGCAGTGTACTTGTAAGTTTCTTTTTTCTTCGGTTATAGTCTTGAATTAAAGTGCACTTATTTTGTTATACTTGTACATCATCATTTATATGTTACTTACATAAAAGCTAGATCGAATGTTATTTACTTCCTACACAGTGCAGAGCTATAGAGCGTCTTTATGTGAAAACAGCAGTGTCAGATGGGGATGGGGGGGAGGGTAGGGTAGACTGAGAGAATGAAACTGAATAAAAATGTAAAAAAACAAAGCTAACCTTTACAAGTATCATACATTTACACCGGCTGTTACAGACTTAAATCAAATGTATGTTTTTATTCTTAAATAGTAAGAATAAAAGCAGCTGACTTCTCAAAATGGACTCGCTGGGGATCGAACCCGTGAAGTTTTAATTACCAGTCAGCTGTTGATACTGTTGCACCACCAAAGCTGTCATAATAAATGTGTGTCAATCCCACACCCTAATACGTATTGTTTTTCTGCAGTTATATTTTTGAATAAAAGCGCACTTGTTCTGTTATATTTGTACCTTTTGTAAGTGTTTCTTTGATATTTGAACTTCAGGCTTCATACATTATAAACTTCATGTCTACAGTTTGTCAATTCTTACTAAAACATGAAAAACGTTTCTTTTTTAACGATGTGTTTACATAGATAGCTGTAGACAAGGAACACACATGAAATGCAAGTGTTCCAAATAAAGATATAGTATTTATAAAAGGTGCCATTTTGCTTGACTTCTCACTCTATACAACTCCAAGCAACTGACACGCAGGTAAACAGACTTGAGATGAGAAAACTGTGCGGGGTGGGGATGTGATAGCAGACTGCTTGCTGCTTATCAACACATTTAAAGGACAAAAGAGGCTGACGGAGAGGTGAGAAGCGATTTAGGGTGGGACGGATCTACAAGTTTTTTCGTATGCTCTGGTAATTCTAGTGTTAAGAAATTAGATTCAACCATAACCACATTTATTTGGAATTCAAAACATCCAGGTATCAAAAGAGCGACCCTACAAAGGCCAAAGGCAGAAGGTGGCATGGCCATACCTAACTTTCAATTTTACAACTGGGCAGCAAACATACAACATATAAAAACCTGGACATTGACACAAATAGATGAACATATACAGGCTTAGTCTGCAAAAGAAATAAAATCCTGCAGTTCCTCTTTATATTCCTTGCTTTGCGCCCCAATAAATGCAAATTATCAGCAATATATTAATAACCCAATAGTGTTTCGCTCACTCAGAATATGGAACCAATGTAGGAAGCATTTTAAGATAGAGAATCTTTTATCGGTGGCACCTCTCAACCCTCTCAAATATATACAGTTTTTAATGTCTGGAAAACATTTGGGATTAAAGCACTTACAGAGATCTGTACATAGACAATGCCTTTGCATCCTACGAACAATTACATTCTAAATTTAACTTTCCAACAACACATTTCTTTCACTATCTTCAAATTAGAAACTTTGTTAAACAGAACTTGTCCAATTTTCCTCACCTCCCACCTCCTTCTATGCTGGGAAATATATTGATCAGTTTCAAGGACTTAGACAGCATTTCTGCAATTTATAAAACCATTTTACAGTCCCTCCCTTTCAAAGACCCAAGAGGACATTGGGAAAAGGATCTCTCCCTCAATATCTCAGAAAGGGAGTGAAAGGTAGCAATGCAGAGAATTCACTTGAGCTCCATATGTGCAAAGCATATAATTATTCAACTCAAAATTATATATTGAGCACATCTGTCTCACTTAAAATTGTCCAAAATGTTTCCAGGGCAAGATCCAACCTGCGAACGCAGCAATCAAGTTCTATCCTCACTGGGTCAAATGTTTTGGGCCTGCACCAAATTAACATCACTCTGGACCAACATTTTTAAATGCCTTTCAGACAGCCTTGGTGTCACAATCCCTCCTAACCCATTACCAGCTGTGTTTGGTACTCTTCCAGATGGACTTAAAGTGGAGAAGGACAAACACATTGCCTTTACTACACTACTGGCATGCAGACTTATCTTGCTCAACTGGAAGAATCCTAACTCTACCCTTTTACGTCAGTGAGTAACTGATGTTATATAGTTTTTGAAACTGGAAAAAATCTAATTCTCACTTAGAGGATCTGTCCAGAAATTTTTCAAAACCTGGCAGGATCTAATCAATAACATTTTAGAATAAGCTTTTAAAGCACTGAGAAAGTAATTCTCTTCCCATTTCTTTTTCTTCTCCATTTATCTTTATCTGTCGATTAAACTCTTTAATTTATGTATTTTTACAAGCTTTAAGTTTCACTCTGTTGGGCATGCTCTCTTTCTCAGGAGTGGGGGTTGATTTGTTTTCAATCCTATTTTTTTTGTAAAAGTTGATCTATTTGTATGGAATGATTACAATAAAATCAATAAAATTTGTTAAAAAAAAAAAAAGAAATCCATAAACAAAATACAGCAAACGGCCACAAACTACAAATACGTAAATAAAATATAGAAATCCAACCTTGGACCACACATGGAGCTGGCTTTTTCTATTGTCTGAAGTCGTGCTATCGGGCACAACAGAAATGTCTTTTTTAATTCCAATGTATCAGTGCAGATTCTTTGTGCTTTTTCTTCTAGCAAAAAAAAAAAGAAATGCCTTGTAAATAGTAATAAATGTTTTGTTTTTATTATTTCACAGTATGTCCTGTGTTTTGTGATGGAGAGGGTGAAGGGAGGGCTCATTTTAGGCTTGTTTTAGGATCACAGCTGCACACGTGGCTAATGTGCATTGCTTATCAGTTTATATATATACGATGACAGTACTCAAAATTCTTATTATTGTCTGCTAATGTAGCCCTCAAAGGCAATTTTTTTTATTTTTTTTTTTAATATACATGCAAGATGGAAATCCAGAAGAGCTACTTAACCTTTGTGTCTTCATGACCCATTTTTACCTTTTTAAGTCCACTGACCACACACATGCAGCAATCAAAGGTGGGGGTTTGTGTGGGGAGTTGAAAGGCCTTTGAGTGTAAGAGCGTAGAAAAATGAGTGCAGTTAGAGATGGAGGAAAATATTATACAGCAATGGGGTATGGGGATGGTTAAGCAAATTTCAGTAGCTGCAATGGCTTTTTTTTCATGTTCTTGCAACCCAGTGACGGCAACATTGGCAAAGATCTTACAATAGGCATGTGTGACAATTCTGTGCATGGCTAAAGTCATGCTGGCCTCACAAAGCATCATGGGGCACTGGGAAAAAAATGTTCGCTTAAGCTGGCCACATGGAGAATTTCTAGTAAAATATTCAGCAAACAAGGTCACTAAAGAACACAACATATTCGCTATAAAAACACTATTCACTGCTAGTTGCAAGAGTCTAAAAAGTCAAGTAAAAAACAATAATGATTGTGGGAAAATTAAATAATGTCAGCACAAAGGAAGATCTGATAATATTGCATGTATGTAAATAATGACTACAGAGATTAAAATGTATATTGTTCTGCTGTTATTTTCTTTGTTAATTTTGTGGAACAAAGAGGAAAAAGGAACTGCTCTTTGTCAACTAGAAGCTAACAAACAGTCCGTCTCTACTGTAAATTTCTTTGTTATCATAAAAATGGGTATGTATTCCCAACAGCGGTCCTTGTAATGCTGCCACCAGACTTCAGTTTCATGTTCAGTTACATTTCATCAACAATTCAATATCCTCTGGAACTGGAAAAGTAATTATTTTTACAGTATTTGTTCAGGTTTGTTATATTAATAGAACCACAGGTAATATTAGTTATTTGGTAGCAGAGGAGATGTCATATTTCAATAACAAAAAACTAATTGAAAATGTATTGTTCTTTGATTATTCTTCTGGACTGCGTATTTGAACTTATTTTCTATTGTATTGCTTTTTAGGCACCTCCATTTGTCTCTTTTTTTTGTTGAGAATTTTCCTGGACATTTCTGTTTATTTTTGTAAACAAATCTTTGATTCACAAAGATTCTTTGTTGCCCTTTTTATTCACAAGCCAGGGTTGCATGGTTATCCTTCCTTTTTTAAGGCATTATTTTTATTTAGATTTGGATTTGTGGCAATTTTGTACTGTTTTGCAAGCTCCTTGTGTTTGTGGTTTGATCTGACAGAGGCCAGCATGTGCTATTTTGGACCTGGCTGAGATTTGGTGAGAGTCTTCTGGGCAGGTTAGTTGAGGTGCTTTCTGCTTCTTGGACATTTTTAGAGACTTACTGTAACACCCACTTCACCTTTGTTAAGATTTTTATAGAATTAATATCATATAATAAAGAGATCTCACTTATACCTAGCAATGCCATTTGACATTTATTCTTATAATAGAAGCTCCAAAGCAAAACTGGTAGCTGGTAAATATCAGGCTGTTGGCATTTTGCCTGACAACATAGGTGTTATGTATGGATTTGTATTTTTGTGTATTTTATGCTTTATTGTTTTTGAATTATTATTTTTTGTATTGTTATTTATTTTCCATTATGTTAACATTTGCTGAGTATGGTCAAACTAGGAGAACATTGTTTGTAAAAGAGTTGCAAGTATTGTTTTTTTCTTTAGGTTTTCTGGTATCTAGAATTATTTTGTTTTTGTCTCTGGCTTTCTTTTCTGGATTGTGAATTGGACATGTTAGCTTATGTTTACCTTTTAGACATCTCCTTTTTTGCTTTTTTGAGATTTTGGTTTGTATTTTCCTATTTTTTTTTTCAAATAAATCATTTATGTATAATTATTAATTTTGCCCTTCTCTGCATACGTTTTTTGTTATCCTCCTCTAATGAGGAATATTGATATATTTTGGAAGACTTGTTATTTAGCTATCTTGCCTTGTTTGGGGTTTACGAGGCTAGAAACTTGCAGTTTGCAGTCTTAAGGCTAGCTGGACTCAGTAAAAGTCTCCTCAGGCAGGCTGATTAAGTTAAGGCTCAGTATTTATGGCCATTTTAGGAGACCTCTCGTTCTTTTTGCTATGTTTGGGACTCCAAATCACAACAGTAGGGGGTACTTGAGGTCTTTCTCTGTACTGTTCATTTTTCATCAGAATATTCTGACATTTGTTTTATTTTCCCCATTCACTATTTGTGTTTAGTAGTCAGAGTGCATTGAACTAAGAAAGTAATTCTCTGCACATTGATAAAAATTGGGTGTCGTTTTCCTATGTGGTGCATGGCATCATCAGTGTCATTTTATAATGTACTGTATGCATACAGAACTAGGATATTTGTCAGATCTTAATGAATGCAAGGAAATATGTTTAGGGTAAAAAGAAATAAAGGAAATCTAACAACCAAAAACAAAATGTTCTTGCTACTAAGGGTTTGACATTGACCCACCTCTGATTTATTTTGAAATCCTGTTTCACACAGCTTTGGTGATTTTGATTTTGGAAAATAAGTTTGTTATTCAGAGATGCTGTTTTTCTTTGCCTCCCAACTGCTAATCAGCTGTGTAGTGACCAAACTAAGAAATCTTTTCATTTTTCTGATATGCTTGCTCATGTTATTTGTCATTTTGTTTTTGTTTTTCTCTGCACAAATGTTTCCTGGGAGCCTGCTTTTTGTAGCTTTCTATTCCTCTCTTGCTACATCATTTATACTCCACTGCACTTCACTGATAAATGATGCCATTTTTCCCAGCAGTAGCCATATTGTTGTTGACAATAGGATATTGCATTGTGTGTCATTGTGATGTCTGCATCACTGAGTTTGTGTTATTTGGTATAATTTACAATATGTAACTATCTATAGTGCTAAAGACACATTTTAAATAGTTAAGAGTGCACTTACCTTTTGATGTAGTGAGTTGAGCTCTGTTGCCAGTGATCCACAGTGGCATAAAGACATGCTTCAGCAAAGGTTCACCTTGGAGCCACTATGGAGAGGAAGTGTAAATGGTTGCCTGCACAATAGGAAAGGGCCCAAGATTAGCTGAAAAAGTCACTAGTAAGTGGACGAGGAGAGCTTTGCAAGTTTGAATGAATTGTCATAGTGCATTCATTCCTGAATTCAATTGGAGAAGCACAGACAACAACTGTGGGAACTTGACAGGAAAATCTCTCAGAAGTATAAAATGTCCAAGCTTGAAATCATTTTTTATCTTTTCCTTTTTGCCTGATGATCCATTAGTAGTGGAGAAGGACTTGCTTTTGGATTAGAAAATTATTAAGAGTAGTGAAGGTGGTTGTTGGAATAGAGGAGGTTAACCTTTTGATGAATTAACAAAGGACATTCATCTTGTATCTGTATGAGGTAGGCTGATGCATGAGATTCAGTAATATTTATTAAAAATCAATAAGATAGAATGTTTACAGCTGTGAAGCCAAGGAAATTGTAATCATTCTAAAAACATTTTCCCCAGCCGAAAAGGTGTGAAGCTGTGTATAGATTTCTATATAATGTGTACATTTTTTGAGGCTGAAAATAAATAAGTGGCATTTTGATGGTGTGTGACACCCCTGTGTAGTGGGAATTAGAATTACCAGCCTACACACTAGGTGTCTAGTATATGGGACCGAGCGTGACCAGGATGATGGTGTAAGACAAAGAGACACGGACAAAAAAAGTTTTGGGTATTTTGAAAAATAAAGTGAGGTTTTATTTACATGTGCACTTAAAGAAAAATCAAAAATAATGTCCTCCAGAATTTATATATTAAAACACAGTCCAATGCCGCAAAGGACACACAAAACAGTAATCAAATGGAGCCCAGAAATGAATATTTTGTGAAAGTCCCAAATGAAAAAGAATACTGCACCCAAACTAGTGGAATCCATATATATATACACACAAAGCAAAATGTGAAGCGGTCTTCCTATACAGTGATCTAAGTCAGGAAGCTGCTCCTCCAAACAGTGTATAATACAGGATTCACCCAAAAATATTCAAAAATATAGAAAAAGTGTATATACAAAAATAAACAGTGCACCACTAACCACAACCCAATAAATACCTCCACCAAAGTTAATCGAGAGATATTTATATGAAAAAATATTTATAAAAACAAAGCGCAAGCCGTAATGCAAGAACGTTGTTCTGCCGGGTACCTTTCTCCAAGACGAACTAGTCAGAAAGAACCCCCTCTAGAGGCCATGATTCTCTTTTGTATTCGGCGCCCCTACGCTGACCAATTAAACCGCCGTACGTCATCCCTCTCAGGGTACGTGATGACATGAACGCGTTTGCGAAAAGCGGCGTCTACTATCCCATATAATTACTATAAAAAGTCAAGCAGCCGGCACGCACGTGCATAGCTGTGCCAGCTTTTCAGACACAGACTGCGCTTTTGCCTTTAGTGAATTTAAGCACTTTACATTCTTTTCTTCCTTCCCCTGAGCTACAGCTCAGACAACTACGAACACGGGATGCCTTTACTAGACCGCGGTAAACTAATATTAAGGCACTTTGCACTTTCTTTTTCACTTTTAGTGTTAATGAGGTTGCAGGAAACGCATGCAGGTGTGGAGGACCGACAATGCCACCAATGGCAAGGCTGTCTCTCCAGTCTACATGAGACCCACCGCAACACTCCCCAAAAGGCGCTAATATCATCAGCGAAGACATCTGTCTGCACTATATAAATGAAAAAGGCAAGTTTCCTTTCTTTATACATTTTTTTCCCAAACAAAAACCTCCCTATTTACACGGCAGAGGACACTAAACTAATTTTGTTTAATTACTGGTAATGTCAGTAAGGCACATTACCACATGGTGGCTATCAATGATTTTGAACTATACTATTTTACCAGACTGTCTGCCTCCTAATTCAGCTTGTGATTAGAGAAGTTAAACAAGATTTTAAATTGAACTTTGTTGTTATGTGTACATTTTGCATGTCTGAATAATTACATTTAAAAAATATACAAATTAAGAACAATCAAGATATTACTTTGTTAAAAGGTATATTCATTAGAAGACAGCATTAAAAATATCTCAACATCAATATTCAATACGCAATGCTGAAAGAAAGAACAGTATTTATAAATTTCCATTTTTGTTCAGTGGATTAAGTTAAATTGTACATACTGTAACTAATTGAAGTGAGTCAGGATCATGATGACCACTACTTCAAAACAACAAAATGTACAAACCCTATAAATTGCATGACAAAAAATCTCTGGATTCTTCTGGATCTCTTTAAAGAGCCTAGACCTTCAAGCCTCAAGCAGAACTGACAGGTCAAGCTAAACATGCACACACATGAGCAAAGAACATGGCAGGGACACAAAGAAAATGTAATATGCTCCAAAAGAAAACATTTTTCTAAATAAGAAAATGCCTATAACAAATCAAGGAAACTTGGAAATGATGGTTATAATAACTAAGCTGAATCTGAGGTACATTTACTACTAATTTAATTATCTTCTGGGGGATAGGTTGGTGTTCCAACCTGCTCCTAATGCAGAGATCCCATTGGATGACATACACCATATAAGAAACACTCCAGAAGTTGTGGGTGTTGCATAGCCTTATGGCCTGAATATAAAAACTGTCCCAAAATCTGGTGGCATAAACAGTAAAGGTAATGAACTATTTGAACCATTTGTTAACATGGACAGAGAGATATATGACATACAGTATATGTCCTGAAAAAAAAAGGAGATGAGTGTAATGGGCTAGAATTCAATGTTTTAAAAAAAGGTAAATTTCCTGGAAAATTCTGCTACAGGTTATTGTTGATAGGTATCTACAAGACATAAATATTTACCTGTCTTGCAAAAGAGTCACCTGCTTTGAATAATCAGATTGCATTGATTCGTATCTCATCCACATACAATATGGTGATACCGAACTGTCTGCTTCCTTTGAAAATTAACAGGTTCTGGGAAAACTGGTACTTCTTGGTAGCCGACAGCAATGCTATTGTTGAACCAAAGTAAATGTCAGTCAGTCATTATCCAACCCGCTATATCAGTGTTTTCACTATTATTCTGCAGAGGACATTGGCATGTGACATTGTTTAACTAATTGTCATGTTGACCTATGCAGAGATTGAAGCATTTATATATCTCTGGGTAAACAAGAATAAAGAAAGACGGAAAATATGGTGAGAGTAAATATGGTGTGATGACCCTGTGTCCTTTCACTTAGCACTACCAGGACCAGGACGTCTGGTAGTTGGGACCAATAAATCCTTATCAGATTTCAGAAATACCCATGGGTTTGTACAAAAAGTGATTTTATTACACCAAATATAAAGACAGAACTTTCTCATACTGTAGAAACAGTTTGAAGTAGTTGCTGATTTACTTAGACTGCTTCATGTTTTACTGAATAAAACTACTACTGAAATAAAATATATATTTATTTTATTTCCTTATAGTTCTGTAAAATACTTGTTTTGGCATAATTTAAAAAACTGAATAAACAGACAGAGAAAACCTCTATAATATGCAACACCCCTTGCCCCCAGTTTAACTGCTTGCCCTCCTTACAGATTACATTTAAGTCAATTTGGTTAGAAACATTGGGCACCCCGTCTTTGAGAATAGAATATGCTGGCTGAACAAACAAGACAACTAGTCTTCACCTAACTTATTTCAACTTATCAAAGTAAGATATTCTTTTGTTGACACATGACATAGTTAGGTTACAATTGAAAATACTCACATAATTATTAAAAAAACATGCAGGCTTCTTAAAATTAGAGCCCTTTTGCTGTGTGAGATAAGAATTATGAATTATTTACTAATTAATCCAGGCCCAAGACTAATCTCAGTTACTTTTAAAATCACAACATGTTTAACAAACATATTTTCTGGAAAATACTAAGTTATTTGTTTTTTTTATCAAATGTATATTTAAGTGCACGCTTCTCTTTAGGATTCCTACTTGCAGCAGACACCTGTCATGACTTTTTTTAAAGTTTCTGAGTAGTTTTGGTTGGTCACCATTGAAATAAGCTGCATTGACAATTTTAAGCTTTGGAATTTCTTACTGTCATTTACAGTAAATAAGAGCCTAACCTTAAGTTATTACATGACTCGCCACCATTACAAATGCAGTAAAAAAGAACTCTTTAACTCAAAAATGAAAAATTTATTATATATCAGATAAATGTTTGGACGCAAAGTGCTTCAAAATTTCTATAACAACAGAATAGAGCATGTGCGCCATTTGTGACAAACTTCCAGAATTCTGCACCTTTAAACATGTACTTTTTCAATGTAGTCCATAGTAATATGCAGAAATGAACTTTGCAGCCTTAAACCTTTAAAATGAGAAAAAATTAACACAGTAAGATAAATGAAGAAAAAATAAATACCACTATTACAACTAATAGTCAAATAATCTGATTTATCAGTTTATTTGAGAGGTTGTTTAGAATTCAAACTAGAAGACTGAACCAATTGGGCATATCTGGGGTCTCATGTACAAACAGTGCGCACACACAAAAATGTTGCATACGCCCGTTTCCACACTCATATCGCGATGTATAAAAACTAAACTTGACGTAAAGCCACACACATTTTCATGCCAGCTCAAACCCTTGCGTACGCAAATTCTCCGCTCGGTTTTGTAAACTGGTGGCACCCAGAGTTAAAGCAGTGCTTTTGTTCCTGTGTGGTTTCCCTTTTTTTTAAAACCTCATCCCCGATGCAGCTTTATCAAATACACTGACATTAAATGCATATCATTTTATTAGTTTAAGGCATCTGATTGTAATTAACCCGTAACCACATAATGGTGCATGGAATGGCCAAATTATTCCAAATATCATTGCTGCTTTAGTATTTTCACTCTCAGTGCACTACTCAGAGTATTTAACCCACTGTATCTGATTGTGGAATCACAGCTCTACAGCAGCTGATGGGAAAGTGGATTATCGGGATGCAAAATCTATCACACGCTGCCTCAGCTATGTGCACAGTCCATTTAAACTTCTTCCATATAGTATGGTAAACACTTCAGAGCCTTTCCTGTAGGGACCTTGTAGTTCAGAAATAGTTTCTCCCATGAGCACTAAACACGCTCAATCAATCCATCAAGTTCACCTGGTAAAACTGTTTGTACTTATAAGTACAATCACTTCCCTGTAAACTTGCACTACAATTATAATATTGTACAACCTGAGCTACTTTATAAAGAGCATATTTACATATGATGACAACTGGCTTGTAAGTCAATTTAGATTTCCAAGCGCTATCTTCTTGGAGCTCTTGATATCATTTTTAGGATGAAATGCAGTAAAGTATGTTTATTACATTATACAAATAAATTTTTAACTTCATTTAAATAATATATATTGTTAATAATTACACATGTCATGATACGGTGGCACAGCGGTAGTGATGAGCAGGTACCTCATTCAGGGATTGTTCCTACCTTGCTGTGCTTGCTGGGATTGGCGCGACCCTGGATAGATAGACGGATGGAATAATTAAACATGTACTACGAAGATATTTCAATGTTCCATAAAAGTTTTGAAGAATCGGTGTTCTAAGCTTACAGATGACTTGACATCTATTACAGAGCTGATTGTGTGAAGATTGGTTACTTGGAGAAAGAAAAGTAAGGACAGGAATTGGAGGTTAGTACGTTTAAGAGAGACAGTACTGCTGCAATAAATTATTTCATCGAAGGTCACACATGGCGCAGTAAGCATCTTGTGGGAGGCAGGAACAATCTCTGGATGAGACGCCAGCTCTTCGCTGTAACTACACCTGCATGTCCCCATATTTAATACATGCATTAAATTCCTATCATTATGAAAATTATATCAAGTATACATCTTAGTATTTAAATTGTTCAGAAAACTGTAATATCATGAATGTAATGTATTCTGTGTCCTGTCAGTGGAAGAGAAAGCCCGTTTAAGAACGTGGTGATTCACACACATAGAGTACATAGAAGAGCACATAGAATACAAAGCATTTAACATGCTACTTTAGTTACGATGGGATTTGAGAAAATAGTAAATTAAACAATTTTAAGATGAATTATGTTTTACTTTAATGACAAAATAAACTATGTGATTAAAGTGGAAATTTCAAGATTAAAGATGACATTTGGACATTCTTTTCCACTGTGCTCCTATTTAGTTTTTCTTTTTTCTGTACCCTAAAACAGCCACTCAGATGGTGGGCTATGGCTCGCCTTTTCACGGTGACTTTGATATCTGACCACTTCTTATTTATTTCGGGCACTGTGTCGACTTTCTGAACTTGAACTTTTGAGTTTCTCCACCACTCTGTCACTCGATCAACTTCCTTTTGTTGTTTATATCACTGCTTAAATCCACAAATAGTACAATTTTCCTTGCCTCTACTTGGTATTCCCTGAAATTCTTCATTTTCCCCTGTGCTTTTGCCATTGTCTTTTCACAGAACGCAAAACATAAGGGGCTGTTTATATTGATTTGCATATTCAAAGAAGTATAATTCTGGAAGGGTTGGAACGGCAGGCACTTGCACAAGCGTTACTTTTCACACTGACCGGGATTTATGGAGCGAAAAAACGTGGAAGTTGGCATACGCACAGATTTATGCATCTGGATTTTTTTGTGCATACACACATTCCTGCTTTTGTCTGTATGCCATGTTTTAGTGTGAAATCTACGCATAGCTTTATGCATGAGGCTCCTGAATTTGGAGCACATTTTAAAAATACAAAATAGATGAAAATCACATGGATTAGCTATGAATAGCAGAAGCAGGCTGATGTAGTGCTGGGGATGCTGTTTCCCAGCTCTAAAAACCAGGACTCAAATTCCAGATCATTTTGTTTGCATGCTTTGTTTATTTTCTGGGTACACTGATGTATGTCTGCATGCCAGGGCTACACATGTTCGATTGACTATAAATTAAATCAAGTATGACAGGAAGTCTAAGACTGTTTGCCCCATAACAGTTGGGTGGCCCATCTATGTTTACTTCTTCCCTTGTGCTCAGCACTGCTTTATTGCCTTAGAACGTCATAATGGAATTAACAGGTCTAGAAAACTGATAGGAGAAACAGATAATTGTGAATAGCTGAAATAAATTTTATATGTAGTGCCTAGAAAAGTATTCAACCCCTTGGAAGCTTTTTTATTATACCATATCGAACCACAATGTTTTTAACTTGCCACTTTTTGACACTGATCAATATAAAAAGACACTTTGATGTCAAGGTGAAAACAGTTTTCTATAAAGTGGTCTAAATTCATTTAAAAAATAAAGCCCAAAGTGATCAATCTCATAAGTATTCACCCCTTTAAGTCAGTATTTAATAGATGCACAACTGACAACAACGACAGCCTTGAGTCTGTGTTCACAAGTTTGTCTCTATCAGCTTTGTAAATCAGGACACTGACATTTTCCCTTTCTTCTTTACAAAACTGCTCAAGCTCTGTCAGGCTGTATGGAGATCATGAGTGAACAGCTTTTTTATAAGTTCAACCACAAATTCTCTATTGGTTTGAGATCTAGATTTTCAACTTCAGGACATTAACATTGTTATTTTGAAGCCATTCCTGTGTAGCTTTGCCTTTATGTTTGGTGTCATTGTCTTGCTGGAAAACAAATATTTTCCCAAGGCCCAGGTTTCTTGTAGACTGTGTCAGGTTTTCCTCCTGGATTTTCCTTTACCCTGCAATCATTTTACCCTCTACCTTCACAAGCCTTCCAGGGCCTGTTGCAGGGAAACATCCTGACATCACCATGCTTGACATTGGGGATTGTGTGTATCTGAGAATGTGCAGTATTGGGCTTATACCAAATATGGCATTTAGTCTCAATTTTGGTCTATGCTGACCATAAAACCTTCTGCCAGTTGACCTCACACTTTCCCATGTGCCCTTTTGCAAACTGTAGCCAAGATGTCATGAGTTTTTTTTTTGACATTGGCTTTCTCTTTACTGCTTTCCCATGAAGCTGTGAATGTTGAAGGACCCGGGCAACAGTCGTTATAGTTATAGTCTCTTGGAGGCCTCCCTCACTAGCTTTCTTCTAGCTTTTTTCTTTTTGTGGACGGCCTGCTATAAACAGATTTTCAGCAGTGCCTGATTTTTCTTTTTCTTAATAATTGATTTAACTGGACTCTAAGAGACTTTTAATTACTTTGATATTTTTTTGTCCCCATCCTCTGATTTGTGATTTTCAATCTAATTTTTGGAGAGTTGCTTGGAGTTTTCTTTTGTCTTCATTGTGTAGGTTAGGCCATGATACTGACTCACTGCCTGCTGTCACAATTTGTAATTAATTTAGACACTTTGCAGAGATCTGCTTTCATTTTGTCATTTTCTGTTGATTAATGTCAAAAGAGAAAAATTAAATTCACTGTTATTTAATGTTGTATAAAAATAAAATGAAACAATTTTCAAGGGGGACAATGCTTTTTATAGGCATTACATATATATATATATGTATATTATAATTTAGATTATAACAGATGGGCAAATGGAACCAGCTTCCTGACCTGGTTAGTGGATGTTGTGTCAAAGTGAAACCCCCATAAAATAGACAGATGGGGGTTTGGATGACTATCTATCAGAACTGCATGCTATGCAAAGTTTTTAGGTGGCAGCATCCAATGGCTGGAGCACTAATGTACATACCAGTAGGGCAACCTGGGTGTTGAAGCCCCAGTGCACAACCCTTCTGGAAGCCATTGGTGTTGTCAGGAGGCACTACAAAAAATAACTATTCCTATTCCTTGTGGTGTCATTCTTCAGAGCTATTTTAACTTCCAGATAATTCATATAAGTTTCAACCACCTTAATTGGTGTTTTCACTGAGGCTTCCATGGCCTGCAGTAGACTTGATGGTGTTCACCACTTGCATCGATGCATGCAGTAGTTGCAGAAACCTGTCTGATTCGCCTAGATCGATCTGTTCTTCTGAGTGTCAGAAAGATGGAACTTGGCTTTTTCTGCCAACATCCTCCACATTGAAGGCATGCTCATTGTCTCCACATGGCAGTTGGACACACAAACAGGCAGATGTCTGTCTGTGACCAGACTAGCTTGACAATACTACTTTGTTGTTTTGTAAAAGGTGCACAGCCACTCCCCGCTTGGTTCCTGAGATTTATTTCCAAAGTAACATGCTCTGGGATTTCTGTTTCCAGAATCCAGTCTCCATTTTGCATCACCCAGCTGGCCCTTCTTGTTTCCAGGAGGCAATTCTTAACAAGCGGGTTATTGGTGATATAATCACTAATTTAGCTTCCCATCTTGGCTGGGGATATGGAAACATGAAAGAAGTAAGCCAAAGCTTCAGTATTATTAGAGTTTAGACCGTCCATGTTTTTAAAATTATTCCCCAGTGGTTCAGACATCTTGATGGAATGTACCTTTATGTTGTTCTCGCTGAGGTGAGCATTGTCAAGGAGGTTTAACAATGTGTCTGTGTTGAGCTGTGCGACCCATCTATCTGGACTATATTCATTAACTCATCTGACTCCAGGACCAATTTTCTTCACATGTCTCAGATAGTCATCAGCAGTTTTCTGTACTCGAGTGGCATCTTTCACCTACCAATTTGCAACTTCTTTTGGATGATTTCTTTCCCATTTTCTCAGAGTACGTCTTCACATCTGTATATTAAGGTCATGGGTCTGGAAGGTTAGACACAACAAATTTTTTAACACATGTTTTCACCAAAGAGACAGTTGGGAATTCTGACAATTGTACCAAGATGTGGCCACCACAGGGCATACCTGGGCTCCAAAACCCTACCCAGACACAACTTCCTACAAAGGTTCTAGGTCGAAATCATTGTTAATTTTACACAAATACTTGCCACAGGCTTTCTTTGCAATCGGGTTTGCCACAACACAATATACATTTCATTCCTTTGTTTTATGTTAATTTTGTCTTCATTTTCTGTTTCATTTCTTTCTACTCCACTCCACCTCACCTCTCAGGCTTTGTCCATTGAGTCCGACTGACCCCCTGAGTGAAGAGAAGTGGACCCAAGGAGTGCTTCTGGAGCCATTACTGCCCACTCAGGAAAGGTCCAGGTTGCTCTGCTGGTATGCACATGGATGCCTCCATCTGCCAGTTTGGGGGAACATGCAGTTCTGATAGACAACATCCCCTTGTCCATCTATTTTAGGGGGGTTTTTACATGGACAAAAAACCCACTAACCAGGCCAGGTATCCTGTTACACCCATCCATCCAATATATATACACATTCTTGAAAGCAAATCATGTAATGGAATCCCTACAGATTGTATTTTTTTTCTCCAGCCTTTGGAGGTTTTTTTTTTTTTTTTCTGTCCACCTTGGCCATCGGACCTTACTTATTCTATGTTAATTAATGTTGACTTATGTTTATTTTTTATTGCGTCTTCTATTTTTCTATTCTTCATTTTGTAAAGCACTTTGAGCTACATTTTTTGTATGAAAATGTGCTATATAAATAAATGTTGTTGTTGTTGTAAGCTCATCCACCTTTTTAAATGATGTTACTTCAAACATAACATAGGGAAAGAGTTTTATTCATTGTTAATATGTCTTGTTTTATCTCTTTGAAAATTATCTGTCAATAGAAAGAATTAAAAATGGGCAGAGATGGATGGAGCAAGGTGGGTAGGAAGCTGCAGTGCAACATTTAAAATACCTAATGTTTCTTTTAACTATACCTTCTTTCACACTGTAACATCTTTCATTTTGAGAAAAATAATAAAGTCTTTAAAGGGAAGTTCTAAAATGCATTATGAAATGGAAAAGTCATATGACTAATAGTGAGGAAAAAGGATAAGTAGAAACAATCAATTGAATAGTTTGGTACAACACATACACTGCAAATGACATTATGCCAGTTCATATGGATGTGGTTAAAGAGGACATGCAATGGATGGGTGTAACGAGGCAAGATGCAAAAGACAGGAAATATGGAAAAAGATGATCCGCTGTGGTAACCCCTAACAGAAGCAGCTGAAAGAAGTAGATACTGTACATTTAAAATCACCACTCACAAGTTTTATTTTGGTTAATTCAATTAGATCCTCTAAAAGTAACCTGTTTGAATTTAATGCACTGTTATATTAACAAAGAATCAAATAAATACATAAAATCTATTTCATATTATGAATTCATTTCATGAAATTGTGTAATCTATTTTAAGGGTATGGGGAATTAAATCCAGTCCTTTCAGCAGTGAGCAGAAGGCAGGTACCAACTCTGGCAGGGATATGTGACATCACAGGGCACACTCACTTACGGTGGGCAGATTTAGATACTCCCACTTGTGGGGAAAAATCATGAAGGAGCAGGGAGCATGCAAAACTGCACATTGACAAGTGCTAGGCACAAAGTCAAACCAAAGCACTGTATGTTACATTACCTTTTACTTAAATTATTTTAAAATGAGGCACACTTTGTGTTATCTTTAAGTCTGCACCATTTGGTAAATTATAGTTTTTTGTTTTTTTATTTTTTTTTTACTATTAAAAGCAACACTGCGTGAATTCATTCACTGGCAAGGATTTAGTTCACATCTTAAGAAGTTATTGACAGAACCCTTGACATTTCCAAGACATGGAACCAAACACTCTCTAATGCCTCATCTTCTGATAAGTCAATAATCTCTGTCTTCACAATGCTATACTATGATAAATATATTGTCAGGGACATAGTTTGCTCCTAGTGACGGGGACATTGAATCCTATCAAGTATTGTAGCTTCAAGAAATTGCTTTTCATTCCTCATGCTGTCATTATGCCTTAGACGTGACCATAGATACAAAGCTGGCATGATGAGCACAAGGCTACGAACTTATTGTTTTTATGTTGTGCTTATCTCCTTTGAAGAAAAGATTTTTTGTTGTACTATGTAGAACAATTTGAATGGAGATTAGTTCACTTTAGCTGAATCAGTGTTGTTCAGTGCTGGCTTCTCATAAGAATATTCACATTGTATAACATAATTAATTTCAAAATTGCAAAATGCAAATTAAGAATAAGTCTATCATCATAAAAAGATCATTTTTAAAAACAGATAGATAGGTTCAATAATGCTGTAGAAGAGAGAGGAATACCTGCCCTAACAATAAATGTACAAGACAATACAACATGCAGAAGAAAGGACACCTCAAAGGGTGGGAAGGCCTGTATTTTAGTTGGTGAACTTGAAGATGATTAGGAAACAACTCAGAGAAATTAAAGACAGAGTTAGGATCAGAGAGAAAATGTTCAGTCTTACCCCAAGACTGGCTGGTGTGCTTCTGTTTTTTAGTTCCATATCAAATGCAGCATCCCCACCCCTCTTCAGGGAGGATGCTCTGAAGAAGGACGCCTTTGAATTGTATTAAAACAGAGGAGACAGAAGTGGAGTTGAGTTGTATTCAACACTATCAGAAATCCTCTGTATTACCTTAGTATAGTATTTGTGTAATGGATTAAAGTAAGAAAGCAAATGCTTACTGTATATGTTTTTCAAATGTTGAACATTTTGTTATTACTGGGTGTAATACAAGTTTTCCACCTGTCATATACACTTTCTCTCTGATAACCATCAAGGGCCTCATGTATAACGCCTTGCGTAGAACTCGCACTATAACATGGCGTAAGCACAAAAGCCGAAATGTGCTTACGCACAGAAAAATCCAGATGCAGGAACCTGTGCGTACTCCAACTTCCACGTTCTTCCGCTACATAAATCCCGATCAGCGTGAAAACTAACGCTCGTGCACGCGCATTTTGTAACGCCCTAAATCCTCCCAGAATTACGCCTATTTGAATATGCAAATCAATATAAATCGCCCTTAAGCGCAGCCTTCTGTGAAAAGACAATGGGAAAAGCACGGGGAAAATATAAGAATTTCAGCGAATACCAAGTGGAGGCAAAGGAAAAACATACTATTTGTTCAAATAAACTGTGGTATAATCAACAAAAGGAAGTTGATCGCGTGACATAGCGTGTTGGAGAAACTTGAAAGCTCACATTCACAAAATCGCACAGTGCCAGAAATAAAAAAGAAGTCACATATCAAAGTTGCCGTGAAAAGAAGAGTTGTAAGCCCACTGTCTGAGTGTCATATGAAAGTTTATTAGGGTACAGAGAAAAAAGGCACACGGTGGGGAAAAAGCACGAAATGTCAACTTCAATCTCGACATTTCCACTTTAATCACGTAGTTTATTTTGTCATTTAGTAGAACATTATAAACTTCATCTTAAAATCGTTTAATTAACCAGTTTCTCAAAATTACATCGTAATTAAAGTAGCACGTTAAATGCTTTGTTTTGTATTTGATCTTCTACTCGTATGTGATCTATGTGTGTGAATCACTACTTGCTTCTTAAACTGTCTCTCTTCCTCCAACTGGACACAGAGTCCATTACATTTGTGATATTACAGCTCTCTGAATAACTAAAATACTGAGATGTATACTTGATGTCATGTTCATGATGATAGGAGCTAAAGCACATTATTAAACATGTGTTTCATGAGCCTCGTGCTCATGACAAGCATTTATCTTTTGTCGAAATTTGTCGCTGCGTTTTTAGCTGTGTTGTTATTTTCTCTTTCTGTTTTATATTCAATATATATTGGCGTGGCCGCCCCAAGAGTCCTTGCTTTTCTTTCCCCAAGTAACGATCGCCACACAATCAGCTCTGTAATAGACGTTAAGCCATCTGTAAGCTTAGCGCCGATTCTTCAAAACGTTTAAAGAACATTGAAATATCTTCGTAGTACATGTTTAATTATTCTATCCTTCACGACGCTCCCAGTGAAGAATATAGATTATTTAAATGAAGTTAAAGTTTTATGTGTATAATTTAACAAACATATTTTGCTGCATTTCACCTTAAAAATGATATCGTCATCATATGTAAATACGCGCTTTATAAAGTGGCTCAGGTTGTGAGATATTATAACTGTAGTGCAAGTTTACAGTGGGGTGATTGTACTTATAAGTACAAACCGTTCTACAAGGAGCAATTGATTGAGTGCATTTAAAGTTCTTGGGATTAAACTGTTTCTGAACCGCGAGGTCTGTACAGGAAAGGCTTTAAAACATTTTGCAGTGGCTGAAGTAGCGTGTCCTTAAAGCTGTATACCGATAATTCTCTTTCCGATCAGCTGCTGCTGTGATTCACACTCAGATACAGTGATATAAATACTCCGAGTCGTGCAGTGAGAGTAATATGGAAAAAGATGATCCGCTGTGGCAACTCTTAACGGGAGGAGCTGAAAGAAGAAGAAGAAGAAGTGAGAGTAACAACGCTAAAGTAGTTATAGTATTTGGAATACTATGGCTGTTCCCTGGACCATTATATTGTTACGAGTTAATTACAATCAGATGCATTACACTAATAAACAATATGCGGTTAGTTTCTGTGTATTTATAAAGCCGCGTCATGAAAATAATGAGTAACCACACAGGAACAGTAGCACTGCTTTGACGCTGGGTGCCGCCAGTTTGCAAAACCGAGCGGAGAACTTGCGTACGACAAGGCATGAGGTACAGTGGAAAAGTGCGTGGCTTTACGCCAAGTGTAGGTTTTATACATCGCGATTTGAACGTGGAAAAGTTCTTACGCAACATTTCTGTGCGTACGCACCGTTTATACATGAGGCCCCAGCTTCTTACAGGATTAATCAAGAATGCATTTTTTATCTGTATGATTGAATGCCATAATTGTGGTAATGTCATGAAATAGACACTCAAAATGCACAGTATAAGGGCAACCCCATCAAACCCCTGCTAGTAACAAGAAGACAAATGTAAAATATTTATAAATAAAATATTTATTATAGAAAAAAATAATCTGTAGCAAAAGGAAGCTCTATAGCAAAAGCAGTTGCCAAAAAAGTCAATCCAGTAACCGAGCAAAGCACAAGGTTACTCAAAAATCCAATAAAACTCACTGCTAGTGCACGTAAGCAACTGCAAGTGTCTGTGGGTTTTCCTTAGCACTTTTAGGGCTGAGAGCAGTTCCGTGATGGTGTGGGGCAGGTGGCCTCACCTCTTGGGGAACCACCCACAAAACACACAGTACGTAATAGAACAAGCATAGACACATAGAAATTATATAATACACAAAACAAATAAGAAACTTAGAATAATGCAAATAAATAACATCAGTAACTCTACTAACATAAATTAAAGAATGAAAAATGGACATAAAGGAGGAATTTAAACACGGGCAGGGGAGGAGGCCAGACTGAAATTTAAGAATTAACTCCTTGCTGGATTTGAAACATGAATGTTACTTTTTTGTTATTCCTGGTTTAGTGTTGTTTCACTAGTAGATGTTTAATCTCATGTTAATAAACCCAGTAGCTTGTTGAATAATTGAATCCATTTATTATGGAAAGAATCTACAGTGGGAGTGCAGAGGGTTTGTGGTTCACAGACATCGCTGAAGGTCTTAGCATTATTACTGGAGACATCAGTAATGACAGTATTCAGTAATGTTAAAAAGATCAACCGAAGTTGATTCATCTAGGTCTGCTATAGAACGGCGTCTAATGATGCTACCTCTACTTGGTTTAAATCTTACTCCAGACTCCTGGCTTGGTGAAATGAGCTGGCCACCTCCATTCAAGCTGCTGTTTTCCCTTACTGTGTTTAAGAAGTGTTATTAGACCTTTGGTTTTTGTAACCTTGAAATTGCACCTAGATTGTATTTTGATTTTTGAACTCTTCACTTCTGATGATGAATTTTGTAAGTATGTCCTGTAACACTTGTAAGTTGCCAGACTCGTTTTTACTCGATTATGTTAACCGCCTTTGTAAATCACTTTGGATAAAAGCATATGCTAAACAAATTTATTTAAATGATTTCAAATATATTCAAGTCATGACACTGTATTGCCATTAAAGAAGAAAATTATAAAATGGGTTTTAAATAAATGCCTACCATCAAGAAAACAGTAAAAGTTATTAATTTCATTTTCAGTGGTTCTCCGTCAACCATATTTTATATTGTGACTTATGTCAATTGCTCTTAATAATGATATCCAGTTATATAATACTGTCAGCTTTTTAAAAAATGTAAGGTTTGCTTTGATTAAACAATATAGTGTAATCAGTTAATTCCAGAATTACTGTCACATGCACATAGTACAATGAAATGCCATTTTACATGCCTGACTAACAAGTACAGTACCAGGCTGCCACTGTCCTTGTATGGTGGCATAGACCTCCTGCTGTAAGTTATGTAAAATGTAACACCACAAAGTAAATGTTAGTGGTGATCAAGTTTCTTTTCACACACAATTTTTTGAAATTGACATTACAATTGCACAATCACAACATTTCCAAAACTGGGTGTTTTTAAGTTTTAAAAGTTATTTGGGGGAGGAAAGAAAGGAACAAGGTTCCTTTAGGGTTTTTGGAACATTGTACACCTCTTTAAAATTCATATATTTCTCAGAAAGAAATCCAGATGAAATCCTACATGAAAAAAAATAGTTTTTTTAAAATTCAACATGGTTAAACAGATACCATGATTTTAAAAAAGTCACGCCTCTTAAACAAAAACTACAATCCAGCGAAACAATAAAATTGTTTGTTCAGATTATTTGGGAAGAAAGCCCTTTACCTGTGGTCTTAGATGAGATCCTGTCTGACCAGTACAACGTTTTCTTACGATGGCTTACTCCCATCAGCCCCATTATACTCCTGCTGCATTATGGGAATTGAAGTCCCCACATCAGCATTGGGTTTTGTGTTATCCCCTGCATTGTAACCCCTTTCTATGATATAAAAATCAAATAGATTACAATTTTTGTAGATTAATTATGTTTTCTATTTTATTTGTTGTTGAAAGCTTTATTTTATAACTTTAAGAAAAAAGTGTGCATAAAAAAAAAAGTTTATTAATTTCATGTGCTGCACTTAGAGCCCAGAACGTGACACCATCTGGAAGAGGTAGAGACAGGCTGTGCAGGGGTGGCAGAATTGCTGAATAGTAGAAGTGTGACCATGTTGTGACCAAGAGTGCCAGTAGCTTCTGTACAGGCCTTTGAATAAATGCACATTTCCCTAGTGGAAGAAATGGAAATGTGCTGTCTATTTAAGGATGGTAGAATCCTGGTGCTTTTAAGACTAATTAAGGGTAACTGGTAAAGGGTCACTAGGCAAATAAGGGATCTAGGTGCTTCTCCACCTAGAAAAAGAAAGACTACCCCATGTAAGCAATTTCAAGACCACCCTTGCAGGAAGTTTAAAGCTTCTTTACTGCAAAGTGTTCCTTGTGCTTAGAGTCACAGTTGGACAAAAATCTTACTATTTAAAAGTATATGTGATCAGAGGTTGTGTTTTCTACAGAGAGGAAGAGGGAAGTGAGTGAGAAAGGGAGGGCTATTAAGGTAAGCAAATGAGTGTGCCCCTCCACTTAACAGATCAGGACCTGTTCAGCACCTGTATGAGAAGGTACAGAGTAGCAAATGTGCCTTATTTAGTCTCTTTATACTATGTGTTCTCTCTTTGTTTATCCCACAATTGTATAAATAGTCCAGTAATTAGGAAAATATTTAGTAGTACCTAAACCACCATCTGAATCAGAAAATACTCCATGCATATTAAACCACTACTTACCTTATGATGCTGAGAATACCAGTATGTGAAAAAGCAGCACTTCACCCTGCCAGCAATAAAATTCAAGTGGGGAATTATGTAGCGTATTTTTTTTTTTAATTTGGTCACAAATTGCAATAATCTGCAGCATACTTGACAGCTTTTCCATTCTCTTTTTGTCAGCAAAGCAGCAGTATGCGTTCCTATTTTATATGCATTTAGAGGACTGTCGGTTTGCTGTCTCAGTGCATTCACAGGTTTTATTTTAGTAATGGTTACCTAAGATAGCAAAATAAGTAAGCTAAAAGACTGGTTTTAGAAAACACAGTGGCAGCATGTACTCTCAAGAGCAAAGTGTATCTCCCAGTAATAGCAGGTCTAATATATAAAGTTAAGCAATTACAATCACAGTGAAAAACCTCAGTTCAGTCCATGTCAGTTTATTTTTAGAACAATTACAGCTGGTAGTTTTCAGAATGCAAAAGCTGAAAAAACAATTTAATTTATACTGAAATATAAATATATAACATGTTTATCCAGAGTGGTAGGTGCTGCTGCCTCACTGAGTTTTGTGGATTTCCTCCAATATCACAAGGACTGTGTAAGTCTTGCAGTTTAATTGGGAACTCTGAATAATTTTTTTATGCATTTATGCAAGAGTTGCACCTTTACCTAAACTCACTTCTGTCTTTTTTGTAGCCCTGCTGAGACTGTCAAGGCGAGAAATACGCACTTTAAATGAAGGCTGTAGGAGTTGGAGGATAGGCAAACAGAGTAATTAATTTTATTGCAATAAACAATAACACAGATTAAACCCAATTAGGCCAAACTGAGTGAGCCCTGAACAAGCCAAAAATCACAATTTAGATAATCATCTTGACCTCTTTTGAAACAATGCCTTTGCTGTCTATTCTGACTCACTACTCCAGCTGGCTTCTCATGGGCCTTTCTTGGCCACCAATATTTTCTGCTTTTCATCATTCAATATCATTCCTTGCTTCCATTATTTCCTAACTGGCCTTCAAGCAACAGGTGTTCCCCCATTTCCCATTCTCTGTCCTGTACGTCAAATAGGATTAGAAATGATTACATTAGAGGGTCAACTCAAGTTGGACGGTTGGGAGACAAGGTCAGAGAGGAGAGATTGCGTTGGTTTGGAAATGTGCAGAGGAGAGATGCTGAGTATATTGGGAGAAGGATGCTAAGGATAGAGCTGCCAGGGAAGAAGAACAAAGGAAAGCCTAAGAGAAGGTTTATGGATGTAGTGAGAGAGGGCATGCAGGTGATGAGTGTAACAGAACAAGATGATCCGCTGTGGCAACCCCTAACGGGAGTAGTCGAAAGAAGAAGATTCTCTTCCTGCTCTGTCTTTCCAAGTTACTCGATACTGGTGGTTTTGCTCTGAGCTCAACTAAAAAAGAAATATGGCAAATACCTTTATTTAACTATTTGCTTGACATATCTAATTCACACTAAGTTTAATGCTTCTAGAAGCTCTTAATTACATAATGTCTATTTATGCTAATACATTACTTTTTATTTTCCATAAGACCTTGAATTGAAATAAACAGGTCTGAAAATAGATGACCTCTGCTCTGCAAAGTCCAAGCCACTGCACATTGTGCTGAACTCTAATAATTTAGGGTGTGCAGATCCATGACACCCAGTTAGGACCAAGCTTTTAATTTAACAAAGTGTCATAAAGTCAGCTAAAAAATACATTATCAACCGAGTAGAAGAAAAAGCAAGTTCTTTGTGTTGCACCATTAAGACAATTGGTTCATCTCTTTGTAACCACTAAAATGGATTAGTATATAAACTAATTTCCTTTAAAACAATTGTTTCAAAGTTTATGCAATAAATACCACACTACAAGAAACCAAAATAAATATTGGGGGAAGTGCTAACTCCAAGCATACTGGGAATAAGCTTGTTCTTATGGAGTTATAAGGAACTGCCCATAATACTCCATTAGGAAAAAAGAAAATTGAAAAAAATATACCTGTGATTTATTCTGAAGATGTATGGTGCTGGCTGTACCACAAACTGTTAGATCAAGCCATTATCAGTAAGCATAAAGGGGTAGAATTATTACCCTTGCATTTCTTGTTAGTCACAGAAAAAATAAATTAAGTCAGAGTGAAAAATCTGTGGCTATTTCTAACATTGAATTAAAATCATCCTTTTCCATTTTTTTGAAAGCCAAACTGTTTCTAAATATGACTGAATATAAAGGACAAAAATGACATGATTAAAATGACAAGTACTTTAGAACGTAGAATTCTTACTGCAGCAATCAACTGCATCTGGAAAATGAGCCAATCTGATCAAATAGGACAGCAACATCAGCTAGAGAAAGCAACATGTCATTTGACAAAGTAATGCCTCACAAACAGAAAGGGAAGCTCAATTAAAATCTTGCATGCACAATACCTCTGGGGTTTCGAAAGTTCTCGACTGAAGTAAATTCAATTAGTTTTGTGGTATGAACACATATTTACCATTTGTATTTTACATGATCACATATAAGGCTTCAGTAGAGAATAAAATAGGATGTCATTTTTCTATGCCATGCTGCATTTCATATTAATATTCAGCTGTATTTGAGTTGTTTAGCCAATTTCATTATTCTGATTTGTTTCCTAATAATAGTCTGTACCAATCCTTAACACCGCAGCATTAAGCCAACCATGGTATTGTATAAACCAGTTTAATAAGCATTTCTGGTAGAACAATCGCAAACAAACAACATAATAAAGGAATACTCCTCCCAAAAATTATATTATTTTATGTTATTTACCCCATGTGTTTTGTAGTGATGACTGTGAATTTTTTAAAAATCTAGATCAAGGCTATGGATCAAGAAAAATAAAACCATTTCTAAAACTTAGAGTGTTATTAAGAGCACAGTGCCCTCAATAATTGTGAAACTGAAGTAATTGAATATAAGTGGACAGCTCATTTCACCAACCAAGAGATACACATGAAGTAAGGAACCACCAGAACTCGTTCTAGATTTGGCCATCTGGCCAAAATGAGTAACCAGAGGTCAGCACAAAAGAATAACCTTGGTTAGGGAGGTTACCAAGAACTTAATAGTAACTGTAACTGAGCTTCAGAAATCCTCTGCTGCGATGAGAGAATCATGACCATCTTAGTAGCACTCCATCAATCAGGTATCAATGGCAGAGTGGCTAGACAGAAGACACTCTTTACTAAAAATACATATGACAGAATTTTACTCTTGTCTGATGAGACAAAAATGGAACTATTTAGGAAGAACTCCAAACACTGTGTCTGGTGAAAACCAAGCTCGTCACCTGCCTAATTATATCCCTACAGTTAAGCATGGTGGAGCCAGCATTATGCTATGGGGGTGCTTCTCAGTAGGAGATACAGGAAGACTGGTCAGAATTAAAGGAAAGGTGAGTGCAGCCAGATACAGAGAGGCTCCTGAAAATGACAAGACCACACTGGAGTAACTTTGGTACATGTTTCTAACTGTCCTTGAGTGACTCTGCTAAATCCATGACTTAAACCCCAAATAATGTGTATGGAGTGAAGATGGCAGTTTACAGATGCTTCCCATCTGATTTAATGGAGCTTGACTGGATCTGCCAGGAAGAATGGGAAAAACATGAATCCAGATATGCAGAGTTTGTAGAGACTTACGCAAAAATACTTGAGCTGTAATTGCTTCCAAAAATCATGTCTACAAAGCACTGAATTAAGGGTCTAAATACTTATATATTTAAGAGATTTCAGTTTTTGATTTTTTAACAAGTCTGCATACCTTTCTAAAGCATGTTTTCACTTTGTAGACTGAGTGAAGATTGATGGGCAAAATGGTAAATTTATTCATTTACGAGGTGTGGCAGAAAAGTAATGAGACTGGCAGCACTGTAAGCGATCTGGCAACGCTGCGCTGTTGTCCTTGATAAAGCACGTGTATCAGTACCCTCCCATAGCTCAGTGCGAGTTTCAACTCCTTCCGTTAACTACGTGATTTTTGTGACAGCTATTAGCGAAGTTGTTTTTGGTTTGTGTGTCACGCAAAATGGAACAGCGGAATTTGGAGCAACGTTGTGCCATTAAATTTTGTGTTAAGCTTGGAGAATCGGCAAGTGTGACGTTTGAAAAGTTAAAACAGGCCTATGGGGAACATTCTTTATCCCGAGCTCAAGTTTTTCGCTGGCACAAATCAATTTTGGAATGCAGAAAACACGTTGAAGATGAACACCGTTAAGGGAGGACTTCAACTTCAAAAACCAATGAAAACATCGAGCGTGTGAACACTCTTGTGAGATCAGACCGTCGTTTAACATTAAGAATGTTGAGTGAACAATTAAATTTGAACAGATTTACCGTTCATCAAATTTTGACTGAATATTTGCACATGCGAAAGGTTTGTGTCAAAATGGTGCCGAAAAACCTCACAATTGAGCAGAAGGACAATCGAAAAAACGCATTCCTGTGGTTCCCCAGCCCCCTTATTCACTTGACCTCAGTCCGTGTGACTTTTTCCTTTTTCCTAAACTGAAAAATGTCCTCCAAGGACGTCATTTCGGGACTTTAGAAAACATCCAAAAGAGTGTAACGGATATGCTGAAGACCATACCGGTTGAAGACTTCCAGCGCTGCTACCAACAGTGGGAACAACGTCTCCATCGGTGTGTAGCTGCCCAAGGGAACTACTTTGAAGGGGATAACATTGATGTTTGAAAAAAATAAAAACTGGTAAATAAAAAATCAGTCTCATTACTTTTCTGCCACACCTCGTAAAATGATATCTACTACATAATAAAGTATGCAGAAAGTAAAAAAGCCTGTATACTTTCTAAATCCAGTGTATGTCTATTAAGTGTAAGTTTTCTTTGGGTACTCTGCTTTTCACAGCATCTTCAAGACACACAGGTAAATCTGAATGGTGATGATTTATGTAAGGGTAATCTTGTTACTGCCAGTCAACAGCTCCTTGCATCCCTGTACTGGACTAATTTGAGAATAATGCATGATATGTATACAAATTTTTTAAGACATTTTACATTTCATTCTAAACTTGTAAAATTTCTACATTGAATGTTACTCACACTTCCTCTGTTAATGTACCTTTACTGCAAAAAGTGATGGAAACATTATGTAACTTGAGGTTATTCTATGGACACTAAAGTGGCAAAATGTGTTTGTGTTTTGGAAATGCTGGAAAATACACAAATTTCCTAAATTCATACTGGAGAGAATAATACAGTTTAGTTTTGCCATTGATTGAATATAGTAAAGAAAGGAAGGTTACCTGCTAGAAAATAAATTCTGACTGTTTCTTATCATAGTTTTACCATATTGCATGAATTACCATGCAATTAGTCTCGGATTGGTACTAGAGAGCAATGCATTTCCACATTATCTGCTTTACAGGTGTGTATTTCTTCCAGATCCACAGTTTGTATTTTTAGATTTTATTTATATTCTAGGTAGATTATTTAAAAGTATACCGGCACTTTCCGAGGAGATGATTTTTCTTCAATTTCCATGAAGAAAAAAGATGGAAGCTGAGTCAAAAGTGCAGTGCGTTAAACATCCTATTCTTTCACTCTAGGCTGCTTTCTCCCGGTAATCAAACCTGAAAATTTCAATTAGGCTTTTACTTTAAAAGACTGTTTATAGTTTCTAAGACGCACAGAATAATTCTTTTACTAGGTATATGAAGCACTGCAGTAGCCACAGAGTGGTTATATATGTGATGTACTACCCTTGCATATGCATTGACTGGCTTCACATTTTAGGAAATGGAAAAATACAGAATATTTTTTTCTGTCTTATTCAATTAGTCTACAGTTAGCTTAACGTTTTGTAGCATTTCTGTTTCAAGATTGTGGGTTGAGCCCCCTGGCCCCTCATAAGCTATGGTTATACTGTTGTGCTATTTATCTTTGAAATGGTAAATACAATTTATTAATAACTAAGATTAATATATTTTATCTGTTAACACCAACAATTTTTCATCCTACCCCTTTAGTCTCCACTTAATTTAAATCAGTGATACGCATTACCTTTTAAACACAATCGGAGAGTGGTTAACCTTCACTTCAGATTTAGGCCTCTGTCTTGTATGGAGTTTTCACAATGTTCTTATGTTTTAGTAACTCTCGTGTTTATTTTCCTGTGATACATCCTCAGTGACTCAGTCATAGTGCTTTGCGATAAGTCACAGCAAAATTAAACAGGTTTGATTTTGCCATAAGTTTCTTGTGATTGAGGGAATCCAAAAACACAAGTTCAACACTTTCAAAAATTTACTATTGGGGAAGGGAAATACCTTCAAAAATCCTGACCAGAAACCCAAATGGCCTACAAAAATCTGTATAAAATAAAAACTTTATTTCTACAAAAGGCTTTATATATGCAATATATGAAGCTTTGAAGAGCACAAAGGAATTGTCCGATCAGGCAAGGCAATCTACAGTAAACAAAGTGTCAATACAGAATCCAAAATCAAGTCAAATGTGAAGCACAGGTTCCAAGAATCCAGAAAGCCCAAGGGCAATAGCAAAGGCAAAGTAATTCAATAAGCTCTCCACTCCCTAGTGTGTTCGAAATGAACCACCAGGAACTATGGAACTATATATATGGAAGTGAAGGTCTGTGATACAGTTTGCATATTTGTACCTAAAGATCCACAAAGGGAGAAAATGAGTCACATATCTTAAAATAGTTTTTTATTCCTAAGCTTTCAACAACCTACCAAGTGTCATCATCAGATGAAAATGATTAGACATAGAGGAATCAAAGGCAATATATAGCAGGGCGAAAGTTGTAAGGGTGTCATTAAAAAATAAAAAACCTCCTTACAACGTCCCTCTTCATCCCCACTCTTCAACTGCTATATATTGCCTTTGATTCCTGCATGATGATACCTGGTAGGTTGTTGAAAGCTTAGGAATAAAAACCTATTTTAAGATATGTTACTCATTTTCTCCTTTTGTGGATCTCTAGCTACAAATATATATATATATATATATATATATATATATATATATATATATATATATATATATATATATATATATATATATATATGTGAAAGCTATCCAGGATGGACGCCCCCTCTCGGTCTGGAGGAGGCACACGCCCTCCTCTGGTCCTCCAAGGCGTCCCAGCCGGGACCACACGGGATAAACCGGCATCGTTGTCGCCGCCTGGCAGTGGCCACGGGTCCCTACAGGGCTGGGCTTCCAAGCCCTCTACCCACGGCCCCCAACATAACCAGGACGGACGCCCCCTCGCGGTCTGGAGGAGGCAGAAGCCCTCCTCTCGTCCTCCTGGGCGTCCTGGCCAGGCTCCAGCCCCAGCCGGGGACCACAGTGCCCCACCGCTAGCGTAAGGGCAGCACGTCCCCAGAGAGGGTCCTACTATGTCCCCAGGGTCCAACACGGCACCCCGGGACATCTGCTTTCGGCACCCCCTCCGACGCAAACGTGCCCCTCTGGTCTGCGCCACTCTCGCCCCCGCTGTCCCCCCCAGCTGGGTCACTATTGGCCTCCCGGCGTGGAGCTCTCCGTTCCAGGAGGGCAGGTCCCTGACAACGTCGGCTTCAGCGTTTGTCGGGGCTTCAGGCCTGTGGAAAAAGGAAAAAGAGGGCCAGAAGCACTGCCAGGACCCTCACCCCGAGCGTCCTGCCGGTCTCCGTACCAGCAGTGCTCCTGCCCCCTTCCGACAGCCCCTGACTTGCCTGCCGAAGTCCTCCGCAGCAGGTTCCATGCCCGTCCTCTCGTTGTCCGCGGGACCGCTCTCGCAGGCGGCTCGCCCAGCCGCCCAGGGGATTTCCTCTGCCTGCGCAGAGGATGGCCCTTCTCCGGCGCTCGCCCCCAGCGAGGCGCCCGCTTCGTATCGGAGGTCCCGGCATTCACCCCTCGGTTCCTCCTTCTATTCTTGGACGCCTTGACGGTCTGGGTCTGAGCATGGGAATAGCTCATATCCAGCCCCGTCTGCCTCCCTGCAGAGCGACAGGTGATTGCCGCGGGCTTGGAGCGCAGGGCGCTAGGACCCAGGGCACTCATCAGCCCCTGTCCTACCAGCGCCTGCGTGCTCGCTCTCCTCGCCCGATCGGCCGTCTGCACCGCCGCATCCGCTGTGGGGGGATCACTTACTCGAAGTCAGTCCTCCTTAAATAAGTCACGACCATGTACGGCGGATCCCCCTTCATGCTTTACGGGGACGGTACAACTCACCTTCCCCGCAGTGTCCCAATTGCCAAAGGCTCCAGCGTCGCGCCGATTCTCCGTCCTATGCGGCGTCTCTCCCGACGCGACCGCCTTCCCCTTCAGCTGCTCCAAGCGGAGCACGAGATCACCTAGCATCTGCTCTAAACACTGGTGGAAAGAAAGAGACAGACGCCGGTGAGCTTACCTGTCCATCAGCTCCACGCGAAGCCTGCCTCCTCTGGGCCACTCCCTCTGGCCCAATCGGGGCCCTCTTCGACACGGGACTGGCGTTCCTAGGTCCCGCCTCCATCCAATCATCGGCGGGCACACCAGACACACCAGCCAATCCCGTGCCTGTCAGCGGGCGGGACATCCGGCCCGCGGCCATCTTGTCTCCCCTGCTCTGGGTGCGGAGACGTGCTTCCTCGCAGCTCCAGGGCTCACAGTCTCTGTGCCTTCTCTTCCAGGACGCCTCCAGTCCTCTCCCCAGCTCTGTCTCGCTACCTCCCGACATCCACCAATGATTGGAGGGAGGCGGCCCCTCTTATGGGAACCCGGATGGGTTCCAGCTGCTTACCGGCAATTAGAGTTGGCCACACCCCTGGTGTCCCCTGTCGTCTTCCCACGCCAGGAAGTGCCGGGCTGGGGCGCCAGGTATATATACCTGTATATGTTGTCACACACATGCGCATGGCAGGCAGCTAAAGGGCTTAAGTAAGGACAGTTCCGAGACTGACTCTTTGCCTGCAGACCATTCACGGGAGATTCCACCTGGTCCTCTTGACGTCACTTCCGGGACCAAGCCAATGGAAGGAGACCTTGCTGGCTCCGGGCCCCTGTGATGTCACGTCCAGCCTCACACCAATGACAGAAGACCTCCATAAGCCCGACCCCTTTAACTTCACTTCCTGTCTTCCCCTTTAAAAGCCTCCACCTTTTTCCTATTCCCTCAGTTCTGTATTTGACTCGGTTTTGAGCACAGCAGTGCTATCATTTAAAAGACGATTTGCAGCCAGGATACCAAATTATACGTACCTGCTAGAAAACCTTGCTATGTATATATATATATATACAGTGGAACCTCGGTTTGCGAGCATAATTCCGGAAACATGCTCGTAATCCAAAACACTCGTATATCAAAGCAAATTTCCCCATAAGAAATAATGGAAACTTAGATGATTCGTTCCACAACCCAAAACTATTCATATAAAAATGATTAAGACAAAATATAAAGTAAAATACATAATACAAATTAACCTGCACTTTACCTTTAAAAAGAATCATGGCTGGTGTGAAGTTTCTAAACTCATGTGGGATTCCACCCAACAGGACGACACGCGGAAGAGTGTCCCAAAGCAATCGCAGTCTCCCAGCGCTGTAGCAGTTCGCCGTATAAGCGCATCCAAAAAGATCAAGCAAGAGCAAGATGGGGACTCGCACTTCACAGCACACACACACACAGTCACAATGCTGTAGTAAACAGAGAGCAGCTGGGCGGCGAGATAAGGAGAGAGAGAGACGCGCTGTAAACAGAGACACGCTGGGCGAGCGAGATAAGGAGAGAGAGAGAGAGACGTGCTGTAAACAGAGAGACGCGCTGGGCGAGCAAGCGAGATAAGGAGAGAGAGAGAGAGACGCGCTGTAAACAGAGAGACGCGCTGGGCGAGCAAGCATGCAAGATAAGGAGAGAGAGAGGTGCTGGGCAAGCGAGCGAGATAAGGAGAGAGAGAGAAGAACCATCAGCTCAGTTGTGATCACATGATGCTCAGCAGACAAAGTGTATCCATACTGCTCGTATTGCAAGACATCGCTCGTTTATCAAGTCAAAATTTATTAAAAATTTTTGCTCGTCTTGCAAAACACTCATAAACCAAGTTATTCGTAAACCGAGGTTCCACTGTGTGTATATATATATATATATATATATATATATGGTCGCCTGGAGGTTCAGTATGGCGGGGACGTCCCTGAAAGAAAAGAAGGAGGAAGAGCAGCCTTTTCAGGGCACTGCATCCCCCAGGATGCTAGGTGGCAGCTCCCTTGAACAGCAATGGTTCCCAGGATCCCCTCAAAGCATCCTGGGACATGGAGTTAATTTCCTCAGCCCTGTTGGATGTCGTGGGTGCCGCCAGGGGAAGCTCACAAAGGACCTGGGGACTCCTATTATTACGATAACCCGGAAGTACTTTGGAGTCACAATGACGGAAGCCTGCTGTACTTCCGGACTGCATAAAGATGATGATGTGGCATTAACCCGGAAGAGAAGATGCAATACTTCTGGGTTATAGACTATTTAAAGGACTTTGGGAAACCCAGCAGGGAGAGCTGGAGTTGGGAGGTTGGGTGACTAAGTTGCTGGGAGTGGAGGATTGTATTGTTATTATTTGTGATTATTGATTATTTATTGAAGAATTGTGGAGGGTGCAGTGCTTTGTGCACTTTATTCAAGAATTATTAAAGATTATTCTTCTGGTGCTGGTGCAAGTGTGTCTGGGACATCTGTTTGGTGGGTGCAATGGGGCAACAGCAACCCCTAGCGTCCACTATATATATATATATATATATATATATATATATATATATAAAATCCAACGTCTGTCTGTCTGTCTGTCCGCTTTTCAAGAGAGAACTACTTGACGGATTTAGATCTTTTTTTTCCCGTAATTTTCTTGAACATTCCAGTTGATTTTGCGACCTCTCTCATTGTGTTAAATATCATAGTTCACTTGCATTACTGATTTATTTGCAGAGATGCAGCAGGCCGAGGGCCCTCCTCACTCATGCACCAGCCTCGGGTGTAGCTTACATTCACTTAGCTGCCGATAAAGAGAACTACATAACATATTTGGATAGGGTTTTTTTCTAGAATTTGCTTGATTTTGTGACTTCTCTTATCACGCTAAGAATCGTAGTTTTCTTGCAGGAACAATATATTCATGCTAATCTGAGACAGAGGCTGCGAACCAAGGCAAGGGGGAAGCGTGACGTCAGGAGTGGGGAGTTGGTCTACCTCTATGTTTTGGAGTGTAACTTAGCTAGCAATACCTTTTCTTTATTGATTTTTAAAGTTTATCCTATTTCACTACCACACAGGTTGAACCGTGTGGGACGGCTAGTATATATATATATATAAATATATTGTAAAAAGCTCTATATAGGCATCTGACCCGACACAGACTCACACCAGAGGCACTTGTAAAAGCATTTTGACATTTGGTGATCCACACAGGTCCTCAGTCTTTATAGTAAGTGTCTCTCTGTTTAAAGCCTTTTTTCTGACAACACTGCTGCTTCTGATTATTTCCCTTTTTGGCAAAATTACTAGCTGTTCTTAGTTTTTTTTGTGTTATCTTTCACATTCACTAACTGAAATGAATTATAGGAGGTGGTTCTCAACAACTCATACCAAGTTTCTTTACCCTGAGCAAATACCTATCTACAAATACTACAACACCAAAAATGAAGTAGTGACCCCTATGCCTTGTCCGCATAAAATTTAATTTAGTGTGTGATGTCCAAAGATGTCCTTTGATTCCTGATTGTTCTATAGCTCTTGTGTGTTCTTTGATACTCTGATACCACATCCAAAGATAAGGTTAGCTGGGGTTTCACAAGATGCCAGTGAGATGTTAAGCAATATGCTAGAAAAATGTTAGAAAGCTCCTCTTGCCATTGCTTCCTTCAGTAAAATTACCAGTACCAGTAAAATCCTTGAATTTTATTTTATTGTAGTAGTGTGATACACAGATGTGCTTAATTTCACAATTAGTCGTAAATTATTCATACATTTGCCCTGTGCCTGATGATACATCAAATAGCCTCAGAGTATACAGTACAGCAATATCTAACAGTCAATATATTGCCATTCTAAAAAGAAACTGCCAGGTCAATGCCCAGCTTTGTCCAAGGCCCAGGAGGCAATTCAAGAATGTTGGAGAGGTTGATCACCATGCAGCCACTGATTTAACAAATAAGTGGAACAATTTCTGATTAGTCTTTCAACATCATTGTCCATGCTGGGCCAATGCAATTTATTCTCAAGTACAAACAACTTCTTGATGTGTCTCGTAAGCTATTTTCAGTGCTTATGTGACTTTTATTTTTGGTGACACAATCCTTTGTCTTCTCAAAAGCAATCTTCCATAGGTAGATAAGTCCCCCATACTTGTGTGGTATGTCTGTAGTTCATCTGGAACTGGATTAGGCCTATTTCATTTTTGTTTTTTTTTTTACTGTGGGCACCAAAATTTTAAATATGTTATATTCTTTATTGCATTCTTAACTTCCTCATGCGTCAGTGCACACAGCTCATAAGTGGCAACTGAAAACATTCAGCATATAGTAGGTTCTACATAACCATCATCTTCTGCCTTTTAAAGGAAAATGTGACAGGGAGTCTGCAAGATTGGTTTTCCCTACTTTACTTTCAATTTTGTAATCTCAGTCCAACTCATGGCATCCCAGGTGGTAACAGGGTAGTCTTTTTGGAATTTAACATGTAAATAAGGGGTTTATTATCAGTTTGTGTCCCTATAAATATGTCCTAAATTGTTCTAAGGCCCAGACACAACCCAGGTCTTCATGCATTATTTATGAATAATGCTTCTCTGTTTGGGATATTGAGTGACTAGTCTAAGCCACTGGCTTGCTCTGCCCATCATCCTGTTTATAAAGCAATACTGCTTACAGTCGTACAGGACTTGTATCACTAATGACTGCTGTTGGTGCATCTAAGTTGAAATATACCAGACATGGTTCATTTACCAGGGCTTTCTTCAATTTAACAAAGCCCATTCCCACTTCTGTTCTTAGTTTTCTCAGAGGCTCTGAGATATCTGCATAATTAGGAACAAATTTAATCAAAAATCCACAAGTGTCTTAAAATGAGCAGAGAAATGCAATTTTTATGGGTCTTGGTGCATTACAAACAGCTGCCACTTTTCTGGTTTAATTTCTTCAGCAGAGACCAAATGTCCAAGTATCTGAATTTTTTAGGACAAAAATGTGCTTATAGTTATTTAAAGTTAAGCCTCTGTCTTGGAATCTTTGAAAACTTGTCTAAGCCTGTATTTGAGTTGTTCTTCGTTTTCTGAGTATGCTACCACATCATTGACATACCCTACAACACCTTGTATTTCACACAACTGAGAGTCCATAGCATTCTGATATGACTCTGGGAACTGGAAAAGTCAAGTAGAACATTTCTAAAACAATAGCAACCTCTGTGTGTAATGCAGGTAGTCAGGTGTCTTGATTCAGGTCACTACTCAACTTGCCAAAACCATTTTCAAAATTCCAACTTCACAAAAACTTTGACTTTTTGCATGGACTCCAAAATGCTGTCAAATCATGGTACCTGTTAAAAACTTAACTGTCCACTTTGTTGGTAACCTTTGGGTCATGGATGATTAATACACCAATGTGGAAGAAATATTAGACTTAGGGGTAACGTAGTCATTTGTATCCTTAACACTTTGATCATTCTCATTATGCTGTGAAAGACTGCTGTAAGAGATGCTCCTCCCTCAGCTTGGTGCTGCAGGTGCAATAAATGGCACAGATGAACAAGCTTTTCTACTGACTCAAACATTTTATTAGATTTTTCCTGTTATAAGATAAGATTCTTTCACAGGTGTTGGTGCCAATGAGATCTAGCTAACAAAATTCCAATTCAGTATTTCTAGAATTCTCTGTAACTTTAATAGTACAGAGATGCAGTCTTTTAAATGCCAATGCCTTCTTCCTGAAATCAAGCAATTTGGTGCAGTCACTAGGGAACTGGAATTTAAAACCTCCAAGTTACTCTCTGATGCTCTGCAAGTCACATATCCTGCCCCGACCGTAAACTGTACAGATGTACTTGTATATTAATAATCGTAATTATCCTGATGTGTGCCCTTGACCATCAGCAAAATACATCTGGCAGAAAAGTAATGAGACTGATTTTTTATTTACCAGTTTTTATTTTTTTTAAACATCAATGTTATCCCCTTCAAAGTAGTTCCCTTGGGCAGCTACACAACGATGGAGACGTTGTTCCCACTGTTGGTAGCAGCGCTGGAAGTCTTCAACCGGTATGATCTTCATCATGTCCGTTACACTCTTTTGGATGTTTTCTAAAGTCCCGAAATGACGTCCTTTGAGGACATTTTTCAGTTTAGGAAAAGGAAAAAGTCACACGGACTGAGGTCAGGTGAATAAGGGGGCTGGGGAACCACAGGAATGCCTTTTGAGGTCAAAAATTCTGTTATGGAGAGGGTAGTTTTTCGGCAACATTTTTGCACAGACCTTTCGCATGTGCAAATGTTCAGTCAAAATTTGATGAACGGTAAATCTGTTCAAATTTAATTGTTCACTCAACATTCTTAATGTTAAACGATGGTCTGATCTCACAAGAGTGTTCACACGTTCGATGTTTTCATTGGTTTTCGAAGTTGTAGTCCTCCCTGAACGGTGTTCATCTTCAACGTGTTTTCTGCCTTCCAAAAATGATTTGTGCCAGCAAAAAACTTGAGCTCGGGATAAAGAATGTTCCCCATAGGCCTGTTTTAACTTTTCAAACATCACACTTGCCGTTTAATGGCACAACGTTGCTCCAAATTCCGCTGTTCCATTTTGTGTGACGCACAACCAAAAACACAACTTCGCTAATAGCAGCTACAAAAATCACGTAGTTAACGGAAGGAGTTGAAACTCGCACTGAGCTATGGGAGGTACTGATACACGTGCTCTATCAAGGACAACAGCGCAGCGTTGCCAGATCGCTTGCAGTGTTGCCAGTCTCATTACTTTTCTGCCACACCTCGTATACAATAATGAAATGAACTATTATAGAGAGAATACAAATGATGAACTTTGTGATCATACAATAGCATAGACTCAGGTTATACAATGGGACTTACCTTTTTCTCCATACAATATTCTCACGTTTCCCTTTCAACAAATACATAAAAATGCAAGGAAGCACAAATATCTGTGCACTGTATAACACACTTCTGTAACATTAATGACCTGAATACAGTATATACTGTACATAAATGTAATGTTTTAATATCCTTCTATATATAGTTTCCATCTTCAATGCTGCATTACGGGTACTACTGTACTCCTTTTAAGACTTTGAAAGATTTCCTTGCCTTTAATTCTAATTATAGTTTCCTATGTAATGGCCATCACAGCAGTTTTTAGAGTTACTGCTTTCTACCATGTTAATGGCTATCAAAACACCATCACTCATTATAATACCAATGCCATTATGTGTGGTGGTTTGTGAAAAACCTAATAAGAAGTGAGATTAAAATTGCATCATAATGCCGCCAACGACAGCAGTTATTACTCATCATTACTAACGATTTCATCCCGACGATTTAAATTAACCCATCCACTAACAGTTAAATGTGCTCCAACAATGACAGCAATAGCTGTTTTTGTGTACACTATTAATGCCATTGTGAAAGTGATTCAAAGCAGATTTTTTTGTCTGTTTTTTTTTTCTTTTTCCTTTACGTTATGTCAGCAAAAAATGAAAATTAATTGGTGGCAATTTAGCCTAAGGCTTTTTTCAAAAGAAAATGAAAGTACAAAAGATTCTGAGCTACTATTTTTTTAAATGCTAAAATGCAGACTAAGTGACTCCAAAGAACCAGCTTTGAATATGTAGATCTCTTATTACAGTAAATCCACGCGTAAGTGTGATCTTAATGTTGAACATGTTTTTGTCCTTGATGATCATCCATGGATTTATACTAATGAGTCACAGTCCTGATCCTAATCCACTTCACAATTGCAAGAGTGGCTAAATCCTATCCTGGAGGCGCAGGATGTAAAGCAGGAAACAGCCTGCACTGGTCCATCAATGGGTGCATGAACACACATCCACAAGAGGCCAACTTTGAATTACAAAGTAACCTAAAAAAGCATGTATTCAGGATGAAAACACAGACTCAGAGATGATGTAGAAATATAATTGTGTAGTGGCAAGCAGTTTTTAAAGGCTTGCTCAGAATGGAAGCACATGTGTACAGCCTAAAATGCCAAACAAGTTCTTATTTTCTTGTTTTAAATAGAATTTAAACTTGGAGATAAAGCCAATTTATTATTTGCAATAAATCCCACCCATTTGACAAAATTTAACTCCAAATCACAAAAATTTGGGATGGTATGAAAAATGAAAATAAAAAAAAACTGAAAAAGTGATTCTTCAATTTACTTTGACTTTTATTTCATTGCAGACAATATGATATTCCATATTTTATCTGGTCTACTTCACTTCATTTGTTAATATACATCCCTTCCTGCATTTCAGGCCTGCAACACATTCCAAACAAAGTAGGGATGGTAAAGCATTCACCACTTTATAATTTCGCCATTCCTTCTCACAACACTTAAAAGACGTTTTGGCAGTTAGGATACTAAGCCATGAAACATTTTGGGTGTTATTTTGCCCCAATCTTCCTGCAAACAAATCTTAAGTTGTGCAACAGTATGGGGTTCTCGCATCTTTTGTTTCACAATTCTCCACACATTCTCAATTGGGGACAGGTCAGGACTGCAGACAGGCCAGTCCAGTATCCATACCCACTTTTTGCACAGCCATGTGTAAGAATGTGGTTTCGAATTGTCTGGTTGAAAAATGTATGGACGACTCAGGAAAAGATGTCATCTTGAAAGCAGCATATGTTGCTCTATATTCTCAATGTACTTTTTTTGCATTAATGCTTCCATCACTGAAGTACAAATTACCTTTGCCAAGGGCACTGACAGAACCCCATAACCTGACCCTGGTTTTTCGACTTGTCTGGATGGTCCTGTTTGTCTTTGGTCTGGAGCACACAACATCTATTTCTTCCAAAAAAGATCTGAGGTATTGATGTGACTGAAAACAATACACATTTCCACTATGTGATGGTCCATCCCAGATGCCTCCGAGCCCACAGAAGTCAACACCACTTCTGGGCATGGTTAACATAAGGCTGCTTTTTTGCACAGTAAAGTTTTAAGTGGCATTTGTGAATGTACAGTGGTGCTTGAAAGTTTGTGAACCCTTTAGAATTTTCTATATTTCTGCATAAATATGACCAAAACATCACCAGATTTTCACTCAAGTCCTAAAAGTAGATAAAAAGAAACCAGTTAAACAAATGAGACAAAAGTATTATACTTGGTCATTTATTTACTGAGGAAAATGATCGAATATTACATATTTGTGAGTGGCAAAAGTATGTGAACCTCTAGGATTAGCAGTTAGTTTGAAGGTGAAATTCGAGTCGGGTGTTTTCAATCAATGGGATGACAATCAGGTGTGAGTGGGCACCCTGTGTTATTTAAAGAACAGGGATCTATCAAAGTCTGCTCTTCACAACACGTTTGTGGAAGTGTATCATGGCATGAACAATGGAGATTTCTGAGGACCTCAGAAAAAGAGTTGTTGATTTTCATCAGGCCGGAAAAAGGTTACAAAACCCTCTCCCAAGAGTTTGGACTCCACCAATCCATATTCAGTCAAATTGTGTACAAATGGAGGAAATACAAGACCATTGTTACCCTCCCTAGGAGTGGTCAACCAACAAAGATCACGTGTAATAGTCAGCGAGGTCACAAAGGACCCCAGGGTAACTTCTAAGCAACTGAAGGCCTCTCTCACATTGGCTAATGTTCATTTTCATGAGTCCACCATCAGGAGAACACTGAACAACAATGGTGTGCATGGCAAGGTTGCAAGGAGAAAGCCACTGGTCTCCAAAAAAAACATTGCTGCTCGTCTGAAGTTTGCTAAAGATCACGTGGACAAACCAGAAGGCTATTGGAAGAATGTTTTGTGGACGGATGAGACCAAAATAGAACTTTTTGGTTTAAATAAAAAGCGTTATGTTTGGAGAAAGGAAAACATTGAATTCCAGCATAAACACCTTATCCCATCTGTGAAACATGGTGGTGGTAGTATCATGGTTTGGGCCTGTTATGCTGCATCTGGGCCAGGATGGCTTGCCTTCATTGATGGAACAATTAATTCTGAATTATATCAGAGAATTCTAAAGGAAAATGTCAGGACATCTGTCCATGAACTGAATCTCAAGAGAAGGTGGGTCATGCAGCAAGACAACGACCCTAAGCACACAAGTCGTTCTACCAAAGAATGGTTAAAGAAGAATAAAGTTAATGTTTTGGAATGGCCAAGTCAAAGTCCTGACCTTAATCCAAAGGAAATGTTGTGGAAGAACCTACTGTGAGCAGTTAATGTGAGGAAACCCACCAACATCCCAGAGTTAATGCTGTTCTGTACGGAGGAACGGGCTAAAATTCCTCCAAGCCAGTGTGCAGTAATGATCAAAAGTTACTGGAAACGTTTAGTGACAGTTATTGGTGGGGTCTCACCAGATACTGAAAGCAAAGGTTCACATACTTTTGCCACTCACAAATATGTAATATTCGATCATTTTCCTTAATAAATAAATGACCAAGTATAATATTTTTGTCTCGTTTGGTTTCTCTTTATCTACTTTTAGTACTTGAGTGAAAACCTGATGATGTTTTAGGTCATATTTATGCAGAAATATAGAAAATTCTAAAGGGTTCACAAACTTTCAAGCACCACTGCAATTCTGTATTATAGTGTTTGACAAGGTTTGCCAAAGTCATCCCTTGCCCATGTGGTTATATCAGCTATTAATGATGATGGTTCTTGATGCAGTTCTGTCTCAGGGATTGGAGATCACAGGTGTTCAGCTTAGGCTGGTGCCCTTGCCCTTTACACACTTAAATTCCACCAGGTTCCTTGAATCATTTAATGATTTATTTATTTATTGTGCAGTACAGATGGAGAAATATACAAATCCTTTTCAATGTTTCTGTGAGGAACATTGTTTTTAAACATTTCAATAACTTTCTCACACATTTGTTGACAAACTTAAGATCCTCTGTCCATCTTTGCTCCTGAAAGACTCGGTTTTTCGTGGATACTGCTATTGTACCAAATCACGATTACAATCACCTATTGACATTACCTGTATAAAATCACATCAGTATTTCATTATTTTACCTCATTACTGGCCCTAGTCTGCTCCCACTCCAACTTTTTTTGGAATGTGTTGCAGGCCTGAAATGCAGGAATGAATGTATATTAACAAATGAAGTGAAGTTAACCAGACAAAACATGAAATATCTTGGGTTCATACTGTCAGCAATGAAATAAAATTCAAAGTAAATTGAAGAATTATTATTTATTTATTATGCATTTTTCATGCGGCCCCAATGTTTTTTGATTTGACATTGCATTAAAGAATGTTGATATGAAAGTAACAAAATATTAATAGTGACCTGTTTCATATAATCAAGGTACAAAATAAAAAGGGGTATCTTGGGGGTCTGGAGCCTCCTAATTAATACTTTGAACTCACTGAAAGCCTGAAAATCATAATTTTAAAAATGTACTTAAGATATGCATACCCTAAGTGATAGGCCCTGGGTGACAGCCTTCAGCTGTATAACGTCCAGATTCTGGAATGACCTACCGAAATTAATTAGATCCACTGAATCCATGAATTCTTTTAAAAAACAACTCAAAACTCATCTGTTCAGGAAGGCTTTTAGCTCTACTTGACTTTACTACCCTTCTCTCAGTGTACGTCTATGTCAAGATTCTCATGTAACCTGTGTGTGTGTGCCAGACCATCAATTATGTTGTCTGTTAGGCTTGTTCTCTGAATTTACTATCTTACTCTTCTTTATCTATTTATCTGGTTTGTACAATGGTATATACTGTATACCCTGCCGTTCTTTGTTAAACTCTGTGAAGTGCCTTGAGCATGGGAAAGGCGCTATATAAATGAAATTATTATTATTATTAGATAATTTATTGTATATTCCATAGTACTAGATTACTATTTCAGTGTTCAGCCAACACTAAAGGTCTATTAGGACCCCTAGTTACCAGACAGATATTACAAACACTACACATGACCTTAAAACTGTCACATCATTATATTGTGGTGTAGCCTTTTAGGACATGAAAAAAATAAGTAGATTTAACCAAAATTCTTTCAAGTTTAAGAGTGAATCATATATTCTAGGACATTAGTGGAAATTAAGAGTGAAGTGAATGTAAAACTGAAGCCAGGAAGCATTTCTATACGCAAAGAGTTGTATGACTATAGAAAAAAAAAACTACTGAGACATGTAGTTGAAGCAGAAACCTTGACATCCTTTAGGATGAATCTGGCTGAGATATTGGGACAACGTAGCTATTTATTAGCTTGATGGGTGGAATTGTCTCTTCTCTTTTGTCAAACTTCTCATGCTTATGTTAAAATGGATCAGAAAAAAAGAAGTTAAAAAGTTCCTTTTGTGCATACCAAAAGTAAGATAATGTCTTAAAAATAAGGTGTCTGGTGTAACAGAGCAAAATAAGAGTACATGCAATAGTAATGATAACATGCCAGATGGTAACAACTTTGCTACTGACATTACTAATATACAAGTGCTGACAGATGAATTGTGTATCTGGATGAGTAATATTTTCAGAGAGAACAGACTGTATGTCATCCTAACCAGAGATGGGAAAAAAACACCAATGATCAACGCAATACTCTGATCTGCAAGCCTCTTTTTCATTTTAATATACTTATGTTTAGTATTCATACATACATTTCAGCAATATCTTGTAAAATCCTTGTTAAATGAGGCAAAGCAACTTAATCTTTCTGGGTGGCTGTAAGAATATATTTTAAATAGTGAGTGTAGCAGATGCACTGTAATGCAGTTACGGACATAAGAAAGTTACAGCATGTAGTGGTCAATTAAAAAGACAGAGAAAGCGCTAAATTGAGGATGGGAGTCTTATCCATATAGGCAATTGGTTAGAAGAATTTGTAAAGGCTCATTAAACATGTTAAATTGGCAGAACAGAGCCAAATAAATATATAGAATTGGTCAGTAGATATTGTGGGCTAGGATATCGTGAAGGTATGTATAGCCTGTCACATCCTCTTTAAGCTAAGTTTGAAATGGACAAACAGAAGACTTCCCACCCAGGCTGTGTCTCAGATAAATGACTCCTTTGAAGACAGACATACAATCGTCAATGACTCCAATGAAGAACTGTATGACAATTGTATTATTTAAAGGCTTCTGTTGGGCTGTTATTATAAAATATACTGTATTATATACTGTATATAAGTATATATATGTGTGACAGATTAACCTAAAAGCAAGTTAAATATTTCACTTGTCTTAATATCTCCACTGTGGTTACTGCAGATGTTATGAAGTAGAGTTTCCTCCAAGACTGAAGAATGACTGCTCAGGAATGTACTGTATTTTATTAATCACTACCTCTTTTCAGGTATCTAACACAAAAACAAACTTTTCAGAATTACTAATTACATAACACATACACACACTATAAAGACACAGATTTGTTTAAAAGACAAGAAAACAAAGAAGTTTGAAACTAAAATAAATGGAGCTCTGTAATGCCTGTCCATTAATGGTTAACTATCTATGGCCAGTTGACAAAAGAAGAGAGGAAAACAAAGTCTTCCGTCAGCAGCATCCCAGGAGAAAATAAACCTCGGGGTTGGCTCACAGTCAGTTATAACAGACAATGTTGAACACAGTCACAGTCCTGAAGACCTTCGCTACCTGGATTCTACAGTAATTCAGCATTCTATACAAAAGTCTGTCTAATATAACTAAAGAATCTTTTCATCCTTTGATTCCAAGGCTCCCAGTATTTCAGATGTCTTTCCATGGGTAGGAAATAATTTTGGATGTAGAGCAACAGTAAGATACCAAGAAGATCTATGAGGTAATATAGTCCAGGATATGGATTTGACCTTTAGGATATCCACAACTTCTGAATAATTAACTCATTTGTTTAGGAGATTACAGTTGCTGTTCATTTATTGAAAAAAAGGTCTCTTTTCATTTTAATTCTGTAGCTGCCAGTGCATTAATAGAACAACATGCTTAATGGTACTGTTTAAATTCTCTAATTCAAAAGCAAATACAGTAGATAGGGTTTTTGTCAAAATGTTTGGCCACTCCCAGACCAGTATGTTGGCCTACACAAACTAATTTTCATGTAGGCCATTCTTTCCATTGCAATATAATTAATCCAGGTAATAATAATGATTAAAATGTATGAAAATCTTTTAGATGCAACATTAATTACAGGTAGTCCATGTTGTTGCATACCTTTACAGTGGTGTGCTTTTTATGCAGTACAAAGTATATTCAATAACTATCTGCGTTACCCAGCTTCGCATGGATATTTTATAGGACAACAGTCTTCACTTATAGCGCCATCAGTTAATTGGGTGTACCAGAAATACTGCATAATTCAGTATTTTTCTGTATGTGTTTTGTTTTGTTTTTTTTAAACCAAGGGTTGGTGTTATTGGCAGGTAGTGTGGCACAGTGGCTAAGACTTTGGACTTCAAATCCTGCTACTAACACTGTGTGACCATAAGCAAGTCACTTCACCTGCCTGTGCGCCAACTGGAAAAACAAAAGAAGTGGATCTAATTGTATCTTAGACTTTGCAAGTCACATCGGATAGCATTGTCAGTCAAATAATAACAATATTATTAAGTCACTGGAGCTGGTTACTCTTGAACATGCTATACACAATTGTCCATTAATAAAACATTCTTGCATTAGATCAATTTCTGCTTTTTCTAGTGACATGCCTTTTGTTGATGGTCATTGCAAAGCACAATTTAACAGAAAAGTATATATCTTTAAATGAAATGAGTAATCAGTAGGATTAATGTGACATTTGTGGAAATATTATTATCATTATTAGGTGTTTACAATTTTAATTTCTTTACATTACTTACTCAAGTACTTTTTTTATGTCTTTTTTCATGTTTTCCATTAGATATATGTGGTCCTCCTTTAAAGTCCACTGATATATTTAAAGAATTGGGGGTGTGAGGGCATTCCTTTTTAAATTAGGCACAGACATACTGTATGTATACGTTGTGACGCACCTGCTTACTACCTCAACGACGAGTCCATAGCCCCGCCACGCAATGTGTCCTGCCTCAACAACGTGTTTGCTGCTCCGCTGTACAATGCGTCCGCCGGCCATAAAAGGCTCACTGCCTCAAAGAAGAGTTTGCAGCCCCCTCACAATGCTCCTGTCGGCCATAGACCTCACCAATCCGTGAGGTACTTTAATTTGGCCAATGACCTGCCCACTTTCTCTTTGTCCCCTTTCCTCCAGGATGATCTGATCCCAGTCATGGATCCATAGCCGCGGGACCAACATGGTGAGGGGGATTATCAGTGCCTGAACTGAAGGAGGAAGCTAAGGTAGAATGACTAATGAAGTCACTGCTTGTTTGTTGTACCTGTCTGTTGTGGAGTGGTAACCCCCACTTCAATAAATATGCTTGCTGTTCCTGTTTTAAGTTGATTAATAAAATTGATCATTATGAAGCCTAAGACTGAGCCTCGTTTTTCAGGTGCAAAACAGCGACTCATGCGTTACAATGGAAATAATTTAACAGGCTGGGGAGGAAGAGTCCCCTTTCAAAGTCCATAGATGTGAATATATATTACAGTGGAGTAGCTCGTGGGGGATTCATTAAGTTTAAACTGACTGCATCGGCCCTGTCTTCTCTAGGATCCTAGGATACCACTTCTTAGGATACCTTTTTTCTTCTATTGAAGGAACACATACACTCAAAGACACAGAGCCTGGCACCCTCAGTGGCACCTTATAGCACACATTAGCTAACCCCTGAACTTAGTATCTCCTTTGAGCTTCACAAAAGTTTCTCCTACAATTTCACACCTAACTGTACACACCAATGTGATCATGTCTTACTCTTCTTGTCCATCACAAAGCTCCTTCTTCAGTCGTCCATCCACCTTATTGGTTAGTGCTGCTGTTAGTTTGGCCTGTCAATCACCTCTGTTCCATTTTTCAGTTTGCATAAAGTCCACTGTCAGTATTGGACAGAGCATGTACATTAGATAGATAGATAGACAGATGGATAGATAGATAGATAGATAGATACTTTATTAATCTGTATCACCAAAATTCAGTTACATCAGTCAAAGCATCTTTGAGATTTTGTGGTACCTACTGACTTAAATGTACAATCCTACCAAATGTCATCTTTTAAGTAAATGGGCAATCATGTTTTTGCTGATGAGTGAGTGAGTCAGTAAATCAACTTTGCATTATAGATACGGACTTGACTATATCATCTATATACAGTAAGTATTTGGACAGTGACACAATTTTCATAATTTTAGCTCTGTATGCCACCACAATGGATTTCAACAAAGCAATCAAGATGTGATTGAAGTATAGACTTTCAGTTTTAATTCAACAGGTTTAACAAAAAAGTTGTATGAGCTGTCTGGAAAAGACAGACATTTTTATACTTGGTCCCACTATTCTCAGGGGTTCAAAAGAATTTGGACAGACTAGCATAATCATAAATATAATGATCATTTTCAATATTTTGGTTGAAAATACTTTACAGTCAAAGACTGCCTGAAGTCTGGAACTGACGGTTATATTCAAGTGCTGGGTTTCCACTCTAGTAATACTTTGCCAGTCCTTTAATGCAGCTGTCTTCAGTTATTGTTTGTTTGTTGGATGTTTTGCCATCAGTTGGGTCTTCAGTAAGTGAAATGCATGTCCATTTGGGTTGAGGTCAGTTGATTGACTTGGCCATTGAAGAATATCCCACTTCTTTGCTTTAAAAAGGAATTGTTTTGCTTTCACAGTATGTTTTGGCTCAATGAACATCTGTACTATGAAGCACTGTCCTATCAGTTCTGCTGCATTTGGCTGAATCTGAGCAGACAGTATGGCCCACTACACTTCAGAATTCATCCTGCTACTTCTGCCAGCACTCATAACATCAATAAACACCAGTGACTGACTTCTATTTGCAGCCATGCATGATGATGCCATAAAACTGCCTCCACCATGTTTCACAGATGATGTGGTATTTCTCGGATTTATGAGCCGTTTTTTCTCTTCTCCAAACTCTTCTCTTTCCAGCATTCTGGTAAATACTAATTTTAGCTTCCTTTGTTCAAAAAGAATTGTTGCAGAACTGGGCAAGCTTTTAAAAAATGTTTTCTGGCAAAGTCTGATCTGCCCTTCCTACTTGGGAAAGAGGGCACTATGACTGGAGTGTTTATCCAGGGTTGGGTGTGTTGCGTATATATATTTCGGCTTTTATTGGTTGTTAAATTGGTTTCAGTAAAGTATTTGTTCATCTCTGCAATGTGACCTACTAACAAAACTTCACTTTGGAGTGGTCTGAAGTGGCTTTACCAAGATACTTTTCTCTTGATGTGACATATTGAGTAAAGGACCTGTGGATCAAGATTTTACATCCTGATGTGTACAATGATACAGTACATGGAGGAATCACATTCAATTTTATTTATTTGTTTTTTTTAAACCTTTGTACATTGACAATATAAAGGTAACACTTTGACAACCAAATAAAACTGAACTGCTCAGAATTTAGGGAGAGCTCTTGAACACTACTGTAAAAAGGCAAGTGCTCTAAATGGAACAAACAGATGGAAAGCAAGGAAATGTGACTATTTGTACACAGTTGGCAGTTGGGGTTTCTTAGTGGACACTGCAACATGCTTTCTCAAGACTTGATAACAAGAAAAGTATGTTGACACTCTTGTTCTTGCAAGTACAATTCTGGCACAAACAAATAAAAGAATCAAAGATGGCTGAAATGCCTTTCTATATTCCAGTTCACTCTGAATTTGATTGAAGTACAGGTCAATATGCCTCAGCTAAAACTAATAATTGTTAGATAGCACATAATTCTAATAATCAGCTAATTTATTTTAAGCTTTATCTAATTTTCACAGCATTCTAGATGAATGAAATTAATGCCTACTTCTACAACCAAGAGTTTAGCACACACTTAATACATAGATAGAATGGCATTGTATGACAGTTAGATAGATAGATAGATAGATAGATAGATAGATAGATAGATAGATAGATAGATAGATAGATAGAGGGGGAGTTGATTCTGAGGGATTAAAAATAAAAATTTGTCTACCGTATATCTTCTGTGCAGCTTTTTCTCCTCATATTCAGTTTTTTTAAGTCCTTGAAAACCTCCAGCCACACAGTTTCTATGACAGTCTGATCTTCTTGGCCATCAAATCCCTTCAACTAAGCAGTATCTCACAGTTTGATACAGTAAATCCCCAGAAACCTTCAACCATCATCTTATAAGTTTCACATTCATAAGAGGCTTATGAAAACAACAATTTAAAGCCATCTTGACGGCTGTCTAAAAGCTTCAGTAGTTTCCTGTCTCACTGTCGGATTCAGTAATGTCACAAGCATGATCAAACCAATCAGAAAAGATCATTATTTGGAGTCTATAAAGTAGCCCTCTAAGATATGTGCACTGAGAAATCAGAAGCAGGTAACTACCAGTTCTGATTATGTAATTGATTACAACATGTAAATAAACATTCAAATACCAATGAAAAATAAATACAATTATAACATGACCACAATTTTCTAAATATTTCTTTTTGGAATACACTGAATGTAATCTTGACCTATGCATGAAATGAGTTATCTACTGTGCAACTTGTTTCATTTGGGATACTACAAGTTTAGGCCCACGTTGCAGGCACAGTATGTAAGCATTCTTTTTCTTATAAGTGCAGTAATAGCATGACTGGCGTATAGTGCATGACCAGACATAAAACTGCACATGGAAGGCAAAGTACATGTAGGTGGCATGTTCAGAGACATGGTGGTGGAAAGTTTAGCATGCCAGTATTAACCTATTAACTGTTCTATGTTTGACAGAGGATATTATAATAAGTTTTTCTCTACATATATGTTGTCATGGGCGCCTGATGATCACCATCATGGCTCAGTCAGGGTATGAAATCCTCAAAGATGACAGGAGATGCTATCACTAACTCTTTATACTCTTCCCTATTCAGCTCCAAGAAGATGAGGGCACATGACCTGCGCACAGTGCCCACAGAAAGCCCTGCCCCTTCTGGTTAGAGCCTTATGAGAATGAACATCTCTAGAAGGAATCTTTTTTTTTTTTTACCCAAACTTGTTTCAGGATGGAGCCCCAAACCTGATCTGCTTTGACAGCAACCTTTACGTTGGGTGACTGAGGCTTTGAAAAGTAGTGGAGTGCCTGCTTTTTTGTTGTGGTCTGTGCACTTGCTTTTTGTTGCTTTGAATTAAAAGATGTTGCTTAGTTTGCACCACAATTATTCCTCTGGAGTCCCCCAACTTTCTCAAGTAATTACTATATATACAATCAGGTCCATAGGTATTTGAACAGTGACACAATTTTAATAATTTCGTCTCTGTATGCCACCACAATGGATTTAAAATAAAATAATCATTATGTGATTGAAGTGTAGATTTTCAGCTTTAATTTAAGTGGTTTACCAAAAATATTGTATGAGCTGTTTAAGAATGACAGCCATTTTTCTGCATATGACCCCCCATTTCCAGGGGCTCCAAAATATATGGACATTTAAACTGTTCCATAGCCAGATAGGAGCAGTTCTCTTGTGATTTCATTCACTATTAAGCAGGTAAAAGGTCTGGAATTGATTCAAAGTGTGGAATTTGCATTTGGAAAGTGTCACTATCATTGCTAAAGTCTACAATCAATTGAAGAAAACACTTCATGAAAGTAAAGACAAAGGGTTTACTACAAGGTGCAAACCACAATCCCTGGAAAAAAAATTGAAGGCTGGAAATAAAACAATACCTAAGCCTACTGAATAAGGAAGTTCAAACTCCTATGACCAGGCCAAGAAAGAAAGAGGGGGAAGAAGAAGCAACAGGAATTACAGTACACCAAATACAGCCATTTTCCAAAGTTTTGCACCAAAGACAGTCATTTTCCAAAGTTTATACCTAATGATCTGTTAATCCACACCATAGAGAGCTCAAGAAAAGTTAAATTAATAAGACAGGATTTTTAAACAGCAAATGAGAGACAGTCCAGAGATGTCTAACATGAGCCTATCAGGGTCTTTTCCACTCTTGCTTTTAAACAAAACAGACTCTGCTGGAAATAAGAAAGAAAGAGAAGATAAGTCAAGAATAATGGAAAGCTAGTAGAAGAACAGAAGACAGCAACCTGGAAGTAATGGTAGGAATCCTCAGTCACCTCCACATAGTGATATTTGCAGGGAGTAAGATATTAAGGTTGCATTTTTTTTTGAGTTGACGATATGTGTTATTAGAGAACAGATATTTTAAAAATAGAATTCCAAGATAAGGAGGTTGCTGAGATTAGGTAACACAGCCAAATCAACATTACTGGCAATAGGCTAGGAGACAATGAATGCTTAATTTTAAGTAAAGGATGTGAGCGGTGACAAGAAGATAAAGGAAACCCCTATGTCTTGAAAGCAAATCTCAGTTAAAGATAGAAAAAAGTGGAGGAAGGGTGTAGAAGTAAAGTATCGAATAGGAGAGTGGAACTGTGCCAGGTAAAGCTTGACCTAAGATAATTTCCAGCCTGAGACAAATAATGAGAGCATATGACAGGGTGGAACCTAGATCCAATAAAAAAAAACCCTTACATTTGAAAGTAGTTTTGGTGATAACTGAAAGAAATCTAGGAGCCACCATCTTGGACTTGATAGTAAAGCAGGATGGAAGGTTAACTAGAGGATCTAACCATTTAGGTGTTGGCACAAAGGCCCAAGGTTAAAACTGGATAAGAGATGGGTGCTTAAAGGAATGCCTTTTGTTGTTCCATAAGAAATAGTAGAGGAGGAATATAACTTCTGACCAATAATTGATTGGTGGGGAAGGGGAAAAATGTAGAAAAATAAGCATACTTTTCAATTTCCAAAGTGTCACAAGACCAGTCAGGATGCTGTAGCTGTTTTTTTTCAAGCAAAATTAATCTCAAGAAGAGGCAGTACAGAAAGCCAACAGAAACTAATTAAAAAGGAAGGACTCAGTTTGTCTGACAATTCTGAAAAGCTTTGGTGGTTTCTTCAGATCATCAAAGATGATTGGGCTGATGATATACAAAAGCTTGAGGTAAGCTGTGTTGAGATCAATGGGCTGCAGTTCTACTTCGGGTACTCTTTTAATTACAGAAACCATTTTTCCTTTCTTTTGCAATGAAATGATTTGAAAAGCAGGTTAAAATAAATAAAACAAAAATAACAGACTTGCACACTGGGCTTCATAGGTCAAATTAGGAGACCTCTGTGCTTCATACTCCACGATTGCCACAATTTTATTTAATGAGGGAAAGACGGCTTGCCAGAACTTTTTTTTTTTTTTTTAAATGCTAATAGTACATAAACTGTATCTGCTACGAGTGTTAAACACAAACCTGGCTTTCTAGTTTTTGAATCTATCTGTCATGACATCCAATGGGAGCATATCAAAGTTTAAAGTTTCTGTGCGATACAGTTTTTCTTTCCTCCTGAAGTTCCTGTGAGCTTCACTTTTATTCCTCCTGAACTTCTTACAGGGTCACATTGGACTGTAAAAGGATCAGTCTGGAAACTTTGTAGGACTAAGTCACACATACCCCTGAGTTCACATTATTGAAGAGCCTCTCCATGTTTAGGCCACCTTACTGTTCTGACATGAACAATTCAAACCAAAGGAACTTCTTTTTAGGACTAGGGACTAAGTCCTGATGATTCCAGGCAGTACTTATCTTATTGTTACTTGAAGTCTCTGCAGTAACTTAAAGCATTTTCAGTGATGTCTCTGTCTGGTCAGCTCTCTGTGACTTCTTTCCCTTCAGTCTGACTTTATAAAGTTTACTTGAATGTATCTCTCTCCTCAAACACAATCTATTGTCTTTGATCTGGGGCGTATACATTTAATCCCTGTCCTGCCACCCACAGAGCTTCTTACTAAACTTTTATCTCCAGTTCTCACCTTTCATTCTGTTGTCTCCACACTCCTGAAGCATACTTGTGGTGCTTCACACTCAGAAGTGGCACTTCTACATCCAGTTAGAAGTGGTTTGTACAATCTCACATCCAGAAATGGAGGGAATTACAGTGAAGTGCTTTGGTGAAACCAGTCAGAAACAGACATCACACTTCGGGAAGGGCGCAGTTTTAGAGCAAATAGACTTGTAAAACTACAAAACACAGCAATTCCTAAAAACTCTGGACTTGAAATGCCTCACTCTTTTTTACATTTTTCACTTAGTGAATAAGCTTAATGTCAGCTACTTCTTTCTTTTAAGCAAACAGTTGAAACAAATGTCCATTAAAGACATCTGGCAGACAATTGTCACAAAAAAAAAATAAATGTGTTTTGTGCAGTCCTTAACTCTGTTCAGTTTTCTTCATCCATGAGTATAATTTTCGTTCCCATTACACGGGCTTAGGGAATTAAATTCTTTAGTCTTGAGCATAGAAAGCTGTGTGAGGTTCTAATCTAGGCCTCCAAAATCCACAAAGACATTGATAAAGTTGATTTAGCCTAATTCAATTGATTAAATAAAGAATTATATACTCAAAAACACCAGTGGAAATCAAAGAGAAGTGTATAAGACTGAAACTGGAAATCACTTCTTCAAACAATGGTCATGGGAATCTGTAACAAACTCCTGAGTCATTTGTTGAAGTGGAAAACTTGACAACATTGATGAGAAATTGGAACCACTTAACTATTAGTTAACCATGTAAAATAATGGACTGAGTGGTCTCGTCTCATTTGTCAGACTAAACTGCATGATTCACCTGGCAATAACCGTTAACCAAAACATGTCCATATAAGGTATCATGTTTATTTATCTTATTAGTATGGAAGAAAACTCATTATCTTCTGCCTATCCCATATAACCTTCCCATTAAATTATTGCTCAGAGAGTAATTATTTCTAAGGAACTATATGAGCTTGAGGGGCACACAGCCTTTGGTGATTTCTTACCCACACTGCGGATTCCCATTCCCATAGTACCTGAAGTGATACAGCCTACTAGTGGTTGCTTCTCTGTATTAGCATGCCACTGGGATCTCTTCATATTTTATGAGCCATGCTGTTCCCTTCAGCTGTTTGCCCACGCTATTCATACTACTGAACTACACCAGGTGTACCTCCTGTTACATCCCTGTTTTCTGCTGCTCACACACTAGCACCATTTTACCAGCCTAGCTTCCAGTCACAATGCCAAAGGAAGAGTTCCAGAAAGTAAGAATAAAGAAGTAGGTCTTCAATATTGATTTAAATGTTACATTTGTTGCAAGTTCGCAACCACATTTTAGCACAAGGTGGAAGGGAGTATAAAAAAATCACTGCTTACCAAGAGTTGTACAGTAAAATTCACATAGATCTAGAAGAACACATTGAGAATTATTTAGTTATCTCATAGGCTTATGCAGGTTAAGCAGCACAAACTTACACATTTTTAACTTAAAACAAGATTTTTATAGATTAAGCTGAAGGGGAGAGTAAGACCTTGTAGTTGAGACAATGAATACCTAATTTTGACCAGTGTTTCACAACTCTAGAACTTTACTTTGTAACGGTTGTAATTTATTGATATTTCAAGCAACAAGACTGCAAAAGTGATAATTACAGTAATTCAGACAACAAAGCTTGACAAAAGATTTCAGTTCCTGAAAAGATAACGAAAGGAAGGACACCTATGATGGTATTTAACTGGTACAAGGAAAGTCTGACTTGTGCAGAGATATTCAATTTAAAATTCTGGTTACCGCTGAGTACAAACTAAGAGTTTTTACAGACGATAGTGTAATTGATGGAATCCGATATTCAAAGAGAAGTAATCAAGCTTCTAAAGCCATGCTTGAGATCCCACATGAGGCAGTGCTGTCTCATTAGCATAAAGCTGATGAAAGGTGGCATTTATCCAAGCATGGATGTCACTGATGCAGCTGGTTAAACTTATTTATGGCCACTCTACAACCTGATGTGATTTTCACATAGAGAGGAGTATCATCAGTGTAAGAGGCCATGTTGCTGGTAAAGGTTGACCAGTGAAACGTGTTAATATTGACAAGGAGTGTTCCCAGCACAGATCATTGTGGGATAATTTAGAAGATATACAGTTTGCAACCAGTAAGAAAGGGACAGATCAAACTATAGGAACTTTTATTTAGTCTAGCAATTTATCCATTACCGATGACCAGGCACTTCATATTAGGTATGTATTCAGTCATTTATATAGAAGCAGTGAGGTGTCATGCTTGTTATAAAATTAAATGCAAAAGCAAAAGGTAAGGCTATTGTGAGATAATAAAAAGAGTTCCCTAAGACAGTAAATGGAAGACATGAACTAGCAAGTAATTTGAATGCTTCCTCAGTATTTTACATGGATGCAGGCAAATTTAGAATTTTGTTGGAGTTGTCTTAAGTGCCTCTACATTGTTCCCAGGATATACCAACCCGAGTACAGCTAACATGGATCTAAAAGTATTTAAACAATAAGTATGTACTATATTTAACAAAATACCACTCTGCTGAAAAGGAAGCATATGTTTATTCTTGGGACACAGGCACAGCTATTTAGTGGCAACTTGACGTAATATGACAGTTTTTCTTTGACTTGACAGCCTTTGACTGCTGTTTTTTATCTGTTCTTAAGGAGGCAGATGATGATTGCACATTTTTTTTAATTATGCGTTTTATTCAACAAAAAGGCACAAAAAAAAGACCCAACAGTTATTTTCCCCTGCTGTTACATTAATAGATGTATTTCAGGCTTGTTTGAAAAATGTTTCCTGCGGCACTGCATCCACAAAATTGAAAGATGTTTGTTAAAATCAATCACATTTCAGGATCATCACTTCAAAGTTCTTATTAAATATTCACGATCTGTGTGTCTGATTTAAACGGACTACATGTGGATAGGTACATTGGGCACTGGTTGTGCTTTTATGTAACATAGCTCTAATAACAGTTATACTCCTAAATTAACCTTTGGCGTCTTCATGCTGAAGAACAATGGTACTACAAAGTGTTAGTTTTTCATTCTCTGTGATAATTCAGAATGACTTGCTAATGGATGGTGTGAGCTACCTTATAACGTGTTAATTAAATATTGATTCCCACATAATTGAAAGTGCCAGAGAATAGTAATATTAAATATGAGTCTGGCAAACTTTAAATTATGAATTCATAGACTGCAGTTTAGAGAAAAGAAGATGACCATATTCATATGAAAACATGCATCTGTTAATATTATCCTGTATAAATCCATAGATTTAAAATTTAGATGTTCTTGAAACTGCTGCTAAATTGTAAATGTTAAATACATAACCTAAAAAAAAACATCCTGCATATTGTAGGATATTAATAGTGAAGTGTGACAAACATCTCTCCAGGGATTAATTCTTAAACACCAGTCAGATCGTTCAGTTTTTACAACACCTGCAAGTAATTGCACAGCATATTGGAAAAAAAGGTTCCTTGGAGTGTCACATCTGTAATTCTGACTCTGATTTGGCACATTCTGTAATTTCATTCATCATATTTTTTTCTTCACCACACATGATTATAATTAAAAAAAGTGTACAGCTTTTATAGATTAATTAAGCAATCAAGTGGCATCAGGTGCTTAGCTGAAAAAAATAAAAGAAAATCAGTGAAAAAGATATATTATACAATGAAGCTTTTGTGAGTACAAATATTGGTCAAAGAATAAAACCTATTAAGTAAACATTTATGTGAGTTTAGTGTTGGAGTGGCATGGTGCCACAGAAGGTAGCACTTATATCTAACATCTCTGGGTGCCTGTGTTCAAATCCCGGCTCAGTCAATGTCTATGTACAACTTTCATTTTTTTCCATATTGCTGCATGTTTTTTGCCTGCCCACATTCAAAGAATAAGTAAGGTAAAAAATGCCAGGTGTAAACTGACCCATTAATAGCTGGTTGCCAATTGATGGTTAAGCAGTAAGATACTGTCAGACAAATAAGCATGGAGGATGTTTCCCAGGCTTTGGTGAAGGTGAAACATGAGGTAAGGAAAGGGGGGGGGATTAATGAGTAAAGGGAGGGGGTTAAGAAGTTACACAGTCACTAACATGTCCTCCATTTCCATTTCTAAGATGGAAAACAAATCTTCAGATAACATGTGAAGTCACTTCTGCTGCAACACCACAAACCATGTCCCTTCTCATGTTACCAGTATTTAAAACATTAATGTACCAGAAGTCACTTCAGGACCAGTTTTTGAGAAATATGGAGCTCCACACCCAGAAGATTAAAACTCATAAATGTGGTAACCTCTACCATATTTTGTATGCTTTTTTTCCTCCTCTGGACATTTGTTCAATTGAAATTAGATTCTTCCAGTGCCCCAAAACTTCTTTTGACTTTTTGTTTTATCATTCACAGTACGTTAAAACTGTTATTTTTAAATATAGTTGCTTTTTTTTTAGAAAGAGAATGATAACAACAACTTAGCACACTAAATTGTCAGATATAGATAGATAGATAGATAGATAGATAGATAGATAGATAGATAGATAGATAGATAGATAGATACTTTATTAATCCCAAGGGGAAATTCACCCCTTTAAAATACCTTTAAAATGAAATATTCTCTTACAGGGGGCACAGTTTATAGGAATACAGTGTCATTACTATTATTTGTACAGAGGAGAAGGTGGAGATTGGAAGCATATGCTGATTACAAAGCGCTGCTACTGAGATTGAGATCCGGGTGTAGCCGTGCAACAGGTGATACCTCAGCACCACACTGAACAGAGTAAGTTTCTTTTTACAATGGCTGGAGTGCCAATCCTGCCACCAACCCCCAAGGACCTGCTTGCAAGGCTGGATACAGATTAATGTCATACCCAGGATGGAGCAATTGCAGGTTAAAGGCCTTGCTCAGGGGATCAATGAAGTAGAGTCAATACTGACATTTATGGGATTCGAAAGGGCAACCTTCCGATTGCTGGCACAGATCCCTACCCTCAGAGCCACCACTCCACCCGTGGTATGTGCTGAGAAATTGTGTAAAGTTTAACCTAGTCACATAACCATTTTGAAAGCACCTGTGAACTGTAAAGGGATCTTTGCCTAGTTAATAGTGCCTGCCCTCCTGCCCACCCTCTCTCCTGATACAAGCTGATAAATTTTAGTGCAGAAACACAAGTTATTCAACCAGCTAACAACTGCTGTTTGAAAGTCTTGTTTCTGGCATTCTTACATTAACTCTCGCCAATTGTTGTTGACTCTCTCATCATATTGACATTTTGTCTCTGGTGTTTTGTAGAATTTCAGTTATCAACTCCATGATATTATCTCCTGACAGTTATTATTTTCTATCTTAGAACAGTTTGTAATGCCCTGAAAAGTTTTACCTTTCATTTTGGATTTTATTCCCAGTTTTCAAAAAAGAAACATTTCCTTTAGTTCTGATACAATAGTACACCTCCTGGTCAACTGCTTTTTACATCTGAACAAGCAGCACCAGTAGTAATTTTTGAGTAGTTGGTTTTGAGTGATGAGTGGTGGTTGTTCAAGTTGCAAAGCTTGCAGGGTGTTGGTGTTTTGATTACTGGTATACCAATAAGTCATTCCTGACTTAAGACCTCAATGAGCAGTCCAAACCAGGCCACACATTTTGCATTGCGATAACTGCCTGTATTTTGCTGTGAACCCACTAGGTCTGGATTACAAGAGCTAACAGACACAGGTTCCCTAAAGCGTAAGTGTTATGATTATGCAAAATTGATGTGAGGCTTCCTAAAAATCTAAACAGCCTGCTCAAAGAGACTCACCCCAAATCCAGCTAGTCTCAAAACTGCTAACTACATGATGGAAAGCTAGATTAAATGACTAGAAAAATCCTGAGATGTAGCCAAAACCCCAAAACATGAAGGATGACCATAAACCCTTGGCTTGTGTGAAATGGGGCAAGCAAAGAATTTTTACTAATAAATAATTGATTAGAAAAAATAAAAAACATATGAGCAAAATATTAAAAAGTACAAAAATAGGCTAAAAAGGAGTTGCCTAAACGGTTACCTAAAAGTCCAAAGTCATGATACAGAAAAGAAAATCAGGGACAGGAGCAAACTAAATAAAATCAAAAACTCTACTAAAAATAGCAATACTCACAAAATTCCTTTCACAATGTTCTAATACTGCCGAGTCTGCTCTGCTGTGGTTAAGTAGCTGGTGGTGAAGTCAGGGTGGCACTGCCTCGTTGTGCTATTCCACAAAGCACGAAGAATATCAAGACACTTAAAGTTTGTGCATAATTATAAACATCAGGTGCATAATTACAAACATCACAGAAAATATGTAAAAATATGAAAAATAATCATTCAAAAACAACAATAAAATACATAAACACATATTAATGCAGAGCATGGTGCATCAAGGTGATGTCAGATAAGATGTCTTTCACACTCAACCCATATCATACTGTGCAACACTAACTTGACAATTATAATGTAGTTTGCCAAGAAGCTGTCTATATAAATCCGCTTCAAAGATGTGCTGCTGCACTGCACTTTATATATATACATATATAAATATACAGGGGTGGCCAAAAGTAGGTTTACTGTTGTAAATATGTGAGGCCTGTAATTTGAGCACTTACAAGATTGTACCAAAGTGCACTGTGCTATTGTGACATTCTTTTGAGTAAATAAAGTTAATAAAGCTATTGTAATAATCATCAACTATCTGTCCTTTTTCCATACAAACAACTGTAAACCTACTTTGGTCCACCCCAGCATATGCATAAAATAACCCTAAATTACCTCATTTTTGGTTGTGTTCTAGTTCTAATTTTTATGCTCTATCTAGTTTTCTATAGTATTCGGAATATAAACTGCTTTAAAAAAAAGTAAAGGAACATTTTGAAAACACATCAGATCTCAATGGTAAAAAAAATCATGCTATCTATACTGATATGGACTTGGTAATGTGTTAGGAACGAAAGGATGCCAAATCATTTGATGGAAATGAAAATTATCAGCCTATAGAGGGCTGAATTCAAATACACCCCGAAAATCAAAGTGAAAAAATGATGTGGCAGGCAGGCTAGTCCATTTTGGTGAAGTTTCACTGCAGCAACTCCAAATCATACTCAGTAGTTTGTGTTATCCCCACGTGCTTATATGCATGCCTGACCACAATGGGGCAAGCTCCTAATGAGACAATGGATCCTGGGGGATCTCCTCCCATATCTGGACCAGGGCATCACTGAGCTCCTAGACAGTTCTGAGGTGCAACCTGGTGACATCAGATGGACCGAAAAAAAATGTTCCAGAGGTGTGCTATTGGATTTAGGTCAGGCGAGTGTGGGGGCCAGTCAGTGGTATCAATTCCTTCATCCTCCAGGAAGTATACTCGCCACATGAGGCCAGGAATTGTCGTGCACCAGGAGGAACCCAGGACCCACTGCATAGGGTCTGACAATGGGTCCAAGAATTTCATCCCGATATCTAATGGCAGTCAAATTGCCTTTGTCTATCCTGTGGAGGTCTGTGCATCTCTCCATGAATATGCCTCCCCAGATCATCACTGACCTACCACCAAATCGGTCATGCTAAACGATGTTACAGGCAGCATAGCATTCTCCATGGCTTCTCCAGACCTTTTCACATCTGTCACATGTGCCCAGGGTGAACCTGCTCTCATCTGTAAAAAGCACAGGGCGCCAGTGGTGGATCTGCCAATTCTGGTATTCTATGGGAAATGCCAATCAAGCTCCACGGTGCCAGGCAATGAGCACAGGGCCTACTTTAGGACGTCAGGCCCTCAGGCACCCCTCATGAAGTCTGTTTCTGATTGTTTGGTCAGAGACATTCACAAAAGTGGCCTGCTGGAAGTCATTTTGTAGGGCTCTCACAGTGCTCACCCTGTTCACTTATTGCACTAAGTGAAACGTGGCTTAACTCAGACAGTGCGGCTGTTTTAATCGAATCTGCGCCTCCGGATTACAGTTTTACTCGTGCAGACCGCCAGGGAAAAAGGGGAGGCGGTTTGGCGAACATTTACTCGAGCCGGTTAAAATGTAAAGATATCAGTTTTGGTAAGTTCAAGTCCTTTGAGTATCTCGCCGTTGTTATCCATGGAGATTCTCAAGTTCTAGTATTATCCGTGTATAGACCTCCAAAATTCAACGCGTCTTTTTTGAGGAATTCTCTGACTTAATGTCAATTTTAATTACTAACTATGACACACTCCTAATAGTTGGCGACTTTAATTTTCATATAGATAATCAGTGTGATCTAAAAGTAAAAGAATTTATGAACCTCCTGGATTCTTTTGATTTGAGGCAGCTCGTAAATCAGCCTACACATAAAGCAGGTCATACGTTAGACTTAGTGATTACTAAAGGACTGAAAGTTGATATAAAGCAGATCACTGATATTGGTGTATCAGACCATTTTCTTCTACTTTTTAATATAGAAATAATGATAAAAAACACCCATGAGAAGCATATTGTTAAAAAACGCTTCTTTGACTCAGCAGCAGCTTTAAAACTTACAAACTTTCTAAGCAATCAGTCTGTTTATAGTGCCAACTATAATAGCAAGGATAATGTAAATAGTAAGATGGAAAGATTTAATATTAAAGTGAGAGCTGCTGTTGACAGTGTTGCACCTGAAAAGACAGTGAAAAAATCTTCTAGCATTGTTATAATATGGAAGACCCAAAGAGTGTTGGATTTAAAGAGAACATGCCGCAGAGCTGAGTGTAAATGGAGGAAGACTAAACTAACTATCCACTATGAAATCCATCCATCCATTTGCTAACCCGCTGAATCCGAATACAGGGTCACGGGGGTCTGCTGGAGCCAATCCCAGCCAACACAGGGCACAAGGCAGGAACCAATCCTGGGCAGGGTGCCAACCCACCGCAGGACACACACAAACACACCCACACACCAAGCACACACTTTAGGGCCAATTTAGAATCGCCAATCCACCTAACCTGCATGTCTTTGGAATGTGGGAGGAAACCGGAGCGCCCGGAGGAAACCCACGCAGACACAGGGAGAACATGCAAACTCCACGCAGGGAGGACCCGGGAAGCGAACCCGGGTCTCCTAACTCCACTATGAAATATTAAAAGTTAAAATAACAGAATACAATAACACTGTCTGTCTTGAGAGGTGCTGCTATTTCTCCAAGATTATAAATAACAATGCTAGTAATCCCAGAGTCTTATTTTTTACGATTGATCACCTACTAAACCCAGGTAACTCAAAGGAATGCCTCCTAAGCACTTCCAGTAAAACCTGTGAGGCTATCGCTGTATTTTTCAATCAAAAAATTAATGATATTAGAAATAACATAATATATCCCTCCAACACTAAGGATCCTCCTAAACCCCAGCATCCTGTTATAAACAAATTAAACTCTTTCACCAAGATAGATTTACCTGATTTACAAAAAATAATATCTCAATTAAAATCCTCCGCCTGCGTCCTTGACCCAATACCAACAAGGTTTTTCAAAGAAGTATCAGGCGTGCTAATTGATAATGTTCTGGACATAGTAAATTCGTCATTAGATATGGGGGTCTTCCCAGACTGTCTTAAGACTGCTGTAGTTAAACCCCTTCTTAAGAAACATAATCTTGACCCCTCGGCTCTTGAAAATTATAGACCCATCTCTAACCTGCCTTTCTTAAGTAAAGTTCTGGAGAAGGCAGCCATTATGCAGTTAAATGACCACCTAAATAAACATGCTATTCTTGATAAATTTCAGTCGGGTTTTAGAACAAATCACAGCACAGAAACTGCACTCGTTAAAGTAGTAAATGATTTGCGAGTGAACGCAGACAGAGGCCATTTATCTGTTCTCATCCTCTTAGATCTGAGTGCTGCATTTGACACCATTGATCATAATATTCTTAGAAATCACCTTAGTCAATGGGTGGGCCTCTCTGGCAGTGTGTTAAATTGGTTTAATTCCTACCTGACAGGGAGAAAATATTTTGTTAGTTGTGGTAATTACAACTCGAAGACACATGATATCCGATATGGTGTTCCACAAGGCTCTATCCTGGGTCCGCTGCTCTTCTCAATCTACATGCTTCCGTTAGGTCAGACTATCTCAGGGCACAACGTGAGGTACCACAGCTATGCTGATGACACACAGCTGTACTTATCAATAGCACCTGATGACCCCGATTCTCTTGATTCACTAACACAATGTCTGACTGGTATCTCAGAATGGATGAATAGTAACTTTCTCAAGTTAAATAAAGAGAAAACGGAAATCTTAGTGATTAGCAATAATGGATACAATGAGGCTATTAGAAATAAAATGGATACATTAGGATTAAAAGTCAAGACGGAGGTAAAAAGTTTAGGGGTAATTGTTGACTGTAATCTGAATTTTAAATCGCATATTAATCAGATCACTAGGACAGCATTTTTTCACTTAAGAAACATAGCTAAAGTTAGACCTCTTATATCACTGAAAGATGCTGAGAAATTAGTTCACGCATTTGTTTTCAGTCGACTAGATTACTGTAATGCACTCCTCTCAGGACTACCCAAGAAAGACATAAATCGTTTGCAACTAGTGCAGAATGCAGCTGCTAGAATCCTAACTAGGAAAAGAAAATCTGAACACATTACTCCAGTTTTGATGTCATGTGGTCCCCGGCCCTGTAGGGACCCGTGGCCACTGCCAGGCGGCACACCGATGCCGGAATATCCCGTGTGGTCCCCGGCCGGGCTCCTAGGAGGACCAGAGGAGGGCTTGTGCCTCCTCCAGACCGCGAGGGGGCATCCGTCCTGGTTATGTTGGGGGCCATGGGTAGAGGGCTTGGAAGCCCAACCCTGTAGGGGCCTGTGGCCACCGCCAGGCGGCGCCCAGGTGCCTGAGGAACCCTGGAGCCCAGCACTTCTGCCACACCAGGAAGTGCTGGGGGGAAGACAACAGGGGACACCCGGATGGCTTCCGGGTGCGCAGCCGGCACTTCCGTCACATTGGGGTGTGGCTAAGACTGATTGCCGGGAAGCAGCTGGAGCCCATCCGGGTTCCTATAAGAGGGGCCGCCTCCCTCCAGTCATTGGCGAGAGTCGGGAAGAAGGAAGGCAAAGCTGGAGAGAGGACAGGAGGCGGCCAGGAATAGGACTGTGTGGCCTGGACTTTGGGAGATCGGTGCAAGAGGCACTGGGGTTGGACTGTACGATAAACTTGTAAATAGTAGTGTGTAAATAAACGGTGTGTGGTGGAAATTATGATGTCCGTCTGTCTGTGTCCGGGCCAGTGTTCACAGTCACTACACTGGTTACCTGTGTCATTCAGGATTGACTTTAAAATTCTGCTTATGGTTTATAAAGCCTTAAATAATCTCGCCCCATCTTATATATCAGAATGTCTGACACCTTATATTCCAAATTGTAACCTCAGATCCTCAAATGAGTGTCTCCTTAGAATTCCAAGAACAAAACTTAAAAGAAGAGGTGAGGCGGCCTTCTGCTGCTATGCACCTAAAATCTGGAATAGCCTGCCAATAGGAATTCGCCAGGCTAATACAGTAGAGCACTTTAAAACACTGCTGAAAACACATTACTTTAACATGGCCTTTTTATAACTTCAATTTAACTTAATTTAACTTAATCCTGATACTCTGTATGTATGCGTACTGACCCCTACTCTCTTTTTCTGTTTCTTTTTCCGGTTTCTTTGTGCTGGTGGCCTGCATTAGCTCCACCTACTCAAAGCTTCATGATGCTCCAACAATGATGGATGGATTAAAAGGCAGAAGTCCACATGACCATCATCATTAAGCCCTTCCGTGAGAACCCTAAATCCAAAGAGGACTGTTTCATTTATGTTAGGTAGAATGCCCAGAGGGGACTGGGCGGTCTCATGGTCTGGAATCCCTACAGATTTTATTTTTTTCTCCAGCCGTCTAGAGTGGTTTTTTTTTGTTTTTTCTGTCCCCCCTGGCCATTAGACCTTACTCGTATTCGATGTTTATTAATGTTGATTTATTTTGTTTTCTTATTGTGTCTTATTTTTCTATTCTTTATTATGTAAAGCACTTTGAGCTACTGTTTGTATGAAAATGTGCTATATAAATAAATGTTGTTGTTGTTGTTCCTCCTTGCCCAAAGGAGCAAATACCAGTCATGCTGATGGATTAAAGACCTTCTACAGCCCTGCCCAGCTCTCCTAGAGTAACTGCCTGTCTCCTGGAATCTCCTCCATGCCCTCAAGACTGTGCTAGGAGACACAGCAAACTTTCTGGCAATGGAACATATTGATGTGCCATCCTGGAGAAGTTGGACTACCTATGCAACCTCTGTATGGTCCAGGTATTGCCTCATGCTACCAGTAGTGACACTGACCGTAGCCAAATGCAAAACTAGTGAGAAAACAGTCAGAAAAGATGAGGAGGTAAAAATGTCAGTGGCCTCCACCTGTTAAACAATTCCTGTTTTGGGGGTCATCTTATTGTTTCCCCTCTAGTGCACCTGTTGTTATTTTCATTAACACCAAAGGAGCTGAAACTGATTAACAACCCCCTCTGCTACTTAACTGACCAGATCAATAGCCCAGAAGTTTTACTGACTTGATGCTATATTCCGATTAAAAAGTGTTCCTTTAATTTATTTCTTTTTCATTTTCTTTGAATATTTTTCAGACTGAATAAATAGAACTGACTATATTTGCCTGGTATGTGAAATTTCATGGAATTCTTTTTACTGGCAAATTGTAATTGTTTCTTGTTATATTGCTTTGTATCTAAAATGACAAGGAAATTTGCATTTATAAGTAAGTGACACTATGGAAAAGCATATGTATGGTTACTCTGGTTCGTGTTGTCATGTGCTTCTTATTTGGATGTTGCTTCAATAAAACTGGCTAGTAAATAAAAATGTAAAATGGCAATTAAAGTATGTGTTATAATTTTATGAGGATTTCATGATTATCAATACTGATACCCATTTAACATAATATTATTCTTTTTAATTAGTGAGACCAAACTATATGCAAATATGAGGAAATATATTTCATAATCTTCTATCATTTTCATGATCACCTACACCTACACATACAGTATTGTAGATTTTGGTAGCTGTCTTCCAAGTTGGGTAATTGTCCTTTCAGTTTACTATCTAATAGACTGATGCACTACAGAAGAAGAAAGCAACGTGGTGGCTGGGAAATGCTGTGTCTAAGAGATTGCAGAGATAGAAGGAGTGATTCACTAATAGATTCAATTAAGAACGTGCTTCAATAGTTTCTTTAGACTATATTGCTCAGCCTATGTGGCTACAGGGCTCACATTATATTCATACATTTAAGAGAAAGATCATAGGAATGGGAATGGAAACGTCAAAAGTTTCATTTCACTAAATGATCAATTACTTTTGGTAGATTCATGGGGCGTCTTTTAAAGAAACTCCACTGAACACACAATGTGAAATGCACTTATCTTTTCTGCATTTTTCTCTTATAGATCTTACTGCAATTGAAAATTTGCAATAGATATTGAAAAAATAGTTTTAAGCAAATTCTGTTTTGTAGAAAAGATACTTAAAATGTGCTCAGGAGTGGCCAAGTAATTAATAATGTGACTCTTTGTAGGGTGTGTCAGAGTCTAATGGATTAGCACTTGGCACATTCTTTCTTTAACTTCACTGTCATTGCCAAAATTTATTTTAAACTATAAACTTAATTTAAAATCAAATAAAGTAATTGTGTTTTTATTGGATTATACTGTACAATGTAGAATAAGTCTAAAATGTACTAATGAAGGCAACCTTATACAAGTTAAGCCCAGGAAGCTTTTGCATGCATGCACACAATTAAACCAATACTGTATTCATTCACACAAACATTTTCCCACTCAAATATTCAGTTCAGTTTCAGATTACAAGTGTCTAACCTGGTAGTATAGGGTGGAAGGCAATGAATACATGCACACCTACATGCATAGTATGGCTGTCAATATATCCTGTAAATCTAAAACCTGTACACTTTTTTGATGTGGGAGAAAAACCAGAGTACGGTGTAAAACAACTATTATTTTAAAGGAATATATCATCCGATAATGATATTTTATTATATATACTTACCCAATGTAACTAATAGTGATGTCTGAGAAACATTTTTAATCTCATGTTTTCTGCAGAATGCAGGTTAAAAAGTTTCTGATGTAATATAAGTCAAGATTGACCAAGGTACTGCAAAAATACACCTATTACTCATGTACTATTATGTAACAAGACATTAAGAAGAACTTTATTTCTTCAATGTGACCTACTAAAATAACTTTAAAATGGTCAGAGGTGGCATATGTAAGACATATTTATCTTGAAATTGCATTCTTTATTATAAGATCTGTGATTTTACAGGTGTATCAATTGCTCTTAATATGTGAACCGAATAAGCACTTTACTGATGCTTTGTAAATAATACTAAGAAGTCATTGTTAAGATCTCATTACATTTTTTAACATTGTTAACATTTGCGAGTTGGTCTCGTCCATTTTGAGCAATGGATGTCTAGGACGGAGCTCTGCTGGCAGTGGTTTTATTTTGCATTTTTTATTATATATCTGAGATATTCCATATTTAATTAACCCAGGAGGATTGAACTACAAGTATATTAAAAAGCATCAGCAGAAAATCAAGAGGTCAGAAAGAGAAGAGAAGGAAAAAGTAGTTAAATTCTCATCAAAGTCTAAGCTGGCCTCAAGTTCAAGATACGATCTGCCAGAGACTGAGTTAGAAGAGATTGGCAAAGGAATGGATCAGCCAGGGCCTCAGGCTGCAGCATCTACTCTGGTCGATAATGATCGTGTAAGCAAAACAACAAGTGAGGCAGGCAATAAGAATTTGCTGAACTCTCAGGTGGGATACTGGAACTGAGCAAGGCCTTTTTATTGCCAATGTCAACTACTACCAACACCCCCTGTGAGTCAGTGGAATCAACTCCAACAGTTGGGTACCACATTCTAGTCTGAACTAGTTTGAAACCATACACAAATGTTTGGGCCAAACCTAAATCTGTGCAATGTGGTGAAGAGGTTGTCCCATTCAACCATGTCAGATTCTTTTTCTGTATCTAAAGATAAGATCTCTGGCATGTTAGATTTAATGGGTGACTATATTATATTAAACAAACGTCAAGATTAGAAGCAAAGTGTGTTCATTTAATAAATCCAGTTTGGTCTTTTGATATTACAGAGGGAAGCACTTTCCCAGTCTTTCTAGTTAGAACTTTGGAGAGTATCTTAACATCATTATTCAGAACTGATATTGGTCTATATGATGTACATTGCAATAAGTTCTTATTTTTCTTTGGAAAGATAGTAATTACTGCTTGGCAAAAAGTTTGACGTAAGGTTTTGAGGTAAGGATTTGAACAGAAAATATCACTATATGCAGATGACATGGTACTATATATATCGCAGCCACAAAAGCTCCATTCCAGACAGTCCTTAATGCTGTAGCAAATTTCAAAAGATATCTGAACTTAAAATTAAATTAAACAAAAGTGTGCTTTTTCCAATTAACTCTTTTGCACACAATATTAGACTGGACATCTTTCCACTTATTTTACCAGATCAGTTGAAATATATAGGGGTAAACATCACCAGATTATATAAAGATCAACAAAATTTTGCTATCTGCATGGAATAAAATTAAACAAGTTGTGAACAGATGGTCTATCCTCTATCTTACTCTAGCAGGGAGAATCAACACCGTGAAGATGAACATCCTACCCATCCTTTCTATTTCACAGCATCTACACAGCATATACATTAACAAATTATTCTTTAAGAAATTAGACTTAATTATAACCTAATTTATTGGGATTTATTTATTGGAATTCAAAAAATCCACAGATCCACACGGCAACTCTACAATGACCTAAAGCAGGAGGGGGCATGTCACTACCTAACTTTCAATGTTATTACTGGGTGGCTAATATACAAGCTACTGTATAAGGCTCTGGAAATTGACACCAATTGATGAACATATACAAATCTGGTTTGCAATAAAAATAAAATCTTGTACTTCTTTAAATGTCCTTTTCTTTGCCACAGTAAACACAAATTATCGTCAATATACTAATTATCTAATTGTCCATCAATACCTTAGAATATGGAACCAATGCAGGTAGCACTTTAAGACAGAGAAGCTTTCATCTTTGCTTCTCTACATGATAATCACCTTTTTCTACCCTCTTAAAACCAGATTTTTGAAAATTTTTCAAGAGTAAAATATTTAGAGACCTATATGTAGATAATGTTTTTGCATCGTATGAGCAATTAGATTTCATTTAACTTCCCATCAACACAATCTTTCCACTTCTTTCAAATCAGAAACTTTGCTAAAACGAACCTGCCTAATTTTCCTTACACACCTCCCAATTCCATCCCCTAAGAAATATTGATCAGTCCTGAAGACTCAAACAGCATCTCAATAATATATAAAAATATTTTAAAGTCCCTTCCTTTCAAAGTTCCCTCGGTATGGTTGGGAAAGGATAGCTCACTTATTATCTCAATGAAGTAATGGAAGGCAGCGATGCATAGAATACATTCTAGCTCAATATGCGCAAAATATTCAATCATTCAATTCAAAATCTTTTATTGAGCACTTTTATCTCAGTTAAAATTGTCCAAAATATATTCAAGGCTTAGATCCAACCTATGAGCATTGCAATCGTGCTCCAGCCTCACTGGGCCGCATGTTTGAGCATGCACCAAATTAACATCATTCTGTTCAAAAGTCATTGATGTCACAATCGCTCATAAACCATTAACAACTGTGTTTGGTGTACTCCTGGATGGGCTTAAAATGGAGCAGAACAAATTAATTATAATCACCCACACCACGTTATTAGCATGCACACTTATCTTGCTCAACTAGAAGAATCCCAGCCCACCTGTGGTAACCGATGTTATATATTATTTGAAATTGGAAAAAAAAAAAAATTCTTAATTAGAATATCTATTCAAAACCTTTTAAAAATATGGAAAGACCAACATAAAAATTTGGATTAAGCTTTTATTTCAGGGGAAATGACATTATCCCTTCTTTGTTGTATTTTTTAAAGAATTGTCCTTGTTGTTGGCCATCCTGTCTTTCACTCGGGTGGGGTTTGATTTTATGTTTGTTAAATTTGACTCGATTGTATGTGTACCCCATCTACTCTAACTGTGTGTAGAAAGGGGCCCTGAGTTCTTTACTCCAATGCTTAAATTATTATGATTTTAATTACTTTAATATTTTACGTCTCAGGTTGCATTGAACAAAACATTATTAGTTAATTCTAGCAATACACTGGTCAGGTAATAACAAATAAATAAAAGTCGATTAAGTTACCTGTTACATTTGTTACCAAACCAATTGTTTATACTAAACAAACTTATAAAAAGAACTCCAAGAAACTGGGTTATAAAACAATGATAAACTCCCCGTTTAATTATAAACCAACAAAACACAAGTAATAAACTGGAAATAATTAAGAACTATATTACACTATTAATAATAACAACACATTTGCTCTTATCACTCTATTTAAAACAAAACGTTGCAGGCCTGATTCGTGGCTTGTGAGCGTTGCGACCAAAAACCTATCGGTCCCTTTACTCCACCAGGAGCAACAAAACAAAATAAAAAAAATACCCTACTTGGCAATGTGGTTATCAGTCCAACAAATCCTTCCGACCTCTCCGCCTCTGTCCGCGAGCAGGGAACCGCTGCTGAGCTAATCCAAAAGCGTCTCCAATTAAACGAACGTCCACCAGAAGTGTGCTGAGCTGAGTTAGCTGCTGCCTCTTCACCTTGCTACTTCCCTTCACTGAATTAACAAGTGGTTTATTCGCCGGATAGACACTGCAAACGTCTAATTGAAATTCTCCGTCTAATTCAGCAGTTCATATTCCAGTAAATTATCGTGCTGATAACTTTCTGCTACACCAACTCGGCGTCCTATTCTCTCTTTCTCCTCGCTCTCTGTTTTTTTTCTCTCGTGGTTCCTTTCCGTTTTTTTACCCATCTGGTTATCAAAATAAAAGTCTGCATAACCAGGTGAATGAATTACTATACTAAAATGAACAGTTTAAAACACAACATTTACAATTTTTACATCAGTAACTTATTTAAATAAATCAGTTAGTTAAGCACATTTTTACCTGGGCTACATATGTAATGTTATTTTCTTTTATTGTTAAGGTAAGTCTTGATTTTATAGAATGTTAATTTCTTTAAATAAAATCTATACAAAAAATTTTACCATTTATAGAGCAATACACTGTAATTTTCTTTGTTTTGAATTTGCATATTCCAACCTGTATGAGAAAACAGAAATACATTAAAATGTATACCATTTCTTCCAGTAAATGAATGTCGCTCTGGGCCTCATGCAGTGCCTATATTCTCAAATTGTGGTAATAGTGCAATCTGCTGGATGGCTTAACAAATATAAATTCAAGTTTAAAATAATTGAAATCCGTGGTTGTAATTATTCTTCCTGGGTAACCAATAATGTATCAGTTTGACATCTGCATTGTTTGTGCTTGAAGATATGTTGGACTCCATTGAAACTTATCCCTGGTGTAGCTGCTCTTCTTTGTAATCCAAGAATTAGGCCAGCTAGTGTGCAATCAGCCCAGTAACATACAGCTTGCCTTGAATGCACAAACTGTATTTAATGATATTCCATAATGTTTACACATGAACTCCCAATTTAGCTTAATTTATATGAATTCAAACTTCTTTCTATATTTTATTTAGTACCACATAATTTACTTTTACCCTTTATCTTTGTGATTTTCAAAATAAACTTCATTCTAGCCTTCCCAAAATTTTTATCATCCCTTACCTCCTGCCCAGGTGTACTGATTACTTCACAAACTCAAGAGCATAACAATAGTAAAAACTTTTCTGTGTAATAAGAATTCATGCAAGGTATCAAATATACTCAGTTGTCTAAAGTGTGGTACTGCTCCTAGAATTCTAAATTATTATTACCACATACCATGCAACATGCAGTATTTGTCCATATTGAAAAAATTGACAATGATTCTTTTTTTATTTCAAAATGACCCTGAGCATATGGAAAAAAGGAAAATGCAGATATGCAAAATATTTAAAAAAAAAAAAAAAAAACAATTAATCCACACCATATTATACAATTCTATACATTATTTATTGATGTATTTGCATTGGTTGCCTTTTAAATATATGTCTTATAAGATTCTTTTCTTAACACACAGTATAAAGTTCTTCATGAGAATAGTCTTAATGTCTCTTTCTAGCTTGCTACTGTGATGCCCTGTGCATTGGAACTTTTCCACAGACTATACCTTGGACATTTTGTAGTTCATGATTGAACATAACCGGCATGAGTGAGAGGCACGGACAAGTGAAGTAGTGAGGCAAAAATAGCTCAGTTGTTCAGTTGCAGTTCAGTGTCATGCAGGTCTCTTTATTGTACAGTTAAACAAGCAATGATCCATTGGCACCCCAAACAGGTATTCGGTAATGAAAAATACATTTTTCCCTTTTTCCAATGATAATAAAGGCCCAGGAAGGTATTCCAAAAAAGAAAATAAAAACAAAAACACATGAATAATGAAATGGCTTACCACTTCCCCTCAACATATGTTTACTGCACTCACTAAATCGAAGGTCAATTCCACATTGCACTGTCTCACTCTTATTACTAGAAGTTGAACAGAAGGCGAAAGTTCAAATGGAGAAATTTAGTATTTGCTTGAGCGTTTTTTGTCTTTTCAGGGTTTATCCAACCAATCCCTTCAGATGCTCTCTGGAATTCATTTTCTGGTGAGAAATCACTATAACTTTACACTTAGTCGTGTGTGTGTGTGTGTGTGTGTGTGCATATTTTCTCTCTCCACTTACCAGTGGCTTTCTAAACTCTCTTGGGCTTTTTCTCTCTTTCGGCAACTGTTTATGTTCTATCCCCTCAGAATGATGGTTTTGGTTCCTGTTTACCCCCAGAAACATGGAGACTCGAAGGCCTCAAACCTCACACATACTCCAAATTAAACCTCCACTGAAGTTAATCCCTGTGTCACTATGGAGTAGTTTTCCTATGGAGCTCCATCCCACAGCATCTCATTTAACTCCAGATAAGTGCACTCTTATAACTATGTACAATTTTCCCTAGCTATAAACAGTTATAAACTTAAAATTACACTGAATACTGACAGATTTGCGATGTAACCCATCACAAGCACATTATAACACAAGTCACCGGGTGACCAAGCATTTAACACAATTGTACTGTTGAGTTTCAAACACGGGAAACGGGGGTTGAGGTATCCAAAAAGACCTGGGGCCTCATGTATAACGCCGTGCGTAGAACTCGCACTATAACATGGCGTAAGCACAAAAGCCGAAATGTGCTTACGCACAGAAAAATCCAGATGCAGGAATCTGTGCGTACTCCAACTTCCACGTCCTTCCGTTACATAAATCCCGATCAGCGTGAAAACTAACGCTCGTGCACGCGCATTATGTAACGCCCCAAATCCTCCCAGAATTACGCCTATTTGAATATGCAAATCAATATAAATCGCCCTTAAGAGCAGCCTTCTGTGAAAAGACAATGGGAAAAGCACGGGGAAAATATAAGAATTTCAGCGAATACCAAGTGGAGGCAAAGGAAAAACATACTATTTGTTCAAATAAACCGTGGTATAATCAACAAAAGGAAGTTGATCGAGTGACATAGCGTGTTGGAGAAACTTGAAAGCTCACATTCACAAAATCGCACAGTGCCGGAAATAAAAAAGAAGTCACATATCAAAGTTGCAGTGAAAAGAAGAGTTGTAAGCCCACTGTCTGAGTGTCATATGAAAGTTTATTAGGGTACAGAGAAAAAAGGCACACGGTGGGGAAAAAGCACGAAATGTCAACTTTAATCTCGAATTTTCCACTTTAATCACGTAGTTTATTTTGTCATTTAGTAGAACATTATAAACTTCATCTTAAAATCGTTTAATTAACCAGTTTCTCAAAATTACATCGTAATTAAAGTAGCACGTTAAATGCTTTGTTTTGTATTTGATCTTCTACTCGTATGTGATCTATGTGTGTGAATCACTACTTGCTTCTTAAACTGGCTCTCTTCCTCCAACTGGACACAGAGTCCATTACATTTGTGATATTACAGCTCTCTGAATAAATAAAATACTGAGATGTTTACGTGATGTCATTTGCATGATGATAGGAGCTAAAGCACATTATTAAACATGTGTTTCATGAGCCTCTTGCTCATGACAAGCATTTATCTTTTGTCGAAATTTGTCGCTGCGTTTTTAGCTGTGTTGTTATTTTCTCTTTCTGTTTTATATTCAATATATATTGGCGTACGCCCAAGAGTCCTTGCTTTTCTTTCCCAAGTAACCAATCGCCATACAATCAGCTCTGTAATAGACGTTAAGCCATCTGTAAGCTTAGCCGATTCTTCAAAACGCTTAAAGAACATTGAAATATCTTCGTAGTACATGTTTAATTATTCTATCCTTCACAACACTCCCAGTGAAGAATATAGATTATTTAAATGAAGTTAAAGTTTTATGTGTATAATTTAACAAACATATTTTGCTGCATTTCACCTTAAAAATGATATCGTCATCATATGTAAATACGCGCTTTATAAAGTGGCCCAGGTTGTGAGATATTATAACTGTAGTGCAAGTTTACAGTGGGGTGATTGTACTTATAAGTACAAACCGTTCTACAAGGAGCAATTGATTGAGTGCATTTAAAGTTCTTGGAATTAAACTGTTTCTGAACCGCGAGGTCCATACAGGAAAGGCTTTAAAACATTTTGCAGTGGCTGAGACAGCGTGTCCTTAAAGCTGTATACCGATAATTCTCTTTCCGATCAGCTGCTGTGATTCACACTCAGATACAGTGATATAAATACTCCGAGTCGTGCAGTGAGAGTAATATGGAAAAAGATGATCCGCTGTGGCAACTCCTAACGGGAGGAGCTGAAAGAAGAAGAAGAAGAAGGTGCAGTGAGAGTAACAACGCTAAAGCAGTTATGGTATTTGGAATACTATGGCTGTTCCCTGGACCATTATATTGTTACGAGTTAATTACAATCAGATGCATTACACTAATAAACAATATGCGGTTAGTTTCTGTGTATTTATAAAGCCGCGTCATGAAAATAATGAGTAATCACAAAAGAACAGTACCATTGCTTTGACGCTGGGTGCCGCCAGTTTGCAAAACCGAGCGGAGAACTTGCGTACGACAAGGCATGAGGTACCGTGGAAAAGTGCGTGGCTTTACGCCAAGTGTAGGTTTTATACATCGCGATTTGAACGTGGAAAATTTCTTACGCAACATTTCTGTGCGTATGCACCATTTATACATGAGGCCCCTGTAGTGCAGGCCAGGACCTACTCACTTCAGGCTCACCTTAAAAGGTTGCAAAACAATAAATAAATAAAAAATAACTAAAATAATAAAAAAAACCAGAAGATAAATACAAGTCAGGGAAGAAACACTGGCAGCAATAAAATAAATACAGGAGCTCCAGGTTTATGGAATTCTCTGAATTAAATGGACATCCATAATTAACACTTTTAAATCTAACTGAAAGACTTTTAAAATAGGTATTTTATTGTCATTTTGATTGATTTAGTCATCCATAGTCATAACTTATAAACAAAATTCACTATTATTATAATTATTATTATTATAACCATTGCAATGAACTACACATCTCTAGTTATTACCATTACACAATAAATATTTATTAAACAGTACACTGGATAATAATCTCAAGGCCTTTTTGCCAAAATAAACAAATAAATGTTAAGAATTGTTTTCACAGGAACCCCAATAGTTGACAAAAGTCACAGATGGCATTATATGTAGGTTCCAGCACTCAATTTTTGCTTCTGGCACTGAACTATTGCATCTTCAAATTAATCACTGCGCTTCTGCTGCGTGAAAAAAAAAAAAAAAGATTATAGAGAGGACCTCCACTTAAAAGAACATTCATCCAACCATTTTCTAAAAACATTTATTACAATTAAGGTGGTGGGTACTCAGAACCCATATCAGCAGCACTTGACACCAAGCAGAAATGAGCTTTGGATAAAGTATGACGCTTTCACAGAGCACAGTCACACACACACCTCAACTGACTCACACAGGGCTAATTTAGAGTTGCAAACTTACCAAAAATGCACATTTGTGGGATTTGGGTGTTGAATGTATGAGTTTACCTAGTTGTCATCTTGTTTTCTTGTAAAGAACTTTCATAACAAATGTATTCATAAGCAAAATATAATAGGGAATAGATTTGATTTTTTAAACACCTTGTATATTTATATGCAAGAATAAACTGCTGCGCATGTCTATAGAGAACACTGACAGTACGCAAAAAAAGTATGGAGTAGAACTACAGTTATATATTTTGTTTTAAAATGTATGCTACAATTGCTCTGGGGATAATGATTGAGAATTCAAAAAAAGAGATTTTTTTTTCCTCATGTATAGTTTGGAAAGGAATACATCACACCACATCAAGCTGGACATTCATCAGTCATGAAATGTGAAACCTATAGAATAATTTATCATTTATAAGTGGAAAGTGACAAGCTCTTTGTAAAATTCATACTATGACCACAAACTAAACATTTTGATAGATGGAAGATGCTCCTTTAAATGTGCTGCCTACTTTTATTATTTACCTTTCTATTTGATGAATATCTGTTAGTTTCAGCAATTTCCTCCCTGCTAGCTAAACAGGAAATTTAAATTATTAAGATCACAGTATCAGTGGGTAGTGAAATATGTCCTTATCTATTTGGGGATGGGGAGAGTAAGATGCTGCTTGATTTTGTTTCTATCATTTAAGAACACAAAATATAAAATTGAGCAGATGTCTGTCTTCTCAGTTTACTTGAGGTTTTCCTGTTCTTGGTTTGTATGTTAAAATCAATAAAGAAATGCTTGATGGAAAAAAGCTTTCAGCATCTGTAAGGCAACATTTTTTATGTTTATAGATATCTGTAAAAATGTGTGAAGCTATTTAGGAATAATAAAGCATTGTACGTTTACGAAACTCTACAAAATGGCAGGGAATAAGCCTTGTTGAATGTCTTTGCTCCACCAATCTATAGTATTGATATATTTTGATATTACCCTGTTTACTGGTCCTATATTACGTCAGTAATGATACAAGCTCTTTTAACTCTTACAACATTGTAAAAAATATAACAAATGAGAGGAGACCATTCGATCCGTTAAATTTTTTTGCTAAGCAAATAGTTAAGTCACCGCAGATTACTTTTAAAAGCTGACAAGAATTCCTGTTTAACTGCTTGATTCTGTAGCTTGCTCAAGTTTCCCAAGGTCTTCTGTAAAAAAATGATTTAACCTCTAAATGTATATGAAGTATTATTTATATACCATACGCTAAGATAGCTGCTTAGCCCCTGAGGTTTTATTAAACACACCTATATGTTAAATTGTGTTTAACCTTTGAGGTTACATAAGAAGAAGCAACAATAAGTCATAGTCGTACAGTATATGGCCTGATGCTTTGCAAACGATAGTACCTCAAGCAAACTCAAACCCAAATTTTTGTTTTTTTGGAGATAAATTAATGATCCATGCTCCAGCTCTGTCATGTGCTGGGATATGAGAGAGTGCAGTGAAGCTGGCTGAATAGAGAACAACTGTCATAATCAGGTAAAATGCCTACATAAGGATTCTGGATTGATTTTGGAGAGAAATGATCAATAATGTTACTCTCAATATACTGTTATGAACATTTCTTTGAATATATGTGCAGGGCATTAATTTAGGCTTGTGCTCATTTGTTGAATTTCATTTAAAGCTAAAATTAATATGAAATACTACTTTATATTAATCCAGGAAGCATGTGATGTGGATAGGTTAATTACATTTGAATAAGATGCAATACTTAAAATAATGTATGTATTGTAATAAAAGCTTAAATCAGTAAAACAAATGGATAATTATAAATCAGCCAAAAGCAATACAAATCACTTAAAGAAAGACTATAATTTTATAAATTATAAATTAATTAATTGTGTTGTCTCAAAAAGAAGTAAACCCTAAAAAAAGTGGCAGAACCAGCAACATCCTACCTCCTTTAAAACTAGTAAAAGCAGAGAAACTCTTACAAATGCAATATTCCCCATTTAGCGTCATCGTAGGCAGTTTTCAAACTGCCATCTTTAAAGGAATACTATATTTTTGTATGTTATTTATCCCATATAGTTTGTAGTGATGGCTGAGAAACATTTTTAATGTCATGCTTTCATGCAGTTCGAGAAAAAAGAAAGTTCATGATATAAAAGAACCCAATGGCAACCAGTGCTCTACAACGAAAAATGTCCATGGATAAAAGAAAAGGTCTTATGTTACTTATGTTGCATAATTGTCATGCATTATGCTCAAAAACATATCAAATGGATGCATTTTTGCTAAAATATTATTAATAATCACTTCCAGAAAAATCAGTGTACAAAATAAACAAGAAGGGCATTCCCATAATACTGTGCTTTTGAACTGAAGATCTGCCTCTCCCCATCATGTCTTTATTCCATAGATATGTTTCACATTATTTGTTATTGTACAGCACTGGTCGACATTGGGCTCTATTAAGTCATAAACTTTTCTCTATGGTTCGGCCATCACTACAAACTACATGGGGCAAGTAACATCTAAAAATTATACATTTGCAGAGAACTTACCAGTAGTTCAAGGGGTGAGAATAACTCACAGAAAGGTTTTAAGTTAAGGTTGAGGTTGAGGAGTCTAGCAGACATTTTAAAAACAGATGTGGAAATTAGTGGCCAGATTTAACATTATAAATGGATTGAGTGAGCAAGTACAGACAGGTCAGAATTTAAAGCTGGTTAACGGAGACAGAATCATGAAGCAGGGAAGCCAACACTGAACATCATAAGAGAGAAGTGAGACAACCAGGAATCAACACACACTTAAAAGGACTTCTACAAATGGCTTAATGGCTTAGCACTGAAGAAATGCTGATAGCATCATGTGATTGGTCCAAGAGTAGGCCAAGGTGTATCCCCAAAATAGAAGACCTGTTTCCTTTTCCATTTATTTAGCATGCTTTGCATTATTTTTCAAGTTGCTGTGCCATACACATTGGATCAATTTTCACATAAAACAACCTACATTGCACCAGGTAGTGGGCTCCTCTTTAAATAAATGCTCCATACTTGAGTAACTACTCTGTTCACCTTAATTACTGGGGATCTCTGTTTCATAGTCCTAGAATGTCTTGCATTTATTGTTTCTCCTATTCCTGATTTGAAATCCATTGTTCAGGTTTTGATAACACTAATAGCCAGGAGCCGTACCTTATATACTTCAGAAGAGGCCATTCACATGAAGCTAAGCATGTTCAGGCCTGGTCAGTACTTGGATGGAAGACAATCTAGGAGGATCTTGGGTTGATACTGGAAGAGGTATTTAAGAGGTCAGCAGGGGGTGGTTACCCTGTTGTCTGAATGTGGATCTCAACGCCCCAGTGCAGGGACTGGGACACTGTACCGTAAATATGGTGCTGTCCTTCAGATGAGATGTAAAACTGAGGACCTGACTCTGTGTGGTCATAAAAGTTCCCTCGGCATCCTTTGTAAAGAGTAGGGTGTATCCTGATGTCCAGACTAAATTGCCCTCCATGGCCTAGTCATTCTACCCCCTAATCATTCCCTGTCTCTAACTGGCTATCCTTCTCTCACCACTTCACCACCTAACAGCTAATGTGTGGTGAACATATTAGTGCAAAAATGGCTGCTATCGCATCACCCAGGCAGATGCTACAAATTGTGGTGGTTCCTCACTCACTATGAAAAATGCTTTGAGTAGTGAGAAAAGTGCTATATAAATGTGAAGAATTATCATTATTATTATTTGCCAGTTCACCCCTATCAATTTCCAGTGAGCTCTTTTTCAGTAAATTGTCTATTTAAATTTAGAACTATGGATGGCGTGGAGGTCTAGTGATTGGCACTGATAGATTACACCTCCACTCTCTGTGAAGGATTTACACATTCTTGTTGTTATTCAGTAGAATTTCCTTAGTGATACTAACTTCCCTGCATATTCCAAAATTGTTCATGTGCAAATTAATTAAAAATTAATTAGTGTGACTGAGGTTGTGTGTGTTTGTATACCCTAATAGCCTGGCCCAGATATTGAATTGCATATGGTACCCAATAATCTTAGGATTCCTAAGGAACTATTTTATAAATAAATACATAAATAATGACTGACATTTAGGAATATTAATATTCTTCTTTTTCCTGATCAGATGGTGCTGTTTATTAAAGTGACATATAACATATGATTGACCTTCAGATTTAAGACATCTTTTTGTTTTTTAAAGAAGGCTGGAACAAGACCTGGAAAAGGTGGGGAGTGAGGGTTGTTAAATTGCTTTGGCAATGCAATGAATGTAAATAGCTTTAAAAATATCAATAACTGTCAAGATGCAAGGTTATATGGTATCTATCATCATAAATTACCATTACATGCACCATTACTTGCTCTTATCATTCTAATTTCATAAAACTCACACAATCAAATATTAACTGCCCTGTGCAAAAAATTGCCTCTAAATTAATCCGACTAAAAACCCCAAAGATTTCAAAAAAATGCACAAAAAACCTAGTACAAGATGATCTGGAAATGTTAAAACAAAGGTAAAAAAATAAAACAAAATGAGTATGTTGGCAGATCAGAAGGAAATATACCCTGACAGGAGATCAGACACTAAGAAATTTAACAGAGGGCTTAAATCAAATGCTGCCAGCATGCACAGAGGAAACATCTTCTATTTGCTTCTCTCTTATTTTCTTTTGTATGAAAGCTGTTTTTTCTACCTGTGAAAAAAGATGTGGGTCTTACATCTGGAATTTTCATTAAATCATGCTTGTAAAAATCAGAGTCACTGTCAGAAATTTCTTGGCAGGTGCTGAAACCACCCCATCTTCCATGCAAACAGCTACACAAATAAGGGGACATGCACTAACATTGTTGAAAATGTGTGCTAGCAAATGTACTCTGAAACTAAAGGAAACACTGACATAAAGCTAAAAGATTTGCGCCCTGCAAATGGGCACCATTTTTGTACAGAATCATAACTTACTTTAACGTTCATCAAGACCCTTTATGGGCCCCAAATGTGTTTTACATGGACCTAAATATGGAGATGCCAGCGATCATCAGTTAGTAGACACTGTTTACCTGGTACAGGTGTGCTGGGAGCAAGCAAAAACATGGACAGTTTGGGAGTCCCCAAACACTGTGTGGGGATTCCCTGGTGTGGATAACATACAATACAATACAATACAATTAATTTTTATATAGCCCAAAATCACACAAGAAGTCCTGCAATGGGCTTTAATGGGCCATGCCTTTTGACAACCCACCTGCCTTGACTCTCTAAGAAGACAAGGAAAAACTCCCAAAAAAAACCTTGTAAGGAGAAAAATGGAAGAAACCTTGGGAAAGGCAGTTCAAAGAGAGACCCCTTTCTATGTAGGTCGGGTGTGCAGTGGGTGTCAATAAAAGTTGAATAGAAATCCCTCCTCGATCGCAGGGGTTGCCTTCCAGAACCCCCCGCGATAGATGAAAATCCGCGAAGTAGAAACCATATGTTTATATGGTTATTTTTATATATTTTAAGCCCTTATAAACTCTCCCACACTGTTACCATTATTAGAGCCCTCTAGACATGAAATAACACCCTTTAGTCAAAAGTTTAAACTGTGCTCCATGACAAGACAGAGATGACAGTTCTTTCTCACAATTAAAAGAATGCAAATAGATCTTCTCTTCAAAGGAATGCGTGTCAGGAACAGAGAATGTCAGAGAGAGAGAGAGAGAGCGAGAGAAAAGCAAACAATCAAAAAATCAATACGTACTTTTGGGCTTTTAAGTATGCCGAAGCACCGCGATAAATCGGCATTTTTTAGAGGAGCGTCAATATCCTCTAGGCAAACAGCCCCTCTGCTCACACCCCCTCCGTCAGGCGCAGAGAATGTCACAGAGAGTGAGAGAGACAGAGAAAAGCAAACAATCAAGCACCGTGCGGGAAGCATATCGTATATCATTGAGGAGGTTTAGTTAATACGTAATACATGCTCTGATTGGGTAGCTTCTAAGCCATCCACCAATAGCGTCCCTTGTATGAAATCAACTGGGCAAACAAACTGAGGAAGCATGTACCATAAATTAAAAGACCCATTGTCCGCAGAAATCCGCGAACTAGCAAAAAATCTGTCATATATATTTAGATATGCTTACATTTAAAAATTGCGATGGAGTGAAGCCGCGAAAGTTGAAGCGCAATATAGCAAGGGATCACTGTAATTACAATACAATACACAAAACAGAGCACAAGTAATCCTCAGTACAATATAATAGTTCAATAGAAATATTACAAGTACACAGCAGAATTCAACAGCAGATGATATCACATAATAGGATTTGGATTTGTTCAGAGTCCTGGAGACCTCAGCCATCAAGCTGCCTTCCCCAATTGGCCATTCTACAGCTGAATCAGTGCTGGGCCAGCAAATCTGATGAAAGGACCCCTATACCCTGTGATTCCTGCGATCCTCCATCAGGGATGACTTTACCTTAGGTAGGCAAAACAACTTGGCCACATTTGAGTACCGAGAAGAGAAACAGAATAGGTAAGGGTTAGTAACAAATTATAACTATCATATTACTTATGTTTTAGAGCTATGATGATTAACAACAGAGATGCAGTCTGTACAGTTAATCAGCAGCTTTAGTCAGGATATGCTAAACTGAAGTAGTGAGTCTTCAGCCAGGATCTGAAAGCTGAGACCGAAGGGGCATTTCTTATAGCAGCAGGCAGTCCATTCCACAGTTTAGCAACCCTTTAACTAGAAGCTTGACCTTCCACTGTTATTTTATTAATCGTCGGATCATAAGCAGACCAGCATCTTGAGATCTTAATGTACGTTCTGGTTTGTAAGTCATGATAAGTTCATAAAAGTAAGCGGATCTTGGCCATTTGAGGCTTTATATGTTAAAAGGAGGATTTTGAAATCTGCTCTAAACTTAATCGAGAGCCAGTAATAAGGATTTAAGAACTGGGGTCATGTGTTTGTATTTACTTGTTCTTGTAAGAAACGTGCACTTAAGCTTGAAGTAATCATATAAAATAATGATTTATTAACTTACATCTAATTATTTGGGTAACCCTTTTATCAAAGATGACTTACAACATTTAAGCTACAATTGTGCCATACTTAAACCAAGATTTTATTAAAAGAACATCAGTGCATTTTTATATTTAACTTTTCACAAAACTCAAAATGTATTACTAGTTAAGACTTTGGAGTTCAAACCCTGAGAATGTGGGTTCAAATTCACAGTGTGCAGTGTGACCATGAGGAAGTCATTTCACCTGCCTGTGTTCTAATTGTAAAAGCAGAAAAAATGCAATTAATTCTATCTCAAATGCTATAAGTCACCCAGTAAAGAATAAATGTGTCATCCAAATAAGTAAATGTACATTAGTAAATCTTTAATTATTTTAAATGATTGATTCAAGCTTAAGTGCATCTTATCTAGACTACAGATTCCCAACCCAGTCCTCCGAAGCCTTCAAACCTTCCATGTTTTTGCTCTGTCCCAGACCACCTGTACCAGCCAATCTGTAACAGTGTAGTAAACCATATGGACCCCATTATGATCCTTAGGTGCATAATTTGACAAGTCACATATGGGGCCGGTAACTGAACCATATAAAACACATCTGGGTTCCATATGGGCTTGCAACATGGGACATGGAGTTGGCAAAAGCCATATAACTTACCTGGGAATGGCCAGTCAGTGGTATGTATGCTTGCTCCAGGATGAGTACTCTGGGCAGATGTTTTATTTTAACTGACTTTGTTGACTTCAGAGTTTCATTATAATGCATATATTATAGATCAATAAAGCATACACTAATCTCATTCAAATAAGACAGCCCCTCCACTACCCATCAAAAGTTAAAGATCATTCATTAAAATATTTTTTCTGAAAGAGGATTATTCAAAAGAGGCTTTACAGAATGTTTCATAAGTTGTAGATGAGTGCAACCAAGTCAAAGGAAGAGCTTACAATAATGTTAAAATCCTATAATGTGCTATCTATTAGTAATATGCTGTATGGTCTTAATTTACCAGAAATGTTTGAGAAATTAATACACTGTAGTTGAAAGTTTCTGTTTTTTTTAACTATTGGCCCTGAAACTCTTTAAAAACAAGCACATACACACACAAGCAGAAGTGTATAAACTATTTTCACATGTTATACTCCTTTCAGCTCAGACAGGGAACAATGCAGATGATGGCAGTGTATTGATGCCACTGTGCAAAAATTGCTTTTGAAAAGCTTCTAAAGGCTGCCGCATACCATGATATTAGCTATGATTTGGATGGCTTAGCAGCAATATTCTTGTGATTTGTTTGCCTTGAGGGCATCAGACTGGGAGGTGGAGGAATCAAGAGCTGCATGACTGAACAGGAAGCTTTATACTACTACTGAGAAAATTAGCATGCAGAATGAGCAGTGTTTACTATCAGACTTGTGATATTCTTGTAGTAGCTTCCACTTATTTACTTAATACCATTGAGATGGTCAGAGTAGTGTCCATCTCTTCTTTTTATGCATTTGCTTAGACAGTTTTCTAAAACTTTTTTTTTCAAACTGCAACAATATGCACATAATCAATCCTTAATTACAGTATATGAAGCTTGTAGTTTTTTTAAAGGCAAGGAATCTTAATATTTCAATTCAGTGATATTTTACAGTTGTCTTGCCTTTTTTTTTAAACTGGAATTAAATAAAACAGTACCTTATACTGTATACTGTATTTATACTGTATTCTTTAAATACATTCCATTTGATAAGAACAGTTTGACTTGTACAGATGTTTACAGAATACCAAATCATATGCATTACTTCATTTGTGCATAAATACAGGAAGTACAGGATCAGTTAAAAATAAATAATTTGTATGAAAACAATGCAAAAATAGAATGGTCTACTTGAAGAAGGGGCTGTGATGTACAATCTCTTGTTGAGTTTGAGTAGAGCATTCAGATTAGTAAAGAACTCACAATCTCTTTAATTGTGGTCAACCTAATGTAGTACTTACGCGGACACTGGAGAAGGCTTTAGCAGGAGATTTTGACTGAGTATGATGTCTATCCCTGTGGAGACTTTCAAGACAGAAAGGCCAGTGTGACACTCACATAGTCTGATATCCATCAATATAGCCTTTTGTGTTTGTGGCAGACGCATATGTTTTCCTTCTTGGCCTGTCAGGGCATTATGACTTTTGTGTGTGGTTTTGATAACGCAGCTTCAGAATATTCCATTGTCTGAGGTTCACTTCAACAAGGCGGCAAGACACAAAGTTATCATCCTGCATCACCAAAGTCTCCTCCAAGCAGACATTTTGAAGCAGCCTGGAATTACAAGATGTGCTTTTTAAGCTCTTCTCAGGAAGCACACAGAATTGGGCATGCCTGAGAACCAGAAATGCAGTGGTCAGCCATGGAAACTGAGAGCAATAGGTGAGAGATACATCAAAATGACATCCCTTTCAAAACAGAAAATGTCCAGAGCAGCTATTTTAGCTCTGAACTCACAGAAACCAAACCAATAGAACCCAATTGCACAGCTTTTGAGTTTGGAAGAAATCTTTGTGGAAGGGTTGCTGCCAAAAATAATTTATTCTAAAGTGAAAACAAAGCCAACAGACTCACCAAAGCGCAAAACAAAAACAAGAATGACATTTTTTTGCTTAGATAGGAGGCAATTAGTCCATGAAAGTGCTGGAAAGGGCTACTATGAGGAGTGTCTGGCACTAACAGAGAAGCACGGCAGACGTATTTGCAGATGTAGGACTTCATTTTTCCAGCAGGGGTTAGTGATCTGGACAAAAGTAATGGAACACTCAGAAGTACAAGCAGATTCTCACCCATCATGCAATTACAATTAAGGAGTGATCTGTCCAAAGTTAATACTGCAGCAAGGTAATGATTCCAAACACATAGCCAACGTCACAAAAGGACTATCTTCAGCAAGATGAAGTATAATCAGTTCTGTTGCAGATGGTTTGGCTTCCACAGAGCCCTGACATCATCAAGGCTGACTTACCCATTGAGACACAATAACAGAGAGACAGTCAGACTGTAGAAGAACTGGGCAAAGTTCTCCAAGATGCTTAGAACAAACTGCCAGCCAAGTTTAGAAGAAGAAATAGGAGATCTTTTGTTATATTACATTGATGAATTCATATCCAAGCAAAGATAAGATATAAATATTCTTTTGTGCTTTGAATTATCATTTTAAAGGTTTTACCTCCTCCTCCATCCATTCCCCGTATGTCAAACAAGATTCAATTGCTTATTAAGTTAGCAAGGTTTCTTTACAAATGAACACATAATATTTTTGAATTAGAAAAATAATGAATCATTCCTTATCTATCATTTACATTCCCACATCTGGATGTATTTCCTATAGTATGAGAACATGAGACAATGGGTGTTCTATGACCTACAAAATGAATTTGATTATTTAATTTCATGAATTGCTTACCCATATAGTAAAACAAAACGCTAGCCATGTTAATTTAAAAAATATGTTTTATATTAACTTACCACCACTAGCAAAGGCATAGTGTCAGTTATGGCGATTGTGCATCAAAAATACATGATATTCTATATGGTGTACTGTAGGTATGAGTTATAGGACCATTATTATTTTCATGCTTCCATTAGGCCAGATAATTTCAAAATATAATGTAAATTACCATAGCAATGCTGATGAGACATAGTTCTAGTTATCCATTGCGGCTGATGACCCAGAGGCTCTAAACCCTTTAACACTAGAATCCCTGAAGCCTATGAAAAAACGAGCCACCTTAAATTCCTTTGTACATCCTCATAGGCGACTTTTATTTTGTAAATGTGTCAATCAATGCAAGCAGCAAGCAGCCTGCTATCCCATACCCCCCACCGATGCAGCTGAGTCGGTCGCAAACATAAATCTCAGAGCTCAGGTCTCTTTATCTGGCAGTTAGGTGCCTGGAGTTGTATAGAGTAAACAATATATTGTTATTTGGAATATATACATTTCATGTGTGTTCTGTGTCTACAACAATTTGTGTTAGTGTAGGATGAAAGGAAATGTGATGGAAGAAATGCTGAACACATACTTAAAGAAGAAACTTTTTGAAGTGAAGTATAAAATGTGTGAAGACTTTATTCCAAATATTATATAAATGTGCGCTTTTATTCAAGAATATAACCAAAGAAAAATATCATTCAATTTACATGTTGCTGTCAATGAGTTAAAAACACAAGCTCAAATGTCAATTGACAGGAAGTTGATTTGTGTTCTTGAATTGTATAGAGGTAAGAACTGCGGCCTTATAAACCCAAAGGTTCTGGGTTCAAGGATGGGCGCACTGCATTTTGAGTAGTAAGCTGCTATTATTATTACAATAATATAATGAAAACATATATTTGATTTGAGTCTGTAACACCCGTGACCACTATCAGACTACCATGCGGCATTTGCACTTTGACATCAAAGACCCACGTGCAGAATGTGTGAAAAACGACAGATTTGCTGTGATCTTCGACATCTGGCAACGTTTTGTTGAGAACAATGTTTTGAGTTACAGCTCAGGGCAAAGACTTTCCGAGTCTGTGGTCATTAAGCTTATCGAGCCGTTTTTGGACAAAGGCAGAACCATAACAACAAACAGCTTCCTCACAGCGATTTCACAGGCTATTAGACTGCTCCACCGTGGCACAACTCTGCTTGGCACCATAAGTAAAATGGGACTTCCATCTGCTGCTAAAGTCACTTAAGTACACAAGCAATTCACCACGCTACTGTTTAGATCTGGCAGTGCCGTACTGATGGTGTATGCACTCAAAAAGAAGAAGCCTTTGATTTCAGTCTGTAACAACTGGTTTTTGCTACCTGTAAAAGATATTGCTGAAGGGATAGAAGCAAACACACAAACACTGGTGAATTACATCTTCTTGGTATCTTGTTGTCACTTGAATTTTTTTTTCAGTTTTATTCTTGAATAAAAGCACATTTGTCTCATTATACCTTTGCAAAAGTCTTTATTTTATATTCCAGTAAGCACTTGAATGAGATTGAATCTGTCTCTGCATTTCTCGCACATGCACACAAACATGCATACATGAAAATGTCAGTACTTGAAAACCCTATGTCATTTGAACATGAGTTGTCATTTGAACATGTTTTTTTTTTCGATCTTGCCTGTACTCTGCATTATGGTGCATGATACTGAAAATGCACTACTTGTATATAAGGCTTTAAACAATCTTGTCCCTACCTACGTCTCAGAATGCCTGTTTCCTTATGTACCAAATTTCAGTCTTAGATCTAAAAATTATGGTGTGCTCGTTATTCCTAGAGCAAAAAGCAGAAGCATAAAAGAACTGGTGAGGCAGCTTTTTGTTCTTATGCACCTAAAATTTTGAATAATTTACCAACAGAAATACAACATACTTAATCTTTAGAACATTTCAAATCCTTCTAAAAACACTTTTTTTAATCTGGTTTACCAGTAATTATATCATAATATCATGATCTGATTATAAGTTCAGCTCTTTGATCTATACTAATAAAAGGCAAAGCCCTCACTGACTGGACTGACTGACTGACTGACTCACTGACTCATCACTAATTCTCCAACTTCCCGTGTTGGTAGAAGGCTGAAATTTGGCAGGCTCATTCCTTACAGCTTACTTACAAAAGTTAGGCAGGTTTCATTTCTAAATTCTACGTGTAACGGTCATAACTGGAACCTACTTACGTACATATATATGGCCATAGCCTGCAGCTCGGTCGCCATGTGAGGCGTAGTTGCGTCCCTCATCGTCACGCCTGCCGATATAAGGCCGTCCATCAGCAGCTATCCAATAGACACGCTGCCGCAAAATATTTGCAGGTGAAGGACTGTGCTTATGCAAACGAAGATAAGATGGTCAGGGATAGAATAGTGTTTGGCACAAACTCAGCAAAAGTGCGAGAGAAACTTTTAAGTGCCAGGTCTGAGCTAACATTAAATAAAGCCGTGGACATTGCAAGATCGCACAAGATAGCACAACCACAGCTGAGAAGCTTCAATGCATGTACTCCGAGCGGCTCACGTGAACTGACTTTGCAGGACTGGGAAAGGTAAACCCGTGCATGCAGTGTGTGATGTCTCAGATAAAGAGGAAGACGAGCTGTTTATTAATGCAGTAAGAAATGAACATCCCTTTGAATCTGAACAAGCCTTTGTAGACATATTAATAGGAAAGCAAGGTGTAAAGCTAAAGTTTAAATTAAGTTCATAGACACGCTGCTGCTAAATATTCGCAGGCAAATCCATAAATTAATACCAGGAATGCCTGTTAAACATCCTAGATTCACGAGTACCGATTTGGGTAGTGAACACTTCGATGAATGAAACCTGTTATCTTTACAACAGTTGACAAACACGGAATATAACTTGAACACAACACATCCTCCAAATATGAACCTGATTGAAAGAAATAATGATAATCAAATCGTTGATGACAGCAACACTCATAACAGTGACAAAACAATTACATAGACAATCATGTTACGTTATTTTTAAAATGTTTCCTTTTCTTTTTCATAACTTCTTTAACACACTAATTCTCCGCTGCGAAGCGCGGGTATTTTGCTAGTATGTTAATAAGTACCCACCATTAATCCATTTTTATGTTTTTTGTCTCAATTCCTGTATGGTGGCACTATGCACCACCCACACCTGCCCAGAGTGCTCTATTCTGTAGTCACCTGAAGTACTGCAGGAAACAAAGAGGACCTGGGGCCCCATGTATTAACGGTGCGTACACACAGAAATGTTGCGTAAGAACTTTTCCACGTTCAAATCGCGATGTATAAAATCTACACATGGCGTAAAGCCACGCAGTTTTCCACGGTACCTCATACCTTGTCGTACGCAAGTTCTCCGCTCGGTTTTGCAGACTGGCGGCACCCAGCGTCAAAGCAATGCTACTGTTCCTGTGTGGTTACTCCTTATTTTCCTGACGCGGCTTTATAAATACTGAAACTAACCGCATATTGTTTATTAGTGTAATGTATCTGATTATAATTAACTTGTAACAATATCCAGGGAATGGCCATAGTATTCCAAATTACATAACTGCTTTAGCGTTGTTACTCTAACTGCACCTTCTTCTTCCTTCAGCTGCTCCCGTCAGGAGTTGCCACAGCGGATCATCTTTTTCCATATCACTCTCACTGCACCACTCGGAGTATTTATATCACTGTATCTGAGTGTGAATCACAGCAGCAGCTGATCGGAAAGAGAATTATCGGTATACAGCTTCAAGCACATGCTACCTTAGCCACTGCAAAACGTTTCAAAGCCTTTCCTGTACGGACCTCACGGTTTAGAAACAGTTTCATCCCAAGAACTTTAAACGCACTCAATCAAGTGCTCCCTGTAGAACTGTTTGTACTACAATCACCCCACTGTAAACTTGTACTACAGTTATAATATTACACAACCTGAGCCACTTTATAAAGCGCGTTTTTACATATGATGACGATATCATTTTTAAGATGAAATGCAGCAAAATATGTTTATTATATTATACAGATAAAACTTTAACTTCATTTAAATAATCTATATTCTTCACTGGGACTGGTGTGAAGGATAGAATAATTAAATATGTACTACGAAGATATTTCAATGTTCCTTAAAAGTTTTGAAGAATCGCACTCTAAGCATACAGATGGCTTAACATCTATTACAGAGCTGATTGTGTGGCGATTGGTTACTTGGAGAAAGAAAAGCAAGGACTGAAGGGCTGGCCACGCCAATATATGTTGAATATAAAACAGAAAGAGAAAATAACGAAACAGCTAAAAACGCAGAGGCAAATTTCGACAAAAGTTAAACGCTTGTGTCTTGAGAATGAGGCGTCTATGCAAAGTCTGCAATGGACGTGGCCATCCACCATGCATAAGATACCATATTGACATTGGCAGGCAAAGGGGCCACCGATTCTTTCTCTCCCCAGGGCCGCCACAATCCTAGAGCCCCCCCATGAGTACTGCTGCAATAAATAATTTCATCGAAGGTCACGCACAATCACTGCACCGTGAAACCCATGTTTAATAGCGTGCTTTAACTCCTATCATCTTGAAAATGATATTACGTATACATCTCAGTATTTTAGTTATTCAGAGAGCTGTAATATCATGAATGTAATGGATTCTGTGTCCTGTCAGAGGAAGAGAGCTGGTTTAAGAAGCAAGTAGTGATTCACACACATAGAGGACATAGAAGACCACATACAAAACAAAGCATTTAACGTGCTATATTTTAATTAAATGATTTGAGAAACTGGTTAATTAAACGATTTTAAGATGAAGTTTATGATACTCTACTTTAATGACAAAATAAACTACGTGATTAAAGTGGAAAGTTCGAGATTGAAGTTGACATTTCGTGCTTTTTCCCCACTGTGTGTCTTTTTTTTCTCTGTACCCAAATAAGCTTTCATATGACACTCAGACAGTGGGCTACAACTCACCTTGTCTCGACTTTGATATGAAATCTTTTTTATTTCTGGCACTGTGCAACTTTGTGAACGTGAGCTTTCAAGTTTCTCCAACACGCTATGTCACTCGATCAACTTCCTTTTGCTGATTATACCACGGTTTAATTAAACAAATAGTATGTTTTTCCTTTGCCTCCACTTGGTATTCGCTGAAATTCTTATATTTTCCCCCGTGCTTTTCCCATTGTCTTTTCACAGAAGGCTGAGCTTAAGGGCGATTTATATTGATTTGCATATTCAAAGAGGCGTAATTCTAGGAGGAGTTGGGGCGTTACATGAAGTGCGTGCACGAGCGTTACTTTTCACGCTGACCCGGATTTATGTAGCGGAAGAACGTGGAAGTTGGAGTACGCACAGATTCCTGCATCTGGATTTTTCTGTGCGTAAGCACATTTCGGCTCTTGTGCTTATGCCATGTTATAGTGCAAATTCTACGCATGGCGTTATACATGAGGCCCCTGGAAACCTTATTATCTATTGACTTTGCTATCTGTATTAACTGTGCCCACTGGAGGGTGGGTGACCAGGTGGCCTAGGTCATTCTGACTTTCATGATGCAGAAACTGATTACCATCAGGCTTAACTATTTGATTTTATCGTTTCTGTTTTCCAACCGTAGGAGTTTTTGGTTTTTTCTCTCCTTCGTGTCACCTGGTCAAACAGTCACATGCACGATTCAAGAACTTCATCAATATCCTAAATCAATGGATCTTTTGTATCTTTTCATTAACTTTAATAACATCAAACTATTTCTGCTCAATGAGTTGCCAGGTACATATGCCTAGGTTAAATGTAGATATATCTCTACATAGATAAAATCCAACGTGTGTCTGTCTGTATGTCAGTCTGCTTTTCATGAGAGAATTATTAAACGGATTTAGATCAGGTTTTTTCTATAATTTGTTTCAATATTCAGGTTGATTTTTGTGACTTCTCTCAACGCGCTAGGAATCATAGAATCATAGTTCACTTACAGGAGCAATATATTCACACTAATCTAAGACAGAGGCTGTGGGCTGAGAGGAGGGGTAAGCGTGACATCAGGAATAGAGAGCCAGGCAGGGCCCTCCTCATTCACACTCCAGCCTCCGTTCAAGTCTGTCTACCATTCTGCACTTTTTGGAGTGTAACTTTGCTCCGCTTATTTAGCGATACTTGTTTGTTTATTGATTTTTAAAGCTTGTCTTGTTTCACTACTACTCGGGTGGAGCCACAGGGGATGGCTATTACTGTATATATTTATTTTTATACATATATATTAATTAGATCTGGTTTTTCTATCGTCTGCCTTAATTTATAACTATTTTAATTAGAAAATCTTTTTCTGATAAGACTTAAGGTTTGTTTTGCACTTTAGTGGTTAATTTTTGCTTAACAATACCATTGTTTTTTTTATATTTAGTATGCTGACATTTATTAGAAATTATGATAGTATTAATTAATGGTAATAATCCAAGTACATGTTGTTTCCTGAAGAGGCATTAGCTCTCTTGGAAATGTGTTTTTTTGAAATTGTGGCATATTAAATAATTAAACAATATCATAATATACCAGAAAAGGCGATATCCCTCCCATAGTGATTACAGCAGTACAAGAATCACATGAGACAAAATATCTTTTAGCTTACCTTTACTGACGTTTAACACGGTTACAGACAGGAGGACATATGGACAGACTTTATCCAGGTGGGAAATCTGGATCAACACAGTCAGCCATTTTTTTCGTCCCCACGCTGGGAAGTTTTTTAAACTTTGTCGACACAGCCTCAAAGGGTCTGGCTACTGTCCAGGCCTTTTATACTGTTCTTCTTCAACTTGCTGGTCTCCTCTGTCTCCAAACAAGGGCTGAATTCCTCCTCCACAAAAAAAAGAAATATCATAGTGCTTACATGCTGGTTCTCATTCTCCAAAAAAGGAAAAAAGATTTGTGCTGACAAAGGACAGAAATACCCTATTCTGTGTTTAAGCTGACTATACAAGCCTCCAGTTGTCTTTGGCTATCTAATCCAATGCTTGGCTAGCAATTCTAACTGCTGAGCCCCTGTGTGCCAAATTTAACATGCACATGTGAATAAAACTCATAACAGTATTGTCCAGATATAGTGACATAAAGAAAAATGTAGTATTACACATGTGGTATATCTTTGTTTTTGATGATTAATCTGTGGAATGCACCCTGAGTTGCATGTAGATGTATGATAAGGTTCTATATAAATAAAGTTATTATTATTATTATTATTATTATTATTATTATTATTATCGTATTAATTGGACCCCATCAAGATTTAAGATTCTTTATTCGTCACAATCATAGTTATACAAGACAACATGCAGTGAAATGCATCATGATCTGCTTATTAAAAACTGAAAAGTTAGAAGAATATCAGTTAGATTAAAAAAAGTCCAAGATTGAAAGATAACAATATAATAGAACATAAATAAATAAGTGAAATAAAGTAGAATTAAGTGTTAAGGTGCAATAGTGCAGTGATTATTGTGCAAAACCAAAGTTAGACAGGTGCATAGTTAAAAGACAGACCAATTCCAAAACAAGGTAAGGGTAGACGTCATGGTACAATTACAGTCTAAGTATGTGGAGGGTCTTGGATAAGATGGCATGTTTTTATTTAACAGTCTTATGGCTTAAGGATAGAAACTCCTTCTGAGTATCTCTGTCCTGGCCAGGATGCTACAAAACCTTTTGCCTGATTTTAACAGCTGAAACAGGCTATTGCTAGGATGGGATGAGCTCTGGTCCTGCATCTTCTGGCATAAATGTCCTGCATAGATGGTAGAGCTGACTTGCAGCAGCATGCCGCTTCACGGATCACTCTCTGTAGGGCTTTACGGTCCTGAACACAGCAGTTTCCAAACCAGGATGTAATATTCTGTGTCAGAATACTTTCCATAGCGCCAGAGTCCCTGAAGAGAACCCAAACTTCCTAAGCTGTCTGAGATGGCTGGGTGGAGTTTAAATAGTGGGTGGGAGGCAGGTATTTAATCTAATTCTGTATTTTTGTTTTTGCTATTTATAATATTTCAGTTTGTTCTTAAAGTAAAAAAAGTGCTTTCCCTAACTTATTCACACAGAATTATTTCTAATATTTGGGGACAGAAAATACATTTTTAATTTTCTCAGTATGATTTCCTTTTACTTTTTTGAAAAATTATTTTTCATTTCTTTTTGCCTATATTTTTCAATATTGTTTCACTGTATATATTTTCGTGAATTCCACCATGTTGGTGGATGTCATTGCATTTGAAAATAAAAGGTCGCAGTTTGCATTTAGTTCTAGCCAAGCTCTAAAATTATGAGTATCTGGCTTTGTGAAAGATTTTTCTTGAGCAATATAAACAATTTAGAAAGTTTTCTTTGGACTATGAGTTTTGATTAGTCCATAGCTGACCACTAATACTTCTATGGTACTGTCTCGCTCTTTTTTGACTGTTCTTTTAAAAAAAAAAACTTAAATCCTGAATTTATTTCTAATTTCTGCCACTCACTTTAAATCTTTTAAATAGACAGCAGTGAAACTGCTTTTGGCAGGTATGATGTAAATGTGCCAAATAAATACATACAAAGAGTTAAACCATGTATTTTAAAGTAACTATAGTTCCTAGGTTTACATAGAAAATACTGAGAGCCACAAGGCAAAATGGATAAATGATTTCCATGATTCATTTTAAAACTACTGCTGATTCTAATTAACCAATAAATATGATAAAAAATGAAGGTGCCAGATATTTACCACAATTAAACATTAAAATTAGTACAAAAGAAAAGATTGGTCTAATTTTTCAAATAGAAATATTATGAATATCATTTATATTCTTGATGTAAGACTTGCAAACACTATGCTAAAATGTCATTTCATTAAAGGAATATATGTCTGCTCATGGGCTCCTGTGCAGTGCTGTATCACAATTAAAGTTTACGCTACAGTGACTTCTATTGTACATTATAGTCATGCTATTTACACAGATTATAAACCTGCAAGATCAATTAATTTGGTTTGTCAAGTACATAAAATAATACTAAAGTAATTAACATAACACTCTCAAACCCACTTAAAACATTTCAGGATTATGAGACTAATTAATGACATGCAAATATGAGACTTTCAGCCATAAAAAAGTACTCTACATTTAAATTACAGAAAAATTCAACAAACTAATACGATAATAAAGCGGAAAGATTCTGTTTTGTTAAGGGCACAAACAGTTAAATGCAATTTTAAGAAGGTCCATGTTGCTGTTATGCTGAGATAATGGCAATACTTCAAGTTACTCAGTAGAGTAATTAGAGTATAACAGAGTACAATTTTCAGAGGTCATTGTAAGATTTTGTTTAATTACCAGATGCCCATTTCTTTTAATGAATGCTTTCCAAACAACCTTTTGATTCTCACTGTTATGTGCTACATATATACTAACAGATGTGCCCAACAATGCCACAAACATAAAAAGCATTGGACTTGCTTTAACTACAGTGCATACAGGATTTTTTTTTTTTATTTTACGAAAATGTGGAATATTTGTCGTTCTCATGGAAAGGAAGCAAACACAGTTCACTTGTAAGTGAGCTCTACATAAAAGAATAAAAATCAGTTCCTTCTGGGCTAACATTACCAAGAAAAACTGTCAACATGAACACATGAAAGAGTACTGATTTTTTTTGTGAACCAAATTCCCTTTTCTTTTACATTTCTGTGTTGCAAAATGAATTTCCATATGTTAAATTATAACGTTTGTGGGCTAAATACTTTGACTCCAATTTAAACCCTGAACTATTTTAAGCATATCTTAGAAATAAAGATTTTTTTTACTTTCTTTACCTACTGAATTTCCTTAAGATGGTTTGTTTATTACAGATTCCTACGAAGGCAGAGCTAATCTTGAACAGCAGTTGGTTCAAGGCGAGGATTATTTCTGGCACACTTATACAAATCTGTGCTCGTTCACACCTTGCTTGTTTAGTGCTACCATTTACTACAGAGATTTTTCATTTAGATCACAGACCAGCTTTCGCCTGTGAAACATCAAAAACAAAACAAGCAACTAGATAAGTGAAGCATTTTGTCATTTAAGCCCATTTCATCTACAAGGATAAAAAGGACATTTATAAGCTATAAAAAATTGCAGATAATGGTTCAGCTTCTCTTGGAAAAACAAATGAAGAAATGATATCAGTACTTCTATTCCACTGAAAATAAAGTATCTCTATATTCAAAACTGTTAACACTTTTGACTTTAAATTGGCCTGGTGCGAATGAATGTGGGTATGTGCATAGGTGCAGAAAGACACTCCAAGTAGAGCACTCGAAGCTTGTGATTGATTAAAACTTTATAGATTAAAAATTATTCAAATGTGAAATAAAACTACTGAAACAGGTATTGCTGAGTAGTGGAGAATTCTCTTGTTAGATTACCTATTTAAGGAATGTGAAGTATTGTATATTTTGCAAAACAGCCAATTAAAAGCCTTACTCATGCATTCATTGTTAAACTTGTGTAACCTACTGCAAGTTGCATTGAATGCAAGATGGTAATATGTTTTAGACACACATAGCATTAGATCTTAAAAGGAGAAAAACACAATGTCAGCACCATCTATTTAAGGGAATTTGGCCACCTTTGCAGAAATTTGTAACGGATTGAGCATCTGCACGTGATATAATTCTGGCAGGATGCTAACACATCTGTAGCCATCTGCAGCCATTTCATGTCACAGTTTTTGTTTTCATTTTTGCGGCTGTATAGAATAACTTAATGGGAACTGCATTATGTTTTTTGCATGTATAATCTTTGAAAACTCTTCTTAATTTGTGATCATGACAAAAGTTATCTCCATACTACATACAAGTTAGTTCTCAAACATTTGTTCCAATAGTCCGAGCTTTGGGAAAAAATAAACTAATATGAAAACAAATTTTCATGGTCTATTTTTAAATAATTGTTATTAAACTTACTAATCCCTGTCATTTTCCTTAACTTCTCACCACATCCATAATGTCTAAAATGGTACAACACCCTAGTACTATGATCAAATTACAAAAAATAAAGCACGGTTATGTGAAAAGTACAGTCACCATTAAGTAACAGATATTTTTGTCTAAAATTGAATCAATCAATCAATCAATCAATCAATCAATCAACATTTATTTATATAGCACATATTCATACAAAAAAATGTAGCTCAAAGTGCTTTACAAAATGAATAGAAAAATAGAAGACACAATATAAGATAAACATAAGTCAACATTAATTAACATAGAATAAATAAGGTCCGAAGGCCAGGGTGGACAGAAAAAACAAAAAAAAAACTCCAAAGGCTGGAGAAAAAAATAAAATCTGTAGGGGTTCCAGACCAAGAGACCGCCCAGTCCCCTCTGGGCAATCTACCTAACATAAGTCAAACAGTCCTCTTTGTATTTAGGGTTTTCATGGAAGGACCTGATGATGATGGTCACGTAGACTTCTGGCTTTCAGTCCATCAATGTTGGTGCCTTATGATGCTTTGAGTAGGTGGTGGTGGCGCAGGCCGCCACCACAAAGAAACCGGAAAAAGAAACAGAAGAGAGAGTAGGGGTCAGTATGGATTTTGGAGCCACTGTGAATAATTATTATGAAGAATTGAACATACAGAGTATCAGTATTAAGATTAAATTGAAGTTATAAAAAGGCCATGTTAAAGTAATGTGTTTTCAGCAGCGTTTTAAACTGCTCTACTGTATTTGCCTGGCGAATTCCTATTGGCAGGCTATTCCAGATTTTGGGTGCATAACAGCAGAAGGCCGCCTCACCACTTCGTTTAAGTATAGCTTTTGGAATTATAAGGAGACACTCATTTGAAGATCTAAGGTTACGATTTGGAATTTAACGCGTCAGGCATTCCGATATATAAGATGGAGCGAGATTATTTAAGGCTTTATAAACCATAAGCAGTATTTTAAAGTCAATCCTGAATGACACAGGCAACCAGTGTAGTGACATCAAAACTGGAGAAATGTGTTCGGATTTTCTTTTCCCAGTTAGGATTCTAGCAGCTGCATTCTGCACTCATTGCAAATGATTTATGTCTTTTTTGAATGAAGTTAATGAATGAAGTCAAGCTTCCTGTGTTTGATCAACAAGGGCATGCTCACAAAGTACAGAGACGGCAGCTTCTACCTGAAGCTATAGACTCTTCAGTATGCGAGCGACTCTCTACGCTAGTGTTTACATCTGGACGGTGTATGTGCCCAAAAAAAGAAGTCTGACTGCATTCTTGTACTATTGCTTGCATACTGAAATGTCAGCATGCACTTTTCGTGGCATTACAAATGTACTTTATGAGCATGCCTGTGTCGATCAAACACAGGAATCTCTGCAGTCTACTTGTGACTTTACACTGTAGTAGGATAAGTAAATAAATCAAGGTAAATAGGTAAATAACATTCAATCTGGGTTTTATATACAAAGTACAGCGACGGAAAAAGTGCGACATGCATTCTCGTACCATTGCTCTCGCACTTTTCATCTGGCTTTTATATAAGTAACATATAAATGTTATTCATATAAAGACCATCAGAAAACATAATCAAAAACAAAACTTTGCACAATACCGTGGCGAGCTTTGTATGTGCTGCTTTTTCTTTGAAGGACACGCATGTGGCACATTAACTGGCATGATGACACCAACCTGTTGCTGCATCCAAATGGTGCCATTTTTTTTGCATTTACGCCTGGTGCAGCTGCATTCTTCTTATGTGTGAGTGGACGTTTCTTGAAGTGAAGGGTTCTGTTCTCTTTCTCCGATATTGAACCCTCATCCTCATCTGAGTTCACCTCTGTTGTAGCATGTCTTTATGTGAAAACATCAGTGTCAGATCAGGGGGAGCATGAACGAGACTGGGAGAATAAAACTGAATAAAAAAAAAAGAAATGCTAACCTTTACAAGTACCATACATTTACATTGGCTGTTACAGACTCAAACCAAATGTATGTTTTTATTCTATAATAGTAAGAATAAGAGCAGCTCACTTCTCAAAATGGAGAGGGCTGGGACTGAACCAGCAACCTTTTGATTACCAGTCAGCAGTTCTTACCGCTGTGTCACTGAAGTGGTCATATTAAGGATGTGCCAATGTCGGACCCTAACGCAAGTTCTTTTTCTGCAGTTATATTCTTGAATAAAAGTGCAGTTGTTTTCTTAAACTTATACCTTTTGTGAAAGTGTTTATTTGATATTTGGACTTCAGGCTTCACACATTATACACTTCATGTCTACATTTTGTCAATTATTACTAAAACATGAAAAACATTTCTGTTTCAACGATGTGTTTACATAGATTGTTGTAGACACAGACCACACATGAAGTACACGTATTCCAAATAACGATATATAATTTACCATATACAGTAATCCCTCCTCGATCGCGGGGGTTGCGTTCCAGAACCCCCCGCAATAGGTGAAAATCCGCGAAGTAGAGACCATATGTTTGTATGGTTATTTTTATATATTTTAAGCCCTTAGAAACTCTCCCACACTGTTTATAAATATTCTCCACACAGTTATACAGTAAACCCTCGTTTATAGCGGTTGATCCGCTCCAGACAGATAAATGGATTTCCAATAAGTAGGATTCTTTATTTATAAATCTAATATTTTCACAGTTAGAGCATTGAAAACCTGTTTACAACCTTCTAAATACGTTTTTTAACATTATTAGAGCCCTCTAGACATGAAGTATCACCCTTTAGTCAAAAGTTTAAACTGTGCTCCATGACAAGACAGAGATGACAGTTCTTTCTCACAATTAAATGAATGCAAACATATCTTCCTCTTCAAGGTGCGCCATCAGGAGCAGAGAATGTCAGATAGTGAGAGTAAAGTAAACAATCAAAAATCAATAGGGCTGTTGCACTTTTAAGTATGCAAGCACCGCGATAAAGCGGCGCAATGAAAGGATCAATGTGAAGGTAGCCTTTCAGCATTTTTACAGGCGCGTCCGTATCTTCTAAGCAAACAGCCCCTCTGCTCACACCCCCTCCATCAGGAGCAGATAATGGGGCCAATCATACGTCTCCCCGATGGTATTGCATGATGGATAAGTATCTGCCTGTATTTCTCAGAGAGAGTGAGACACAGAGAAAAGCAAACAATGAAAAATCAATACGGGCTGTTAGAGCTTTTAAGTGTAATATGTAATACGTGCTCTGATTGGGTAGCTTCTCAGCCATCCGCCAATAGCGTCCCTTGTATGAAATCAACTGAGCAAACCAACTGAGGAAGCATGTACCATAAATTAAAAGACCCATTGTCAGCAGAAATCCGCGAACCAGCGAAAAATCCATGATATATATTTAGATATGCTTACATTTAAAATCCGCGATGGAGTGAAACCGCGAAAGTCGAAGCGCGATATAGTGAGGGATTACTGTATAACTCTAGGCAACTCACACACAGGTAAATAGACTTGACCTGAGAGAACTTTCTACCCTTTCTGTGTTGATGGGGGGATGGGATAGCAGGCTGCTTGCTGCTTTTGCTGATCGACACATTTGCGACACAAAAGATGCTGATAGAGAGGTGCAAAGGGTTTTAAGGTGGGTCTGGGATTACAATTTTTTTCATAGGCTTTGGTAATTCTAGTTAAGGATGTACTCCTTCAAATAAGTTTATAGAGTCAGGAAACTCTGCCAATACATATATATATATATAGCAAGAAAATCTAAGTATATATTGGAACATTATACTAATACTGGGTAGTGTCTCATTTTGCTCTCAAAACAGCCTTAATTCTTTGTGGCATTAATTCATACAAAATGATGGAAAAATTTAATTGAGATTCTTGTTCATGTTGGCATGATTGTATCACGAAAAGTCTGCAGATGTGTCAACTGCTCATTCATTCTATGAGTCTCCTGTTCTATTACATCCCAAAGGCGTTCTATTGGATTCAGATCCAGTAACTAGGAAGGCAACAGAAGAACATTGAACTCTTTGTCATCTTCAGGAAAACAGTTTGAAATGACTTTCGCTTTGAGACATTATCATGCTATTAGAAAATTGGTAATCTGGGGCCATGGAGGGACATTGTCAGCCACAATATTCAAATAGACCGTGAAGTGATGATTGATTTCTATTAAAGGGGCCAAAGTGGGCCAGGAAAACGTCCCCCACACCATTACACCAGCAGCCTGTACTGTTGATAAAATAAAGGTTGACTGTATCTATTTATGTTTTTGGTGCTAAATTGCTTGTATTCTGACCATCTCTTCTCTTCCCAGATGTGCCAAGAGTGGACAATACTTGTCTGTATGGAATAATCTCTCTCTGACTATTTGAACTTCATCCAATTTACTCATATTTAGGCATCTTTTGAAAATACACCTTTTAAATATCCTGGAACTGCTTAGTTTTTGTTCTGCAGGATAGGTTCCATTGTACTGACAAACAGCTTAGGATATTGACATTTGCCTTAGCCAATTTGCAGGTATAATTAGGTAGAAGTTCTACTCCCTCTTGCTTTTTTATCTTGTTCTCTGTTGCTTTTTATGCTTGCACCTTCTAATCATTCTTGCATGTATTATAACTTTCTTTGTAAGCTGCCTTGGATAGAAATGTCTGCAAAAAATGTAATAATAATAATGATATCTGATGCTGTTAGGATAGGCACTTCATGACTGGGTATTGGAATAGGTGATTTATGAAATAAGTGAATAATAAAAAATAGCAATTAAGCAATAAGTTAATTTATTTGCCTATCTCATTGAGAAAGGCACATCACTCTTTTTTTTTGATATCTGTACAATTAAAATTATTTTGAAAATATGTATAAGCCTTTTATCAGAGTGGTTGCCTTGGTAACTGAGGCTTGTCTGCTGTTGCTTTGGTAAACACTTGAATTCTACTTGTGGATGCGTTACATTTACTTAGGTTTGTTGTTGTTTTCCAAATTCAATTGAAATTCTTAGTAGATAAGAGGAAAGCAAACACTCTATGGAAAGACAAACATGGGGCAAAGACTTTGTAGGGCCCCTGTAAGTACCACTGAAGAATACTGTTAATAAAACCACTTAATTTTTAGCAATTTTGTATTTTCTATGTTGTACACTTGAAAAACCATAATAGCTTTTTGAGGGTTCAAGTCCAGTTTTTGATTAGAAAAAGATGAAGAAAAAGTAAAATTATGTTCACAGATAAACAGCATCTTGGTCTAAATCAAAATAAAGTAATTATGATAAGCCAACTTTTTGTCTAATCTGTATTTTGGATAATTCCTGGCATGCTAATATTGAAGAAATGGAAATCTGGAGCCCAGAAAAAGGCCTAAAAATACATCTACAGTGTCTTTTCTGGCAGCTGATTATTATCGGTGCTAAGTGAAGTCTATTAGGCTACAAGTCTGACTGCCTAGTACTTGAAGACAAGATGATTAAGAGGGTTAACAGTAGATACAGATCTTTATTTTCTCATCTAGCTAACCTCTTCAGTTTAATGGCCATTGAATTCGAAGTGGTGTGCTGACCAATTGTACTGAAAGATTAAAAAAATATTCTCCCTGGATAATGATAGGCATTTATTTTACTTTCTTCAGAAGTACCCTAAATGAATTAAATGGCTTGTTAAATGTAAACACTTTTGCTTTCGTTTTCAAGTCTGAAAAGCTTTTTGTTTGCCTGTTGTATTTGCTGATCTGCTTCCAGGGAACATATGTGAGTCCAAATGATAGCTTTCTGTATGCCTTGCAGTTCTTTCAACTTCGTCTGAAAAAAATTCAATAGTTTGGACAGATTAGTGGGCTGAAGCTTGAATAACCAAAAAACCCTGTTACATCAGACACAATAATAAACCCATTTGTGGGTGAAGAGATGATGTTATTGAATTACATGTGTTTATGTATTTTATTATACATAAATTGAGTGATTATGTGTTACATTATTATCCAATTTCTGTTATGTTTATTATTTATTATTATATATTTACTTATGCTCTATGTTGTTTATTGGTGAAGCCGCAGGAGGCAGGACCACCATGATGTCACCACTCCAGATCCCTCCCTCTGCCCATATAAGTAAGTGGAGAAGGTACAGATGTTGGAGATTATTCATTCATTGTAGTGTACTGAGAATATTGCTCTTTCTGTCTGGATTTACAATTTTTCTATTATTTTTCTGCTCTGTTCTCGAATTATTCTTTTGATTTTTGTATTGGGACTTGTTTCTCCAGGATTGCCTCTTTAGGGAACTTCTTTGTGCCTCTTTTCTGCGCTGCTGAGGCGTGTTTTGCCATTTTTCCTATTAAATGCTTAATTTATAAAGATTCCTGTTTGCCATTTTCTATATAAGCCAAGGGTTAATGATCAGCTCTTATTGGACCTTAATCATATTATTGGGATATTTATGTTTATTTTATAGGGTTAAAGCTCTTTTGGGCCTGTAACACCTGAGGCAGGCCACTGGAACTGGGATTAAGCCTACTAAGTAAGGTGTTTTTCCAGGCCATTGAGGAAGCTCCATCTCATGACTCTTGAAGAAGCAATGACCTAAAAAAAGAAAAGGCACGGACAAAAGTGTATAGGGCCAATGTTTTGAATGACTGTAGCAAATGATGAAGAGGTTGTTCTGGTCATGTTTTTTAAATTCTTAATGGTCATGTGTGACATATTCTATATGACTGAGCATAAAATGTCTCAATAATATATCATTTTAAACATATAAATAAAATAAAAATAAAAAAAAGAAAAATATAAAAACTGGTATGCTTTAGGAAGGTATTACAGATGGGCCACATAATTATTTTCTGAAAAATATACTATAATTAAAAATTGATTCAAATACATTTTGAATGTACATAGCTTATTTTTAATTATATATTATTAGCCCATAGGTTGGTCTATTCTGATAAATCACACTATATTTCAAGCATGCAGTCTTGCCATGCTTAACTTGAAAACTCCTTCCATAACACAACAGGAAAAAATTTACTAAATTGAAATAGAAAAAATAAGTTTACTTTATATGGAACAGTGCAATAATTCTTTAGAACCTGGCAGGCATTAGTAAACGCTGTCCCTAGTTAACTGAGTGTGCTAAACCATTGCTAAAATTACACATACTTCAATATCTTTGAATGATAAATTTAAATTAAGTTGTCTTCTTTCTCTGCTTGACGAATGGCTACAAGAGTGGGTATCTGATCTGTTTGAAGACAGTATATTGTATTGCAATCCTTAAAAATCAGTTAAAAATATGATTCAAAAGTGCACATCTCATCACAAATGTGCAGATAAGATAGAGGTAAGATACTCATGAGTTTACTGTACATTGGAATATCACTTTTTAAAAAGCACTTATGCAACATAAATTTTAAACTCAGAACTAAATAGTGAGATGGTATCATCTTCAAGGATAGGCATAAGTTCTAGATGGTGTGTAGTCTTGTTAAATAGTTGTTACATGTAACATTCTAAAGCTTGGAAAGAGTAGTGAATGATCTGTTACTCAGATTATATGGAATAAATCTGTGCAGTAAGAAGCTTAGGGCACTAGACTTCAATAATTTTAAGGTAAGTCATGGCATTTAAGGAAGACAATCTTGTCCTGTTACAAAAGACATTTCTATACCCCAGTATATTTCAAGATGTTGGAAGCAGCAACATTACAAAACAAGTAAAATCTGTGAATTGCTTTGTGGGAAGACCATTTAAATGAGAACATGAGCAATGCGAATGATTGACGAGTGGACATGTTGCCTGCTGTTCAAACCTAAGCCATTATCAAGAACTCCAGTCCTACACAACGTCTACAATTTGCTGGTAATCTGTTCCTTAACGCAACAGTTTTACTGGGTCAGTGAGTAAGTGTGTCCAGTACACAAGCTCTACAAGGTATCTTACTACAGCTTGGTATGCATTATTCAAATCACATCATTTCTCAATGTATGTACCATGTAGAGTATGTTCCGTACAAATGAATGCATAATACAAGTATTTTTACTGAAGTAATCATATGTGCGGAAAAATTCACTTACATTACGTCAACTTGGCTGAGCATTAAGCTCAGCTCATAATAGCCTTTAGTAATCACATCACAACAATAAATTTTGAAAGAAGCTATATTGTTATCAAAATAACATCTTCACTACTTCTCAGCCTGAAATAGGCATTTAATTGTGAATGATTGATTCATATCTTAGAATTCAATTTCATTTTCTGCTTTCATTTATTTAATGTGATGCATAAGTATGGTGCATTCAGCTGCTTGTTTTTTTATACCAGTCAACACTATTGTTTTCACACATTCATTTTCTAGTTAGGCAGGAATACATGGCATGTTTGTTTTTGTTAGTAGGTTTTCATAAAAAGATATGCAATTTTCCTTGTATTCAGATACCATTGCAAAATGATACAGTGGAAAACTCAGACAAAGCTTTTATTCAGAATGTAGTTTCTTGAGAAGTATTTGGTTAATCCCAAAACTAGAAGCCAGTTGTGGTTAGTAAAATGTACCACCAGTACACTTAAAAAGGACTTTATTGGGGCAGCCATCCCTTGCACTGGGCAATTCTTTGGAATTAAATGATTCTTCTGCAACATATGACTCTAGAATCGGCGCACATTGTGCATGCTATGGGTTTACAATGGTTATAGAAAGGAATCAGCCACCTTCAAAATATTCACATTTTGTTGTTTTGCGGTCTGAAATGAAGACACACCATTAAAAAAAACATTTTCCATCTGCATTTACTCAATGCAACTTGTAATAGCCAAGTGAAAGATATAATAGCAACAGTTCAGAAAATAAATAAATAAAAAAACAGACTCCAGGAGATGGTTATCATATCACCTCCCTCTGTCAGTACCTTGTGGAACCATCTTCTGCTTTGATTCCAGCCATGAGTCTGTTGAAAAATGACTCTACCAACATTGCACAGCAGGAGTATGCAATATTTGTCCACTGTTCTTTACAGAGCTGTTCAAGCTCAGTCAGAATGTATGGAGATCATTGGTAGACCTGGGCTCTGACTAGGCCCCACAAGGACATTCAGCTTTCTCTCCTTCAGCCACTGTGTGGTCAACTTTGCTGTGTGCTTTGGGTCATTGGCATGCTGAAAAGTGAACCTGCTTCCCACGAAAACATTCTTGTTGTGGGCATCATGTTTTCCTGAAGAATTTAACGGTATTTAGCTCCATCCATTTTTCCTTTTTTTTGACAAATGCCCAGTCCCTGCTGCAGAGATGCCCCCCTCCCCCGCCCCCAAACAGGATTGTACCACCTCCATGCTTTACTGTAGGTATGGTGTTCTTTGGATGGTAAGCTGTATTCGCTTTTTGCCAGATATAAGGTTTCATATTTAGGCCAAATAGCTTGATTATGGTTTCACCTGTCCATAACACGTTTTTCCATTTGGCTTCAAAATCTTGAGGGTACATTTTACCAAGGCTCAATCTACACTTGATGTGGCCTCTCTTGAGGAGTGCCTTTTCCTCCAACCCTCCCATACAACCACTGTTTCCAAAAATTTCTGTAACTGCTTGAAAGTGGCGATAGGCCTATGTGTAGCCTCTTTGATCTGTTTCCTCCTCGCTCTTCCCTCCAGTTTGGACGGATGGCCTGGTTCAAGAAGGGTCCTAACAGTACCAGACACTTTCCACTTCTTGATTATGGAGTTTACTGTGCTCCTAGGAATTTAAACAGCCTTTGAAATTTGTTTGTATCCATCGCTTGTCCACAACTTTATCGCCTCAGATCTTTTGCCACCCATAGTTGATTATTTGATTTCAGTTTCACTTCTAAGCACTGGAATGCTCTGTGAATAACTGTGTTTTATGCTGAACTAATCTGAATGATTGCAATTGATCACAGGTGGAAACCAATTAGTTTGTTATGCTGTGGAGAAGGTGATTAGTTACTGATTAGGTTTATAAGTATTTTTAGGAGGGGGTGATTCTTTAACCATCTCTGTGATTCTGTTTTTATCATTTTTTTCTGAAATGTTGCTATAATACATATCTTTCACTTGGCTGTTATAAGTTGCATTCAGGCTGCAAAGAAACTAAATGTGACTATTGTGAGGCCTTGGGGGGAGAGGGTTTGGGGGCAGTACTATCCACTGTTGCCCAGGTATTTTTTTAAATGTTGGCACTTTTATCATTGCTATCAAGTGTCCCATCTATCACCTACTTTAATAACTATCAACCTTTTTGCTGTCATGAGTATGCATTTGTTCTTTTTGTGTACTATATGATTCTACCATGTTCACTATTTCTTTGTCTTTCCTGGTTTACTGTGGCTTCACAAATACATGTTTAATCCCAGTATCCAAGTGGATTTCCTCTGGGTGCTCTGGATTCCTCTCACAGTCAATGACACCAGTTAGGTGAACTTGTGCTGCTAAACTGTTTCCTAGAGCGTGTTTACTGTTACATCAACATGAATATGCATGCAACATTTAATGCACTTGCAAGAATGCATAGTTTTTTGGGTTATCCACTCCTCCCAACTTCCCTCCCTGATAACATTTTTGAAATGCAATGGGGCCTATATTTTAAATTGGACCAAAAGCAACCTTAGTGCAAGATTTCATGTTTGAATGACGAACAAAGAAATGCACATGATGCAAACTAAGAATTGAAATGTGGTCCTTAATATGCAAAATTGATAAATCCCATTAAGTCAAAAATTCAAAATACATGAGACAAAAGGGTATAATGGGGGTATTGACTTGTATAGATATTAGAAATTGCTTTCTTTATATTGAGTTTGAAGTTTGCAGATATCTTAGTAGTGACATTGCTAAGGCAAACAGTAAATGTGGCCTAGGCCAGAATGTACAAGGGAGTCATTGTTAAATTCAGGTTCCAATGTGTTTGAAATCCAGATAGCCCAAAAACAGAATGAACAAAAAAAATAATTAAGGTCTGGTGAGATCACAACAGAGTGGATGATATCAGGCAGCTATGGCATAATGAACAGTTCCAGTTTCACAGACATAGATTTTCAATTAGAACACAAACCGTATTCAACAAAGATTAACTGCTGCATAAATCTTCTGATTTTTCTGGGAGATTATGTCTTCTTTAACTACTTAATTTCAATGTTTTTAATCTCTGTTACGAAACTATTTGTTTCATGTTGAGAATGAGTTGTTAATTATAGAAAAATCAAAATATACATATATAGTGACGTTCGACGCCAATACAGTGATATGGATAGTATAGTATCCCATTTGGGGTGTAACTCTTCAACCCTTACAGCAAAGTTTTTGCCCTTATTTCTATGTCGCCAAATCACTTGACTTTTCATGCCTTTTGTTCAATACTTCTTTAAGTTTTTCATATTCATTATTTATCTTCACCTTGACTATGTCCAGTTGCACAAACAATGGCAGTTAATAATCTAGATACACCACCTGTAGCTGCAAAAATTGCAACCAAACACTTCCTATAATTCAATATCAATACTTCACCACACTGTGAAGGAATTTTAGCTCTCTCTTCCCTGCAGAATTGCTTTCATTCAGAAGCATTGATAGGAACTTCGGCAAGAACTTCTTATTTCAGGCTACAGCAGCTCTATTGGGTTAGGTCTGAGTTTTAAGAAGACCAGTCTAGAACCTTAATTTTGCTTCTTTCCTTTCTCAAGACGGCTTGCTTTTAAATTTGAGATAATTTTCTTCCCTCATGAACAACATGCGCTATAGCTCCCACCCATTGGCATTCCGTTTTAATAATTTTTTGCTACAGAGCAGAATTTGTGGTTGCTTCAGTAGTAGTACATCACTCAGGCTGTTAGGCAGCAAACATTCCCACACCATCACACTTATATCTAGGTATCTGACTTTTAGTAGGGTGATCATACTTGGAATTCTGTTTTTTGTTTTATGCTGAACTTGATGGTACCCATATTGTCCAAAAGGTTCCACATTGTCTTATCTGTCCATAGAAGATTCTCCCAAAAGCTAAATGAGATGATTGTCATGGTTACCATGAATATTGGTATTCATTGTCATGAATATTGACTTTTGTTAAGGCAGGGCATAACAGTAGTTCTTTCGACAGTATATGACCATTTGTAACTTCTCAACGATGTTAGACTGCCTCCTTGGGGTAACTGTGGCAGCAAAACCACTCTGAGGAAGATGTTTATCAACTGGAGATTAAGGAAGTTAATGTAATTTGGCAGAGTCCCTGAGCCTTAAAAATGGCTTTTTAGCCATTTACAGAGTGAAGATTAACACCTTTTTTTTATTTCTTCAGAATTTTATGTGTTTGTTACATTGTGGCTAAGTGTTGTAATACATTAGGTTTACATTAAGCAGGACTGGTTTTAATCAAGTTTGGCTGTGTCCAATCAACTATTGCTGATTATCCTTTTACTTTTGTTGATTTAACTAGGTAGTGATTACTTTTTTCCAATCATACTAGGTTGTGTTGGACACCTTTGTTCATTAGATAAATTAAAAGTTTAAAAAAAAAGTATTTGTCCTCTCGGGGCCCTCTTATCTAATACTGGCCATCCCCTGCAGCTCCGCCCACGTAGTAATGAAACAGGATAGTGAGGATGGCCTTGCCCAGCTCTCTACTCCTGATGTCATGCATCCCCCTCCCCTCGGCACACAGCCTCTGTCTTAGATTAGTGCGAATATATTGCTCCTGCAAGTGAACTATGATTCTTAGCACGATGAGAGAAATCGCAAAATCAATCAGAATGTTCAAGCAAATTATAGAAAAAAATCCGATCTAAATCTCTTGTTCGCTAGCTAAAGGAAGGTAAGATACACGCCCCGAGGCTAGCGTATGAGGGAGGAGGGCCCCGCCCCCATTCTCTTCACCCACTGCGTGTCTTTCGGATTTGCACAAATAAATCAGAACTGCAAGCGAACTATGATACTTAGCATTGCAAAATCAACTGGAATGTTCGAGCAAATTATAGAAAAAACCTGATCTAAATCCGTTAAGTAGTTCTCTCGTGAAAAGCAGACAGACATACAGACAGATGTTGGATATTTTATAGAGAGATTAGATTTTGTTTAAAGACTATCAATGTCAAAAAATTTGCAGTAACTGTAGAAATTAGAAACATGCACATACTTTAATAGCACTGATTGCTGACATAAACAAGACATGTTTTAATATACTGAAGAAAAATGATTTCTTACTAAATAGAACACTGTGGCAATTTGCCTGAAGAAGACAACTGCAAGTATATATTTCAAATCAGCAGAATATACAGAATTACTGCAGAAATTGCAGCAACAGAAATAAAAATATGTATATTCTTTCCAATATACTTAAATATATATTGCAAAAATATAAATGAAGATCATTAATTGGTAAATTCTACAAAATAGAGCCACCATACATCTGTTACCCAATTGTAAGTAGTTTGACATTTCATAACAGTCCAGTTATATCTAGTAAATATTTTACATGTAATGTACTGTATATGCCTAGAATTATTAACTACATTAATTTATTAAGGTACAAAGTTCTTTGTTCCTGCTTACTGTGAAGGTTGTTATAAAATGATTAATATAGGTTGAAACATTGTTCAATGTATTTTATAAATCAGAGGGAAATGTTTTGCAGCTGGAAGTGAACATAAGACATTATTATGTAGATACAAGAAATATGCCAACCTATGTTAACCATTGTTGTAATAAATATACACACACGCAACACTTCTACAAATAAAAATAACAAACTTGATGGTAAAAAGTATTCATTCAGAATTAAGCAGGTTAATGAAGTATAATGTACACTTTAATTAGAAATATATTATCTGCAAATCAAGGTTGGTTTTGGTTTTTTGAGGAAAGCCGTTTCGAGTTCAGTCAAGAATGGCTAATGTGTTGTTGTGTATATGGCCTTCCTATGATAGATTGGTGTTCTATCCAGATTTGGCTTTGGCTTTGTTGCAGGTTTCGCTATAATGCACTCAGCATGGTCAAAAATTCTAAACATAAAGAGGACAAACAGTAACTGTCACTCTCAAAAAGTGTCTGTTTTGTTTAATTCCAGGCAGGAAGTAGTAACCATGGAGTCAAATATCACCAAATTAATAGACTGATAAACCATAATCTAATCATACAGAATAAAACCACAAAATAATTGTAAATACAGACCAAATAATATCAAATTTTGTTTTCTACTCCTTTTTACAAATATCATAAAGCAGATCATATGACTGTAATGCTCTCTGATTTTCAAAAATTTACTGTGCAAATTCTATCAGAGTTTCTGGCCAATTAAACATTGATGATAGGGTTTTATCACACAGAGATTCCATAATTTTTTGCAAGTGATACATTTAACTACCACAGATCATTAAGGTTGAAAGAGGCTGAATTGGACAAATATTTCACTCTGATTATAATAAGACATATGAAGTAGGCATTTTAATAATAATAAAAAAAGTTTTGTCAACATATCACATACAAAAACATTTATAAACATTTTGTCAACTTATGTACATCAAAACGTAAAGCCAAATAATTTATGGCTAAAGTTTTTTTGCCTTTTCTAAACTGACCTCTCATAAGCTCAGGAGATGATAGTTGAGTATTAAATTGTTCAACAATGGCCAAGACCATATTATACAAATTTCACATTTCATAAAAGATCTCTATCCTTACTTTAAGCAGTACTTTATCTTTTCTACAGTATATCGTAGTTATTCACAAATTGACCATTTATTTATTGATAACAATCATTTGCTTTTTCTTTAGTCTTACAAATATGATCCATTCATTATTTCTCACCATTTCTCACTTTAGACCTCAAATGACTGGGCTCTACTGATACAACATATTGCTGGGGATTGAATCATTTAATTCTAGAGGATGATGCCTTTATTAAATTTGTTTTCTTTCAGAGTTTTTCAAAGAGAGACCAACATAACTCTATATATATGAAAGTAAACTTTTTGGGAGGAGTTGAAAGCATTTCTTATTTGGGAACTAATTATTTCATATGTATTTGATATAATTAATCAGCATGAGAATGTATAACACAATGTTTTACTTTATTACTTATGAGCTCTCTGTTCTTGGTAGAAGATGGGGTTTTAGTATGGTTTAATTTTAACAAAGTTTACCTTTTTTCTGTGTGTCTTATTGGACTACTTTGTTTGTTTGCTTTTTTACTTTTTCTTTATAGCATTGTGTGTTTATCATATTATAACATAGTGGATTCAAAAAGCATTGAGACCCCTCCACTTTCTGCATACTGTATTGTTCTGTAGATTTAATTTTAAATGGATAAATTTGCCATTTCTGCCCATTAATCTGCACTCTGTAACCCATATTGAAGGTTTTCAGAAATGTTTGCACATTTATTAATAAATAAAAAACTGAAATTTCACTATTACAGAAGTATTCAGACCCTTTTCTCTGACAATCCAAATTATGGTCAAATGCATTTAATTATTCTTGAGATGTACCAAACTTGATTGCAGTCCACATGTGACAAATTGAATTGATTGCACATTGTTTAGAAAGGCACACACCTGTGTATACTGTATAAGGTCCCACAATTCAAACTGCATGTCCAGATGAAAAAGAAGCTGTGACGTTCAAGAAATATTCTAGTCATCTTTGATCAGAGTGTGGATGAGAATCACAGATAAGGGCCAGAGCAAGTGCAAAGAGACATTTTTAAAGCTCTGAGTGTTCCTAGGAGCACAGAGACTTTGAGACTTGTGAAATGAAAGAGGTTTGGAACCAACAGGACTCTATGATAGAGTTAACTTTTTAAAATGAGTAACTGGCTAAGAAGGATGTGACCAAGAACCCAAAGATCACTCTAACAGAGCTTCAGAAGTCCCCTGCTGAGATGGGGAAAACCATCAGACATTTTTGGTAGAGTGGCTAGACGAAAGTCACTCAGGAATAAATGGCCCATGACAGGCCAATTACAGTTTGTCAAACAGGATTCTGGCTTAATGAGACAAAAATTTCATTCTCTGGACAGAACTCCAAGCAGTATGTCTGGCAAAGGCCAAGTGTTGCTGATCACCTGCCAACTACCATTTCTACAGTGAAGCATGGTGTTATGGGGTGTGCTCCATAGCAAACCTTTCTAAAAAATGACATTTCATCATTATGGGAGCTGAGTGCAGACTGATGGGCAAAATGGCAAATGCAGCCATTTAAAATTAAATCTACAGCACCATACCCTGTACACAAAGTGAAAGAGTCTGAATGCTTTCTGAATCCAGTGTATAATGCATATTTTTGGAAAGAAATACAACTTATAAATAAAAAATATATTAATGGTGTGGTGAAGTCTACCTTAACTTTAACTCTTCAGGAAAATATACTGGGAACCATTGCTGAGTTAAAAGCTGTAACAGCAAACATAACATTACTCTCTTAATTTTCTGAAGAATGAATATTTGTGCAACATTACAAAATGTCTTACAAATGTTTGATAATATGTTCCAATTTTTTTAAAGTGTTCAGTAATTTGAAAATGTAAATTTTTTGAAGGTTAACCTACTTAGCATTCCATTTTCAAATGTTAATGTAGATTTTTTTTAAATAATGAATTCATTTTAACCAAACAGACTACATTTTTTGAAATGCATACTGGAAAATTACGTAACTTGTGCTAAATTTAATCACTTCAAGCTTAATGATTCACTATGTACTTCTAACATTCACAAAAGCCAAAGTAAGCATTGTACTGAATAGGTTCAGTAAGCAAACACAACAAAATAAATCAGAGGTTGTTGCACCATTTTGGGTGATCATTAGGGAGTTCATCACATAGCTAGTTTGGCAAGTAGTAAATACTAATTGTTTTAATAAGATAGGCATGCTTGAATTTAATATACAAACAACAGATGTGTAATAAATTATTTATCACATTGGTTTTTGCCATATGCATTAGTTTGCATCCCCTGTGCATAAACAAACTCCTGCATGTATGACATAGAGACTGTGCTTATGCCAGCAGGCAAGCTCAATATGTTCCATATATTGGAAGAATTTACTAACAAGCAGTTCTGCATTAGCAGGTGGAGAGTCAGTGTTTTGTAATTGGTCATTTAAATCTGTTATTTAGATTCTGTAGGTATAAAAGCTGGTAAGTTTTTAAATATACGGCTAAATATATAGTTAAATGTACACTCAAGAAATATTTTAAAGTTTATTGCAGAAATAAATAGTGAAATACTACTAGGAGAGGGAAGACTGCCCTAAAGGCAAGAAAACATATGAATTGTTTATTGGTCCACTTTGGTGGTTATAGCTTTGATTTTTGGTTTATGCTGTAGCCTCTTTCAACATTAAATGACTATTCTCTCTTTTTAAATTTAAGAATACTTTATATACATGTGGTTGTTAGTTCAATTGTTTCCAAATGTATTATTTATCATTGTATCATTGTATCATTGTTTTGTTAACTGTGCTGATTTACAGACAGTTAAAAATACTGCTGTTCATTTTTATTAATTTAAACACTTTGCCTACAGTATGTTGTAATGTATTATATGTGGTCCTTTAATGCTATTTGTTTGCATTTCAATATATACTAATGTTAATTAATATTAACCTTGGAAAGTCAGTACCTAAAACAAACATATTCATGTGACCCTTGTATTTGGTTTTGATTCTGTGAAAAATACATATGCAAAAATATTATACATTATATAAAATGTTACAGTTTAACTTTGAGTAATAACAGTAATAACTTCCTTTTAGTTGTCTTTTCAAAAAACACAGTATAGACAGATAAATTAATTAATTTGTGGATCAGTGGGTTTTTTTTTCCTGCAGTCTGCTTTTAGTTATATGTCTCTGCTTCCATCATGCTTTTGGGACTAAATAGGCAGAAGCAAACAATTTTGCAAAACGCAAGATTATTTCTTCAATTGGCTGTTTTTATTTTTTTTTTCTGTATTTTTTTTTAATTAGTTTTTTTTGTTTTTTGATACCTTTTGATTTACTAAGTTATGTCACTTCATTAATCTTCATTTCAATATTGTGTGTGTTTATGTGTATATTTATATGTACAGTATATGTCTGCCCAAAAAAATTAAAGGAACACTTTTTAATCAGAGTGTAGCATCAAGTCAATGAAAATTCTGGGCTATTGATCTGGTCAGTTAAGTAGCAGAGGAGGTTATTAATCAGTATCAGCTTGTTTGGTGTTAATGAAATTAACAACAGGTGCACTAGAGGTGCAACAATGAGATGACCCCCAAAACAGGAATGGTTTAACAGGAGGAGGCCACTGACATTGATCCCTTCTCATCTTTTCTGACTGTTTTTTCACTAGTTTTAAATTTGGCTATGGTCACTACTGGTAGCATGAGACGATACCTGGACCCTACAGAGGTTGCACAGAAAATCCAACTTCTCCAGGATGGCACATCAATACGTGTCATTGCCAGAAGGTTTGCTGTGTCTCCCAACACAGTCTTAAATCATGGAGGAGAGTCAAGGAGATAGGCAGTTACTATAGGAGAGCTGGACAGGGCTGTAGAAGGTCCTTAACACTAGAATTACCAGAGCCTACGAAAAAACTCGTGGATCTGTACCACCTTAAATTGCTTCGCACCTCTCCATCAGCGTCTTTTGTCCTGTAAATGTGTCGATAAGCAGCAAGCAGCCTGCTAACACATTCCCCAACCACCACACAGTTTTCTTATAATGTTATTTACCCATTTACCACACAGTTTTCTTATAATGTTATTTACCCATTTACCTTTATTTATTTACTTACTTCCTTCAGTGTATAGTCACAAAGGTCATAGCAAATGCATGTCAATGTCGCAGCCTAACACGGGTTCTTTTTCTGCAGTTATATTTTTGAATAAAAGCGCACTTGTTCTGTTATATTTGTACCTTTTGTGAAAGTGTTTCTATGATATTTGGACTTCAGGCTTCACACATTATACACTTCATGTCTACATTTTGTCAATTTATTACTAATACATGAAAAACGTTTCTGTTTTAATGATGTGTTTACATAGATCGTTGTAGACACGGAACACACATGAAATGCATGTGTTCCAAATAACGATATAGTATTTATAAAAGGTGTGGATGGATGGATGTCATTTTGCTTGACTTCTCACTCTATATAACTCCAAGCAACTGACACGCAGGTAAAAAGACTTGAGCTGAGAAAACTGTGCAGGGTGGGGGGATGTGATAGCAGGCTGCTGAGGTGTGAAGCGATTTAAGGCGGGAAGGATCTATGAGTTTTTTTCGTAGGCTCTGGTAATTCTAGTGTTAACCCATCAGCAGGACCGGTATCTGCTGCTTTGGGCAAGGAGGACCAGGATGAGCACTGCCAGAGCCCTACAAAATGACCTCCAGCAGGCCACAGGTGTGAATGACCAGATAATCAAAAAAAGACTTCATGAGGGTAGCCTGAGGGCCGGACATCCCCTAGTGGGCCCTGTGCTCACTGCCTAGCGGCATGGAGCTCGACTGGCATTTGCCATAGAATACTAGAATTGGCAGGTCCACCACTAGCGCCGTTTGCTTTTCACAGATGAGAGTAGGTTCACCCTGAGAACATGTGACAGACGTGAAAGGGTCTGGAGAAGTCATGGAGAACGTTATGCTACTTGTAACATCATTCAGCATGACCGGTTTGGTGGTGGGTCAGTGATGGTCTGGGGAGGCATATCCATGGAGGGAAGCACAGACCTCTACAGGCTACACAACGGCACCTTGACTGCCATTAGGTATTGGGATGAAATCCTTGGATCTATTATCAGAGCCTATGCTAGTCCAGTGGGTCCTGAGTTCTTCCTGGTGCATGGCAATTCCCTGTCTCATGTTGCGAGATTATGCAGGCAGTTCCTGGAAGATGAAGGAATTGATACCATTGACTGGCCCCCACGCTTGCCTGACCTACAGTAAATCCAATAGAACACCTCTGGGACATTATGTTTCGGTCCATCTGACGCGGCCAGGTTGCACCTCAGGCTGTTGAGGAACTCAGTGATGTCCTGATCCATATCTGGGAGGTGATCCCCCAGGACACCATCCATCATCAACATTGTCAGGCATGCATACAAGCACGTGGGGGCTATACAAACTACAGAGTACGATTTGGAGTTGCTGTGATGAAATTTCGGAAAATGGACTAGCCTGCCGCATCAGTTTTCCACTTTGATTTTTGGGGTGTCTTTGAATTCAGCCTTCTGTAGGTTGATGATTTTAATTTCCATCAAATGATGTGTCATCCTTTCATTCCTAACACATTACCCAGTCCATATCAGTATACTGTAGATATCCAGCAGGTTTTTTTTCCCTTTGAGATCTAATGTGTTTTCAAAGTGTTCCTTTAATTTTTTTGAGCAGAATATATACTGTATATACAGTATATATATATATATATATATATATATATATATATAGAGAGAGAGAGAGAGAGAGAGAGAGAGAGATTACAGAAGCTCTTTAAATAAATAAAACATCCATCCATTATCCAACCCGTTATATCCTAACTACAGGGTCTCAGGGGTCTGCTGGAGCCAATCCCAGCCAACACAGGATGCAAGGCAGGAAACAAACCCTGGGCAGGGAGCGCACACACACACACCAGGGACAATTTAGAATCGCCAATGCACCTAACCTGCATGTCTTTGGACTGTGGGAGGAAACTGGAGTATCCCCACGCAGACATGGGGAGAACATGCAAACTTCACTGGGAAGTGAATCCAGGTCTTCTAACTGCGAGGCAGCAGCGCTACCCACTGCGCCACCATGCTGCCTATAACTATAACATATATATATCTATTACAAGAAATCAAGAGATATTTTTAACAAACCCTAATGAACTGTAAAAATGTATAATGGCGTTTAAAACTATTTTTAGTTAATTTACTACATTTTTCATTTATTGGATTAAAAATGCTAAATATAGGTTCTAGTCCTGAGTGGGCCATACCCAAACTCCAAACAAAAATACAGTGATCCCTCGCTATATCACGATTCGACTTTTGCGGCTTCACTTTATCACGATTTTTTTCTCATACACGCTTGCGTCACTACGCATGCGCTTTCTGAGAACTTTTATCTAAGCCCTACGATGGCTCCTAAACATGCTGCTTTTTCTAAGCCTTCTGACAATAAAACTAAGCGCCGGAGGAAGATGCTTACTATCCAGGAGAAGGTGAAACTCTTGGATATGATTAAAGATGGCAATACCCTACAAAAGCCTCCTCACGCATATGAAAAGACAGCGCCAGCAACTGCCTATCAAGATGTTCTTCAGCCACATACCCAGACACCCACTGCCTACTCCTAGTACTCCTTCAGTGGAAGAAGACAACAATGCACATGCTGAATATACTGCACTACCTCTGAAGACTCTCCTACTGAGGTCGTGCCTTCATAGGTTAGTGGTTGTGTGTAAGAACTGTGTGTGTTTGTGTGCAATTAAATGTACAGTACAATAATCTACTATATAAAAGCGTTCGGGATTGTCCTTCCGTCCCGTGAGTGCAAAGCGTAGCGGTATTCTGCTTATAACAGACTTACTACTTGCAGCTTGCGGTACAAAGCGACATGATGTGAGCAGAGTTCTGGTGCTCCCATCGTTCCCATGCTTTTGTGCGCAATGCACTGGAAAAATAGACAAAACTATGTCTCTGGAAATAATTAATGTTGATGGAGTATAAATGCCTCACCGCGTAGTAAATATCAGGGGAGATGGTGCTTCCTTATTCTCATCTATAGCTTATTTAGTGCATGAAACTCCGTCTTTAGCGGTACAGATTCCTAAAGAATCCTACTTCGCGAAAATTCATTTATCAAGGTAGAGTCTGGAACGGATTAACCGTGATAAACGAGGGTTCACTGTACAAAGATTTTCTGTGTTAACTATTTCAAGTGGGTCTACTTGCTATAGCTATTCAGAACTCTGACATTCCAAAAAAACAAACATTTTTTTTATACAAAGATCTAGGAAAAAATGCCACCAAAGTGGTGGAAGTGGGTCAGAAACTTGTCAGGCAGCATTAAAATTATGACAGTGGTTAAATTTATTTCATTTTCACATATGTTTCCAGTAGTGATGAACAAAATCAGCAATGTTAGCTTCATCTCCATTTTGGAGTAATCATGGTATTTGCAAATATTGCCAAACCTGACGAAATGCATTGAAGTCAATGGGGATGGACTAACTGAACTAGATTTGACTGGATTATAATGGTGCAATCATCTTTAAAATGTCCCTGACAGCTAGGGAAACATCTGCCAACTATACTGGACTGATTATTGTGGGCAAAAAGGTGACCCAAGATGTGTGGCAGCAGTGCCAACCACTGCACCCCCGTGCCTCTGTTAGTTTAAAGAAGAAAGAAAATAGTCAGAAATGCACAAATGTACATTTCATCAGAACAAAGTGGAAATGCTGAAATCATAGTCAACAGTCAGAAAAAATACATAGGTCGTTTTTTGTTGGTTTTTGTGAGAAACTATTTCTTTGTGTGCTTTTCAGAATTTCAGAATTTTTTGGAAAATTATTCAACCATGGGAGAAAAGGAAAAAAAAACTGTATGTGTTGATGCACACTTTTTCTCTGTCAAAAAGATAAAAATGTCTTGTGAATAGTACTGAGTCTTTCGTTGTAATTTCATAGAGTCTCCTGTGTTTGGGTTCAGGCTCTTTCAAGGTTTGTTTTCTTTCTCCACTTGGCTAATTACGCATGCATAGGGCACATGCCTCCTTCTCTTACATTGATATGTGGAGCTCAAAGTTTAAACCTGCACATTTGCCAAAAAGGAGAGATAACTCATTATGTATGTTGTATATGTTACATAAATAATAAAATCTGACAAACTGCATTATTTATTTATCCGTTAAGCTCCTTAATTTGAGTACATTATATTAATGTGCCTGTATGACTTTACATTTTGTAACATTTGTTTTTATGGAAAATGTAAAAAACTAGTATGAATACTGATGTTATAGAAGTGTGTTCTGTTTATATCTGCATAAGTTCTCTCTGCTAACCCCGAGTTTCTTCCAGTGTTTAAATCTGCAGTGTGTCGGCCAGTAGACTAGTAATAGTAACTGTGAGCGCGATCATGTGCCTTTCATAGTGCCAACCACTGTGCAACCCTGCCTCTGTGAGATCAAAGAACAAAGAACATAGTGAGAGATGTGCAAGGTTTGTAACCAGTCTGTAATGCAAATGATCAGCATTATATACACAGGGGGCGGTCCAATCCAATATTGGCTATTACAGCTCCAGGGGATGTCACGCTGTCCTTGCAAAGCTTTATGGGACACTGAAGAAAAAAAGTTCTCCTAAACCAACCATATTATCAGTAAATAATTTGATGAACAAGGGTGAGTGCAGCAAATTTCTCCAAATAACGCTTTGGTGAAATTCACTGGTCAACGTCAGTTGCCAGATTTTTACAAAACACCTTATAATATGCCAGCCTTTTATTATTTTTGATTTTTGCATTAAAGGAATACTACACCCAACAATGATTTTTTTAATATGTTACTTACCTCATGTAGTTTGTTATGATAATCAGGAAAAAATTGTTATTTCATGATTTCTTATACAATATAATTCAATGTTGACCACCATTGGAAAACAGCAAACAATACCTAAACGTCCATGAAAAAATCTCATGCTACTCATGTATGATCTGCATGTGAACTCAATCAGTTCAGTTCAGACCCAAACATATTTTTGCTAAAATAAATAAATTAGTCATATTTGCATAAGCTTTACGACCTGGTTATATGTGTTCCCCATTATGCCGTGGACGATAACAATGAGGAAAAAAGGAAAGAAAACCTTGCAATCAAGTTACTGAGGGATAGACAAAGACTTTATCAGGCAGTTTTGTTGCGCTTTCTATGTAATGTGTTAAATCTTTTTTAATTGTCACATCAATAAATACACTTGCACACTATTTTGACTTGTTGGGTGTTCATTCCATTCCATATCATTTTTGGATATTACTTAAATAAACAAGGGTCCCCCCATTCATTAATGTAAATACTGATTGGTTAAAATTGTAGAAAGACAACTACAGCAATGAGTGTCGCACCACCTTCAGTACCTGTTTTGGTGCCTTTGCTGTAATAATCAAGCAGAGTATTTTATCAGAATGCCTAATTGAATGCACATTAGAAAATTGCAATGAAATCCTTTTATTAAATCTGAAGACATCCCTAGCCCTTATCTACCCTCATAGATCTGTTGGAATGTAATTATGCATGAGAATTGCCATTTGTTAACGCTATTGAACAAATAAGAGAAAGCATCCCATTAAGTGATGGGCATTTATACATATCTAACATGTCAGGAATTATCAGTGTCATTTAAAAGGAAAAGTGCCTGAGTGGTTTAGTTTCATAAAGATTTTTTTGCAGTTAGATCCATTTAAGAAATTGACTTACAGAATCATCTGAAGGGTATCTGCTCAGGAAAGAGCAAGGACAAATAGCTATATCCAAAAAGTTAATAAACAAAAGCATGAATACATCTTCACTGGAAGGACATATTAATTAAAATCAATGATTCAACCAGTGTAATTGCTTATAATCTCAAATTCTGTGCAATTAGAAGATCAATTTGGGGCATGTGTATTACGGTAGTACTAATAATCAAATATAATGCCAAGCAGGGCTTGTTGCCTATAAATCTATGTAGTATAGCTAAAATAAAAGATCTTAGTGTCTTTGAAAAAGTAATGATCAAAAGTGTGTATTTAGCAGGAGTTTCCATAATGAATGTATTTTCATGATGATGTGTCCCTAAGATAATGTGGTCATGGAAAAGAGAGCAATGGATACTGTATTCAGAAAGTGTAAAAATATTGGAACAGGTATGCATGCCAAAAATCAATTTTTCCTAATGAAGATTTCATAACTGGTAAATTGCTAAAAGGTAGCACTTATCTTATTTGTTACTAACATGAACAGCTCAAAGTGTGTACCAGCTATTACCCTAGTGCTTACCAACTATTTTTATATCTTTTGCCTTCTTTGCTTCCTGAATCAACTGATTAACTAAGAACACGTTTTAAAAATCATAATCTAGTCTAATGGGAATGAACTTTGCCTAATGGTAAAAAAATCTATTTTCTTTTCTTATACAACTTTTAAAACTCCTCTCACTGCAGCCGTTCTTCAGTCCTCTAGCATCTCATGCATTGTCATATGATTATCTACAGTTCTTTTTTTCTATGTAGCATCTGGCTTTTGATTAATATGCTTTTGTTCTGTAAAGCAATTATATAAAACAGTCAATCTTACAGTTTACAGTGATATGTTAATTATAAATTTCTACAAATATTACTACAAAAGTGTGATGAGAACCACATATTGCTCAATTGTCACATCTCAGGTAAGCACAAAACCCCTTGTTCACTATGGACCACACCCACACAAAGCATTCCTGTGTGGTTATTTTCCAACCACCAGTAGGGATACACAGCAAACCTGGCTAATAATGCATTTAAAGAAACATAAATATAAGCCCGGTCTGAGAGGTCCGTGTGAACCGATAATTTACTGCACAACTTGGGAAAATCACGTGAACTTAAACTGACTTTTCTGTTTTGATGAGTTCTTATATTTTGCTCGTAAATGAGGGTCAGTAGAAACAAGTCAGAATACTTGGGTGTGAATGAGAGGGAGGTCAGTGGAATGGTGAGGATGTAGGGAGTACAGTTGGTGAAGGTGAATGAGTTTCAACAATACAAAGTAACGGGGATTGTGAAAGACAGGCAAAAATGCAGGCAGGGTGGAATGGGTTGAGAAGAGTGTCAGGAGTAGTTTGTGACAGATGAGTATCAGCAAGAGTGAAAGGGAAGGTCTACAGGATGGTACTGAGACCAGCTATGCTATATGGGTTGGAGACAGTGGCACTGACCAAAAAGCAGGAGACAGACCTGGAGGAGGCAGAGTTAAAGATGCTAAGTGTGACAAGGATGGGCATGATTAGAAAAGAGTACATTTGAGGGTCGGCTCGGGTTAGACGGTTTGGAAACAAAGATAAAGAGGCAAGATTGTGTTGGTTTGGACATGTGCAGAGAAGAAATGCTAGGTATACAGTATTAGGAAAAGGATGCTAAGGATAGAGCTGCCAGGTAAGAGAAAAAGAGGAAGCCCTAAGAGAAGGTTTATGGATTTGGTGTGAAAGGACATGCAGGTGATGGTGTAACAGAACAAGATTCAGAGGACAGGAAAGTATGGAAGAAGATGATCCATTGTGGCATCCCCTAACGGGAGTAGCCGAAAGAAGAAGAAGAAAAAGCGTATCTAACAGAACTCAGAAAACTAGGTACTTGTCCTTATGAAGATTCTTCATTGACTGAAGGGCATGCTTCAGAGCAAGAAAGACAACATCCATCCATCCATTATCCAACCCGCTATATCCTAACTACAGTGTCACTGGGGTCTGCTGGAGCCAATCCCAGCCAACACAGGACGCAAGGCAGGAAACAAATCCAGGGCAGGGCACCAGCCTATCACAGGGCACGAAAGACAACATAATCTTTAAAAATAACCTAGAACTTTATTAGTATTTTAAAATGAACAAATCAACTAACAAGGTAAAAAACAACAGTTATTAAGCTGTATAACACCATCTGGAGTGTATAACTACATACTGTAGATTATAAGGCTATTATAAATAATTGATGAGGTCCAGAGGTAATGCAGAAAGTTTTTCTCATGTTTTAATAGATAATAATATTACACAGTACAGAAATTCACAGGTTTGTATTACAGTTTAAATATATTTCATATACCATACAGTTACAGTTTTCTTTTTAAGGCTTCTATATTAGGCACATTATCTGCAGCATCTCTTTGGCAGTGTAAAAATAAATGTTTACCTTCATTTTTAATGGAATATAACCATATTTGGCACTGGATTGGTTAAATAAATGTTTTTAACATAATCATCTTGTGCTACTCCAGATTCACTACAGACATCTACCTCTGTCAACTTGAAACAATTATGCACAAAATATGCATTAATTAAAAATACAGACCAGACAACTCTTTCCAAAAGAAAGTTCTTTATCATAGTCATGCCGTGCATTTCAGACTGTGACTCAAAATTATAACTCAGCAGAGATGCTCTAATTCTGTCATTATCATCATTCACATAAAACTCTGTACCCTTTTTGTACTTGTGCAACTGGAGGGAACAGGTTACCTGCACTTTAGTAGGCCTGTAGCTGTCTTACTAGACTTTTACAAAGATCTTTAAAGTTCTGTAGTTTTCTGGCACACTTTTAGCAAAAGGCATGCTTGCTTTCAAAACAAAGTTTAAAGGCGAATAAGTGGTCCAAAGTTGAGTATAACTTCTGAATAATGGCTTCTTCCTATTGTGGATATACTCTTCAGTTATGACTTTGAGATATGCTATCTTGGCAAGCTGTGATTGCTAGCACTCATCAAGCTTCACTGTCTTTTAGTTGCAAAAGAAGTTGTCATACCTATTGATCACTGGGATTTTGAATTGTCACTCAGCAAGAGAGGCAGCAACCCATGAAAACACAAATTTTGAACTACATGTTAAGATCAGAGAAATGTCTGCCAGTTTCTTATTGGTATCATTTCCTTGATATTTGAATTTGTTCTTGCATCTGTTTTATTCAATTAAGAACCATGTTTTTCCTGAACTAAATGTCCTACAAATAAGGCATAATGCCTTCAAAGAAGTCAATGGGCTACACATGGCAGGAGCCCAGGCTGACAAAAATCAGAACAAGAAGGCTGTTTAAAAGTTGAGTCACACTTGATACCTGACTGATTTACCAGGCTGTAAATTTGCCTATGACTTTCAGACAATTGTTGTGTTCTCTCAGTACCACACAAGCCTAGTGAAAAACAATAAATTGCCTGAATTAAGTTTTCCACCACAAACCCAATACAAACAGGATACAATGTTGTCTTCTGGCCACCAGATTAAACCAAATTGGTTTAAAATTTTGAGACAAAGAGCGATTCAACAGACCTTCTATGACGAATAAAAAATTTGGACGGCGTTTTCCCTCGCCCGGACGTGGGTCACCAGGGCCCCCCATTTGGAGCCAGGCCTGGAGGTAGGGCTCGATGGCGAGTGCCTGGTGGCCGGGCCTGCACCCATGGGGCTGGGCCGGGCACAGCCCGAAGAGGCAACGTGAGTCCCCCTTCTCATGGGCTCACCACCTATGGGAGGGGCCAAGGAGGTCGGGTGCAGTGTGAGTTGGGTGGTGGCCAAAGGCGGGGACCTTGGCGGTCCGATCTTTGGCTACAGAAGCTGGCTCTTGGGACATGGAATCGTCACCTCTCTGAAGGGGAAGGAGCCTGAGCTAGTGCGCGAGGTCGAGAGGTTCTGGCTAGATATAGTCGGGCTCACCTCAATGCACAGCTTGGACTCTGGAACCAATCTCCTTGAGAGGGGCTGGACAATCTACCACTCTGGAGTTGCCACCAGTGAGAGGCGCCGAGCAGGTGTGGGCATACTTATTGCCCCCCAACTTGGAGCCTGTAAACCCCAATGGACGAGAGGGTAGCCTCCCTCTGCCTTTGGGTGGGGGTACGGGTCCTGACTGTTGTTTGTGCGTATTCGCCGAACGGCAGTTTGTAGTACCCAACCTTTTTGAGGTCACTGGAGGGGGTGCTAGAGGGCATACCTTCTGGGGACTCCCTCGTACTGCTAGGAGACTTCAATGCTCACGTGGCAATGACAGTGAGACTTGGAAGGGCGTGATTGATAGGAATGACCTCGCCGATCTGAACCTGAGCGGTGTTTTGTTATTGGACTTCTGTGCTCGTCACGGATTGTCCATAACTAACACCATGTTCAAGCATAAGGGTGTTCATATGTGCACTTGGCACCAGGACACCTTAGGCCTCAGTTCGATGATTGACTTTGTGGTTGTGTCGTCAGACTTGCGGCCTAATGTCTTGGACACTCGGGTGAAGAGAGGGGTGGAGCTGTCAACTGATCACCACCTGGGGGTGAGTTGGCTTTGATGGTGGGGGAGGATGCTGGTTAGGCCTGGTAGGCCCAAACGTGTTGTGAGGGTCTGCTGGGAACGTCTGGCAGAGTCCCCTGTCAGAAGTAGCTTCAACTCCCACCTCCGGCAGAACATCGACCACGTCCCAAGGGCGGTGGGGGACATTGAGTTTGAATGGGCCATGTTCTGTACCTTTATTGTTGAGGCGGCTGACCGGAGCCGTGGCTGTAAGGTGGTCGGTGCCTGTCGTAGCGGCAATCCCCGAACCTGTTGGTGGACACCGGCGGTGAGGGATGCCATCAAGCTGAAGAAGGAGTCCTACTGGACCCTTTTGTCCTTTGGGATTCTGGAGGCAGATAATAGGAACCGACAGGCCAAGCCGAATGCGGCTTTAGTGGTTGCTGAGGCAAAAACTCGGGCATGGGAGGAGTTTGGGGAGGCCATGGAGAACGACTTTCAAACGGCTTTGAAGAGATTCTGGTCCACCATCCAGTATCTCAGGAGGGGGAAGCAGTGCAGTGTCAACACCGTATATGGCGGGGAGGGTGCGCTGCTGACCTCGACTCGGGACGTTGTGGGTCAGTGGGGGTAGCATTTCGAAAACCTCCTCAATCCCACTAACATGCCTTCCAATGAGGAAGCAGAGCCTGGGGACTCGGAGGTGGGCTCCCCCATCTCTGGGCTGAGGTCACCGAGGTGGTCAAAAAACCCCTTGGTGGCAGGGCCCCGGGGGTGGATGAGATACGCCCGGAGTTCCTCAAGGCTCTGGATGTTGTAGGACTGTCTTGGTTGACATGTCTCTGCAATATCGCATGGACATCGGGACAGTGCCTCTAGATTGACAGACCAGGGTGGTGGTCCCCCTCTTTAAAAAGGGGGACCGGAGTGTGTGTTCCAACTACAGAGGGATCACACTCCTCAGCCTCCCTGGAAAAGTCTATTCGTGGGGTTCTGGAGAGGAGGGTCCATCAAATAGTCGAACCTCGGATTCAGGAGGAACAGTACGGTTTTCGTCCTGGCCGCAGAACAGTGGACCAGCTCTACACCCTTAGCAGAATCCTGGAGGGTGCATGAGAGTTTGCCCAACCAGTCTACATGTGTTTTGTGGACTTGGAAAAGGCGTTTGACCGTGTCCCTCTGGGAATCCTGTGGGGGGGTGCTCTGGGAGTATGGGGTATGTTCGGTCCCTGTACAATCGTTGTCAGAGTTTGGTCTGCATTGCCGGCAGTAAGTCGAGCCCGTTTCCAGTGAGAGTTAGACTCAGCCAGGGCTGCCCTTTGTCACCGATTCTGTTCATAACTTTTATAGACAGAATTTCTAGGCACAGCCAGGGTGTTGAGGGGGTGAACTCAGTATTGGGTCACTGCTTTTTGCAGATGATGTTGTCCTGTTTGCTTCATCAGGCCGTGATCTTCAGCTCTCTCTGAATCGGTTCGCAGCTGAGTGTTAAGCGGCTGGGATGGGAATTAGCACTTCCAAATCCGAGACCATGGTCCTCAGGCGAAAAAGGGTGGAGTGCCCTCTCAGGGTTGGGGGAGAGATCCTGCCCCAAGTGGAGGAGTTCAGGTATCTCGGGGTCTTGTTCACGAGTGAGGGAAGAATGGAGCGTGGGATCGACATGCGGATCGGTGCGGCATCCGTAGTGATGCGGGCTCTGCATCAGTCTGTCGTGGTGAAAATGGAGTTGAGCTGTAAGGCAAAGCTCTCAATTTACCAGTCGATCTACGTTCCTACCCTCACCTATGGTCATGAGCTATGGGTAGTGACTGAAAGAACGAGATCGCGAATACAAGCGGCTGAAATGAGTTTCCTCAGCAGGGTGTCTGGGCTTTCCCTTAAAGATAGAGTGAGAAGCTCAGTCATCCGGGAGGGGCACAGAGTAGAGCCGCTGCTCCTCTGCATCGTGAGGAGTCAGATGAGGTGGCTCGGGCATCTGATCAGGATGCCTCCTGGACGCCTCCCTGGTGAGGTGTTCCGGGCATGTCCAACTGGGAGGAGGCCCCGGGGAAGACCCAGGACATGCTGGAGGAACTATGTCTCCCAGCTGGCCTGGGAACACCTTGGGATTCTCCCGGAAGAGCTAGAAGAAGTGGCCGGGGAGAGGGAAGTCTGGGCCTCTCTGCTCAAGCAGCTGCCCTGCAACCCAACCTCGGATAAACGGAAGAGGATGGGTGGATGGATGGATGATTTAAAATTTTTGTGCCTCCCAAAGTACTTAAAGTTCAACTCTGCATAAGAAAACAAGTTGCATCTGATATGTAGTTGATTTATTTTGTGGCAAAAGGAGAAGTATACAGCTAAAACAAGCTTGCCACCTCCAATGCAAGGTGACTTTTTTTTCCCTGAACCAAGTGGATTTACAACTTCAAGACATGTTGATATAAAGTCTAACCAATAGAAAAGTGGTCTATCTTCAACATACTTTGAAAACTTCCTCTTTGACATCAACAATCTGATAAACATTTTCAGTAGACAGTTAAGAATGTGTTAACTGTTATCTTAGAGACTCACTTTTGAACAGTGCAAACAGGGTCTCCTGTATAAGCATATAATTAACAAAGAATATTATCCATTTGAACTAATGCCTAAGAATGAGGACACAGGCTTTTTAATAACAGTCTTGCTATTTTTATATATACTATAAAAAAAACCCTGCTATACAACATAAGTGTTTATTTCTTCAGTTACGTCATAGTGCCCTCATGGAGTCTAAGCACCTTTAATTTGCCACCCAGGCCTTAAGTGAATTTGAACATCCAAAATCATGGGAATTATGAAGCTGCTTTTGTCTGGTATGTGCTGGTGACAATACCTTAGCTTGGAACTTCAGAAAAAGAAGTATGATGTTTAGTGAAATGACAATTTTTCTCTTGCTAATGCCCACCAGGTTCTCAAAAATTCTCCTTGGAAATATCGGAATTTCTCTGCAGGTGGAACAATTGGAATTGGAGTGTTGAGTGATCAAGTAATTAAGGCAAAGGTTTAAGGTAACAGTTTTTATGACCAGCAATGTTGCATGGAGCTGAGACATGGGCAGTAAAGTGAGTGCAGAAGAAGTTAGATATGCCAGAAATTAAAATGTTGAGATGGATGTGTGGAGTTACAAAACAGTACATAATAATAAATGAGACAATCAGAGATAAAACAAAAATGGGAAAGATAGCTAAGAAAATAGGTTGAAGCGTTATTGACATGTGATCAAGATAGACACAGGCGAAGATAAAGTGAGGGAGGCCAAAGTGGAGGTAGATAGATAAAGTAAAAGAAGATCTGAAGGCCTAAGGCTTCACTGAGTAGGAGGTGCAGGACCAAGCTGGGAGGAGAAGGTTGATTAAGTACATCAACCCCAGAAAGAAATGGGAAAAGATCAAGAGGAAGTAGTAGAAGAAGAAAGACCATTAGGCTTCACAGGAACAATGAGTCTAGAATTAATCTACACAACAGTCTTTCTTTTTTTAATATGTGAGACTAAAATGACTCAATTGTAAAACTATAATTGCAATCTCTGAATGGAATTTCAATTTTTAGTCCTATTTTTTCTGTGTCCCTTCAAGTTCTACATGAGTGAGGTTAAAGTGTCACAGTTAAATCCACAAGACTAAGCCACACACTTTGAGAGTGTGAGAGATTGTTTGCAGTGGCGCAGAGAAGATGCTGGACACTTATGTTCTCTATACATTTGGTGTTATCAGAAACTGGCTTTGTGGTATATGAGAACATTTAGACACAGTGATAATTGGTAATGTTACTATGCTGAATAAACTAAATAACATTCTCATACAAATGTTGATGTTTGCTGAATTTACAGTGGAAGGTTAAGAACCAAAAGGTAGAGGAAATCTAATAAATAAATGGCTAGTAGTGTTGTAGCACGTACATGATAACACTAAGTTAAATGTGAAAAAATGGATTATTGTTAGGCTTTTAAAGGAGAAGTATTTAAATTATGACTCAGCTAGGGCAACCACTAGAAATTCATTATATAGATCATATATGCAAAAGCTTTCTAATATTTTTTTGGGTTTGGTGGATGTAAAAAAGTGAGTCTGCTTTATCTTGTAGTAGTTGTTGAGAACTTTATATCACCAGTGTAAATAACCTGTAAAACAAAACTAAAAGATTTTAAAGTGAAATCACTATGTCCCTTGTTTAAATAAATGTGTTTTCACAAGAAAATAACATCAAAACTATTTTTGCTGCTATATGTCTTTGTTAGCTTTGGCCTTTTATACAGTAACAGGTAGCTGTTGTACCTGCCGAAGTATACTTTGGCACTATTTTGCTGTCACTTTTTCCAGTCTCTTATATCACACAAAGCTACAAGGTCTTGTTCAATGACAGTAATTTGATATCTTATGACAGACCATGGCCTGGCTTGCCTAGATTACACAGTACAATTCTAAATTCAGAATTACACTATGAAAAATAACAGTTAACTTTCATTAAATCCTAGCAATATTTTATAGGGCACGCTGGTGTGTCTAGTGGCCGCCACTGAAGAAAAATCCAAGTCTAAGGATGATTCTGCAGTGAAAGTAGATTAATCAGGTTGAGAACTGGAACCCAACAGCAGTCCTCACTGAAGGCTCTTTTAAATTGTTAAAATTGTATTACTTATTTAATGCTTTGCTGCCTTGAAGACATTTAAGGATCTGTGCCTTAGCAGGATGAGATTTGTTGAATTGCTCAACTCTGTGCTTTTTTAACACAAATTAATAATTATCAGTTTGAGGTGTAAAGTTAAACTGTATTTGACTGCAAATATTCAGTTTAGTGAAATTATAAACAGTTTCAAGAAAAGCATTCTTCCAAGAATTAAAGAGCAGGAAATCATGATGTGGCATACTGACTAAGGTTTAAGACCTTAAGCTGGTTACATTCACTCACGACTCATTCTGTGACATTGAGTCAGGCTTTTAATTTGGTTTTGAGTAAATTGTGAAATCATAAACAGATGTAGAATTCCGATTTCAAAGGCAAATTGGGCAAATTTGGAATTTATCAATATCTATATAGCTATCTATTAATTTTAATATTTTTGGGGCCCCCTTATTCTATTTCTGAGTTGATAGGGACCAGAGCCAATCCTAACATCTTCAGAAGCAAGGCAGGAGCCAATCCAGAACCCAGTGCCTGGCTGTCACATTGCATACTCTCAAGCGTGATAGATAAGTATTACTGAAATGGCATTACAAAACAAAATATAACAAAATTTAATCCACTAGATGTTTTTTTTGAAGATCAAATATATTAAATTGGAAGGGCTAGAGACAAACAAATTGGCAGATAATTGGAAAAAAACAGTCCCATATTATGTGGCTGTGCTGCCCAGATAAGTATAAGCCTGCCATCTCTAATGCAGTTTGACCAGTTGGAAAAAGGTGAGAAAAAACAAAAACTATAAATGAGACTCAAAATGTCATACACTAGAGACATTCAAGTGTCTTTTCTTGGCGTTTTGTGCTGCTTCTGACTTGTTTGTGTTTGCTATTATTCTAGCCTGCTTTTCCATTTCCTTATTGGTGTTATGTATATAAAGATGTTGCTATTTACATTGCACAACCAAGGACATGTGATGTAACATTTGCAATTCTTTAAATACACTGCACAACAAAGGTTTTGCTTCTTGAACACTGTTGAGGCTTTCTTATAGATTATATATATATATATATATATATATATATATATTTATATATATATATATACATATATACAGTGATGCCTCGCTATATCATGCTTTGACTTTCGTGGCTTCACTCTATCGCGATTTTTTTCTCATACACGCTTACGTCACTACGCATGTGCTTTCTGAGAACTTTTATCTAAGCCCTACGATTCGGGCTGACATTGTACGACTTTGGACAGGCACTTGAGGGGATAAAAAAAAAAAACTTGGGTTTTCGGGAGATGTTATGAATGGGCACATTGATGTTCCCATTCCCTACACTTACATGCCTGATGTACACATGGAGCGCACAAAAATTGAGGATAAAAGTCAGTCGCCTTAAAAGGCGAGTGCGCCTAGTAATATGATATTTGTAACATCTAATATGTCTTATTTTCTCTTATTTTGTCTAATATATTGGGTAATACGAGTGTAATGGTGACTAAAGGGTGTTATTTCATGTCTAGAGGGCTCTAATAATGTTAAAAAACGTATTTAGAAGGTCGTAAACAGGTTTTCTATACTCTAACTGCGAAAATATTCGATTTATAAATAAAGAATCCTACTTCGCAAAAATTCATTTATCACGGTAGAGTCTGGAATGGATATATATATATATATATATACTGTATATACAGTGCATCCGGAAAGTATTCACAGCCCATCACTTTTTACACATTTTGTTATGTTACAGCTTTATTCCAAAATGGATTAAATTCATTTTTTTCCTTCGGCCAGCTCTAGGAAGAGTCCTGGTGGTTTCGAACTTCTTCCACTTACAGATGATGGAGGCCACTGTGCTCATTGCGACCTTCAAAGCAGCAGACATTTTTCTGTAACCTTCCCCAGATTTGTGCCTCGAGACAATCCTGTCTCAGAGGTCTACAGACAATTCCTTTGACTTCATGCTTGGTTTGTGCTCTGACATAAGCTGTCAACTGTTGGACCTTATATAGACAGGTATGTGCCTTTCCAAATCATGTCCAATCAACTGAATTTACCATAGGTGGACTCCAACTAAGCTGCAGAAACATCTCAAGGATGATCAGGGGAAACAGGATGCTCCTGGGCTCAATTTTCAGCTTCATCGCAAAGGGTGTGAATACTTATGTACATGTGCTTTCTCAATTTTTTTATTTTTAATAAATTTGCAAAAACCTCAAGTAAACTTTTTTCACGTTGTCATTATAGGGTGTTGTGTGTAGAATTCTGAGGAAAAAAATGAATTTAATCCATTTTGGAATAAGGCTGTAACATAACAAAACGTGGAAAAAGTGATGCGCTGTGAATACTTTCCGGATGCACTATATATATATATACAGTAATCCCTCCTCGATCGCGGGGGTTGCGTTCCAGAACCCCCGCGATAGGTGAAAATCCGCGAAGTAGAAACCATATATTTGTATGGTTATTTTTATATATTTTAAGCCCTTATAAACTCTCCCGCCCTGTTAACATTATTAGAGCCCTCTAGACATGAAATAACACCCTTTAGTCAAACGTTTAAACTGTGCTCCATTACAAGACAGGGATGACAGTTCTTTCTCACAATTAAAAGAATGCAAACATATCTTATCTTCAAAGGAGCGCCGTCAGGAGCAGAGAATGTCAGAAAGAGCGCTCGCTAAGAAAAGCAAACAATCAAAAAATCAATACGTGCTTTTAAGTATACAGAAGCACCGCGATAAAGCAGCATTTTGTAGAGGAGCGTCAGTGTCCTCTGTGCAAACAGCCCCTCTGCTCACACCCCCTCTGTTAGGCAGAGAGAGTGAGAAAGATAGAGAGAAGCAAACAATCAAGCACCGCGCGGGAAGCATATCTTATATCATTGAGGAGTTTTAGTTAATATGTAATACATGCTCTGATTGGGTAGCTTCTAAGCCATCCACCAATAGCGTCCCTTGTATGAAATCAACTGAGCAAACAAACTGAGGAAGCATGTACCATAAATTAAAAGACCCATTGTCCGTAGAAAGCGGAGAACCAGCGAAAAATCCATGATATATATTTAGATGTGCTTACATTTAAAATCCGCGATAGAGTGAAGCCGCGAAAGTCGAAGCGATATAGCGAGGGATTACTGTATATATATATCACATCAAAATTTACCCATCACGTACCATTTCAGAGAAATCTTCAGTTTTGTCATGATTTTTTCTTATACTTGTATCCAAACATTTTCGCTCCCATAAGTGACTGACCAACAACAGTTTGTGCAGCCTCGGCATGTCCAGGCTTGGAATCAGGCCAGGTTGGAAGCTGTTCTGTGGAAGCTGACATCCAGGGCAGGTCTGAACAAGCTTAACACTGTCTCAAAATGCTATAAAGGTGGCTTGCATACACCAGCCCTGCTTATTTGGTTAACATAGATAGTCAGTGTGTATGTATAGTTTCAGTATAGTAAAGCATTGTATCTGTGGCAATATAACAGTAAGTAAGCTTGATGCTATAGACGTCTTGGTGTCGGGTGATTTGTCTTTTTGCGATACATTCTGCTATATCTGTGCTTGCACCTCAGAGATGTTGGATGACTGCTCTTGTGAAGAAAGCTTATCATCTGTATTTCGGCTGCAAAATTGGTGATGAAGACAAGGAATGGGTGCCTCACATTTGCTGTGCGACATGTGCTGTCAGTCTAAGAGCCTGGCTCAGAGGCTCCAATGTTGTTGTTCCAATGATATGGTGAGAACAGAAAAACCATGTGATGGACTGTTACTTCTGTTTGACTAATGTGTCTGGTTTCTCTGCCAAAAACAAGAAGTCAATTGAATATTCTAATCTGTCTTCAGCAATGAGACCCGTGCCACATGATGACAGTCTTCCAATTCCGAAACCACCAGAGGATTGCACTTTAGACAAACCAGATGAAGAAACTGCAATGCAGGGTACTGGCAGTGACATTGACCTGAATTTTGAACCGTGCTAATCAGGCAATCCATATTTGATAACACAGTCCAAATGGAATGATTTGGTCAGAGATTTGGGTCTGTCAAAATGTCAAAAACAAAAGCCGAGCTGCTGGGTTTGAGACTGCAGGAATGGTGTTTGCTGTCCCCAGGTAGGAAAATTTCTGTGTTTCGAGGCCAACATCATGATATAACCAAATTTGTTGCACAAGTCGATAGTCTCTGTTTCTGTTGTGACATTGAAGGATTGTTCTCGGCCTTGGGTTGTGATCACAACCCAGAAGTGTGGTGTCTCTTCATTGATTCGTCAATGTTAAGCCTCAAAGCTGTTCTGCTACACAATGGCAACGTTTATCCTTCAGTACCTGTTGGGTATGCAGCACACATAAAAGAAATATATAAGAATATGGAACTGTTGCTGAAGCACATTCAGTATAGCAGGTACAACTGGAATATCTGTGGAGATCTTAAAGTCGTTGCTCTGTTACTAGTACTGCAGCTCATCTTTACAAAGTACTGTTGTTTCACCGGTAAATGGGACAGCCGCACCAAAGAGTCACACTATTCTCGACAGCACTGGCCACTCCGTAAAGAGTTACTTCTAGGACAGAAAAATGTGGCACATGAATCAATTGTCGACCTGGCAAAGATATTTTTGCCTCCTCTTCACATAAAACTGGGACTCATAAAGAATTTCATGATAGCACTGAACAAGGAAGGCGAAGGTCTTCGTTATTTAAGACAGATGTTCCCAAGAATAACTGACGGCAAGATCAAAGAAGGCATTTTTGTTGGCCACCAGATCAGACATGTTATGAATGAAAAGCAGTTTGAAGATCTGTTAGTTGGGCCGGGAAAAATTGCCTGGAAAGCCTTCAAAGACGTTGTTGACAATTCTCTGGGCAATTACAGAGCCCCAAACTACATTCAGCTGGTAGACAAACTTCTCAAAGCACAATGAAGTGCAACATGTCACTCAAGATTCATTTCCTCCACTCACACTTGGACTTCTTCCCCGTAAATGCTGTCAGTTATGAACACGGTGAAAGGTTTCACCAGGATATTGCTATGATGGAGAAACGATACCAGGGCAACTGGAATCCATCAATGCTTGCTGACTACCGTTGGACACTGCAACATGATGCACCAGACATTGAATACAAAAGAAAATCAGGAGCAAAACACTTTTAATTCTGTTGAATTTAACAACTTATGCGAAACATAAACGTGACTAAATACATTATTGTCAGTAAACATATAAATGTGTATTTCTCAGAGTTCCTACATGATGCAGTAAAACCAAAACTATATTTGTGCATACTCAGGAGGTACCTGTCACAAAAACTTTTCAGGAAGCAAGACTTTTCAAAAAACATGTTATGCAGTGATATAGGCAGACAACACTTTCATCGTTTGCTGGCTTGCCAAGCACAATAATAAACAATATTCTTTTACCTAAAATAACAGGCAAGATGGATATCATAGTCAAAACAAGGTCATACTAAGTTAAATTTTTTTGTTTGTTTTATTATTCCTAAATATTTCTTTAAGTAGATTTATTACAAGACCAATGCAGGGTTTCCTTTTGGAGGATTATTACAAACAACAACATGGCAGTACCCATAAGAATAACACACCTTATGCTGGTGGCTCTAGAGAAAATCCTAACAAGACATGGGACTAAGACGAAACTGGAAGTAACTATTCTAAAAATAACAATATGAATTGTCATACAAAACAAAGTAAGATATTCACAAATGAGACAGAAATTAACAACACTAATATTTAAATAAAATATCCTCTATAGAGATCCTGACAAATTTTCTTTAATAAGGAAATAATGAGTTGTTTTGTGCTATGACTAAAATAAACTGTCTAGTGATTGCAAAACCTACTTAAAATCACATGGCAACGAAAAATAATCAGGTATAAATAGTCAAGTAAATAGGATGTATTATTTTTTAAATATACAAGTAGTACTAGGGTGTTGTACCGTGTTAGCCATTATGAATGTAGAGAAAAGCCAAGCAAAATGACACCTTTTATTGGCTAACTAAAAGGATTACAATATGCAAGCTTTCGAGGCAACTCAAGCCCCTTCTTCAGGCAACATCTTGCCTGAAGAAGGGGCTTGAGATGCCTCGAAAGCTTAAATATACACTAAATCTACTCTCTCTATATAAAATCCTAAGCCTAAAAATGCAATGATTTTGTGCAACGATTTTATGTGACTTTTTATGTTACGTATTTTGTCACGCTTGTCACACATATATATGTTTGGTATCATTCTTTTCAGAATTTATCGACCTTTAATGTGATGTTGTTAGAAAATAGCAAGAACTCACATCCCACAAGATGAGACTTTGTGCCAAGAGACTTAACCACGCCCGGGGCCGGAAATAAAAGACAAAGAGTAGATGACAAAGACAGCTGCTGTACAGGCTTTTAAACGTTTGAAGAGCCGCACAAGATGCAGATCACGTGGCACGGCAGCAGCAGCAAGCCAGTAGCTGATCGAGCAAAAAGGAGGTTAAAAAAAAACTGTGTTTGTTTCCCATTGTATCACCATTTAAGAGGAGGTTTTAGAGGTGCAACCCCATCTCCTTGAGGTGCACACAGCCTCCCTCTTCAAAAGATGAGCGGCAGAGACGTGAAGTGGCTGGTGCGTAGCACAGGCAAGCGGGGTTGGCGAGTAAAGCGAGCAGGGGGTAAGCCCCCTAGTATAATATACTAACTCATTCCTAGTGACATGACTCTGCATTTTAGCTTATCTTTGGGGGACCTTTCATTACATTTTTGAGTGTTTTAGGTATGTATTTCTTGTTTATTTTAAAATTATAACAGTTATATAATTGTGGTTCAACTTTGTAGTTGGCTTTTTTTTGTTTTGTGTTGTTTCTAGCAATGTACTTGTTACAACCCACATAGTTCCTGAATTTTCATGTAATTGCAAGACCCCTATTTAAGGTGGCATCTTGCAGCAGTTGATATTCTAGGGTTAGATATTCTCTGTAAAAAAACTGTGCGGCAAAGTTACTGAGACGCTTAAAACTCAGGTGGTTATAAGGACTGGCTTGACATTTTCATTGTTTTTAAATATGATTTTGTTTTTGTGATGGCTTTCCTGCTTGTCCTCAGACTATGCCTTTGCCTTTTCCCTTAAATGTTGTCTCTCTACTTTATCACCTACTATCGTTTTGTGTGCTGCTAAAGTACCACGTTACAAATGTGACACACACAGCAAACAAAAACAGGAGATGCATGTTGCCATCATATAGCGTAGCGGCATGCCACACATCCACATCTTAGATTCATGATTGGCAATAGGCATTGTAACTATAAACAGAATAGTTGCATCCTTGTTAAGACACTTCCAAACGGTATTGGAAAGAAAAAACAAAAACAAAAAAAGGCAAGGAAACAATCACATTTTATTTATGATCCATAATAAAATTGTGTTGACCACAATGCTGTACACATTAAAAATGAAAAATAGAGGAAAGAGTTAACAGAATAGCATGAACAACACTGTACATGAACAATAGTAACAATAATTGCACTACCAAAAACATGATTCTTTGCACATTTATGTGACACCATAGGCATTATTGTCTACCTGATTTAGCTATTTGTAGAAAAAAGAACCATCAAAACTCATGCAATAATTTGAACACTGGAATGATGACACACACAAATGCAAATTGTATTGAATCAAGTTAATACTTAGTTATCCTGTCATTTAAGAGAGTCACCATAAGTGGTTTAATGAACAAATTTCAGAGAAGCATGGTATTTTTTTTAAATATAGAGTGCACCTGTAATCCCATGATGGTGTTTTTTTCAAGTCATTCTGTTCATCTGCAGAGTGATGAAAATAAGTACATTTACTCATATTGCTGATTTGGTTTATTTTATTCTTTGAAGTATACAGTAAATGATATTAAATACTGTTAAAAACCATCTTCTCTACACACCTAATCAGCTATCTCTCAAAAAATGCTGAACTTATTCAATAGATTTGATTGTGCTAATAATATATTTCCTCTCACCTGATAATCTGTGCATAGATAAATTACAGGTTACGGTGAATGGCATCTTTTTCCTTAGCATTTTGGAAACTATTGCAATGCCAGTGTAATGTGAAATTGTCAGGCCTTTGGTGTAAAAGAATCAAGCCATCCTCTTTCCTGGCTAAAACAGCTACCCCTTTACAAGACTCTAATACATGGCTACAACTTTCATTAATTTTTAAGAGTCATAACATAGAAAAAAAGTATTATTGTTAGAATACAAGGCTGACATTTTGACAAACTCACTTTAGAAACCCTGCAGCTGATCTGAAATTTGAAGAGCACAGATAAACAGGGGTATTAAAGTTTAACTAGGCTGTGTACACAGAAGATAAACTAGAAAGAATGGATTAAAGAGACTTCAAAGTGTAAATGTATTTTGATATAAATTTGAAATTCATTTTAGCACTGTGGAAGAAGCCTTTTCTTCAGCATGGGAAAGACGGTGCCCAGCTTGTTATTTAAAATATAGTTTATCCAAGAATCCTTTTACCTTTCCAGTATTGGTGTGACGGGTCCATAAGCTTTTGCAGAAGCTGTATTAAACTAGTAAAAAGAAGAGAAAAGAAAACCAAAACCATTTTAAGCATAGGAAACTACATTTTATTTATGGAACATCGATTTTGAGCGATCACGGGAGTGTGATGTGCTTGTGTTCCAGTGCTGCTACAACGAAGTCCACCCTGTGAACTGAATTTAGCTTAACAAGTATGTAAATACCTTTTAAAACATACTGGAATTGCTGGAGACATCACCTTGCCAAAATAAATCAGGTTTAAAGCTGATATTGTAGCTACAGCATACTACCCACAGTGTAATTGCTTCCCTGTGGCTTCCAAATTATATGATGAAATTAAGCTAAAAGAAACATGCTTCAGTAATATTTTGATATTCTTCGCATGTGCACAAAGAATACAGGGTGTACTAAAAGTACATAATATAAAATGATAAATATTTGGCTTTTTCACATTGAACATTGAGAGTAGGGAGCAGGTTGAGGAGACCCTGGAGAGGTGGAGATATGCTCTAGAGAGGAGAGGAATGAAGGTCAGTAGGAACAAAACAGAATACATCTGTGTAAATGAGAAGGAGATCAGTAGAATTTTGAGGATGCAGGGAGTGGAGTTGGTGAAGGTGGATGAGTTTAAATACTTGGGATCAACTGTTAAGAGTAATGAGAATTGTGGAAGAGAGGTGAAAAAGAGAGTGCAAGCAGGGTGGAATGGGTGGAGAAGAGTGTCAGGAGTAATTTGTGACAGACGGGTATCAGCAAGAGTGAAAGGGAAGGTCTACAGGACGGTAGTGAGACCAGCTATGTTATATGGGTTGGAGATGGTGGCACTGACCAGAAAGCAGGAGACAGAGCTGGAGGTGGCAGAGTTAAAGATGCTAAGATTTGCATTGGGTGTGACGAGGATGGATAGGATTAGGAACAAGTACATTAGAGGGTCAGCTCAAGTTGGACGGTTGGGAGACAAAGTCAGAGAGGTGAGATTGCATTGGTTTGGACTTGTGCAGAGGAGAGATGCTGAGTATTTTGGAAGAAGAATGTTAAGGATAGAGCTGCCAGATAAGAGGAAAAGAGGAAGGCTTAAGAGGAGGTTTATGGATGTGGTGAGAGAGGACATGAAGGTGTTGGGTGTTACAAAGCAAGATGTAGAGGACAGGAAGATATGGAAGAAGGTCATCCGCTGTGGCAACCCCTAACGGGAGCAGCCAAAAGAAGAAGAAGAAGAAGCTTTTTCACATTTATCCACATTTGTGCTTAGATTCCAATTTCATGATGACAGAGGTTTTTACTTTAAGAGAAACATTAGGAATTCTATTCAGGCGTTGAAGCAGTGGACCAACCCTTTACTGTTGCATAGATATTTCTTCAGTCATGACAATTTGCTTTCCTTTCCACATGTGCTTTGTGAATTTTGGAAAAAGCTTATTGGAGTGTATTCTGTAATATATTGTGGGAGGTGTTTCAGGAGAAAGAGGTTCAGAAGCCATTGCTTTGTGCAATTAATTTTGTGCATTTAAGAAGCCAATGTTGTTTAACACATGTGGTGTTAAACTGAGTCAGTTCATTGTGGGTGTTGGATTACACCAGGGGTATGCCCTGTCCTCTTCACTATTCATGATTTTTATGGATAACTTGTAGATGTAAGGGTGACATCTCTGCTATTTGGAGATAATTTTGTCTTCTTTTCTTAATCGGTCTGTCTTACACTAGAATAGTTTATGGGTGGGTATGATGCTACTTGGAGTGATAACCATTTTCTCCAAATCTGAGGTTATGGCCCTCTCCTAGAAAGAATGGTTTGTTTTCTTCTGGTAAAGGGTAAGCAGCTAAACTAAGTAGAGAAATTCAATTACTTAGAGATGTTGTTTATGCATGCTTGAAGAGGTGATCTTGAAATTGGTCAATGAATCAGTGCAGTAAAAGCACTATTGAGGATTTTGTTAAAGACTGTAGTAGCAAAGTGGAAATTAAGTCATCTGATGAAGATTTAAATTTACTTGTCAGTCTGCATCTCCATCCTCACCTACAGTCTCAGTAATATTTTAGATTATGCCTTGCGCTTCAATTTGATTTTAGCTTTGCTATTTATGGTCATTTATAGTGTAAATAATTGGTAATTACCTAGCAGTCATCTGAAACCTTAAAATAAAAAAGTCTCAGTTCTATCCAAAGGCAACCATATGTGCTTTTTTTTGGGGTTTTTTTTGTATTCCAAATTACTGTAAAATTAATTATGTCTATGTCATGAATGAAAAATTACATTAAATAGCTATACATATACAGTATGGTAATGCTGTGTGTAGTTTGTTGTGTAAACTACTAGCATGCAAGGTAGCTTCTAGTAATGGTAGCAATGCCATTATAAAATTTGCATCTTCATAAATTGTAACCATCCTCGGATAAGCGGAAGAGAATGGATGGATGGATGGATAAATTGTAACCATTGTGGTTGTCCAAGGGAATGATGGTCTCGACAAATTAAATGTTGGGGCGTCAACCTAGCCATTCCTTTTTACTCCAACTGAAACACAAGAAAACAAACACATGATGGCATCAAAAATATAAAAAATAACACCCTCCTGTTAGCTTGTGGAAAAGTATTCCAGAGGTTCTTTCGGTTACAGAGGTAGTTACAAAGTAACACCTTATTCTGGGCAGTTGTGCTTTTATGGCCCAGGGACTGGTATAAGTGGAGTCAGTTGCCCTCACTAGGTGGTTTTTTGGTACTGAGGGAAAAAAGGAAAACAACACAATTAGCAGAAGTGCCCCTTCTCGTGTGGGGTGGAACTCAATACCCGGGAGGAATTTGGAGGGTAACCCTCTGACATACATGCATGACACCATGTAAATTATATTTAGGCCCTGAAACAACTATATTATGCATTATGAGTCCTCTTTACCCTATTATTACTACTGTATGCAAACAACACAATAATATTATGAATAGAATGTACAGTGTCAGTTTTTCTAGCTGTGTAGAACTTTTTTAGAATTGCAGAATGAAGAGTCAATGTGAAGACTAAAATCATCAGGGGCCTCATGTATAACGCCGTGCGTAGAACTCGCACTATAACATGGCGTAAGCACAAAAGCCGAAATGTGCTTACGCACAGAAAAATCCAGATGCAGGAATCTGTGCGTACTCCAACTTCCACGTTCTTCCGCTACATAAATCCCGATCAGCGTGAAAACTAACGCTCGTGCACGCGCATTTTGTAACGCCCTAAATCCTCCCAGAATTACGCCTATTTGAATATGCAAATCAATATAAATTGCTCTTAAGCGCAGCCTTCTGTGAAAAGACAATGGGAAAAGCACGGGGAAAATATAAGAATTTCAGCGAATACCAAGTGGAGGCAAAGGAAAAACATACTATTTGTTCAAATAAACCGTGGTATAATCAACAAAAGGAAGTTGATCGAGTGACATAGCGTGTTGGAGAAACTTGAAAGCTCACATTCACAAAATCGCACAGTGCCGGAAATAAAAAAGAAGTCACATATCAAAGTCGCCGTGGAAAGAAGAGTTGTAAGCCCACTGTCTGAGTGTCATATGAAAGTTTATTAGGGTACAGAGAAAAAAGGCACACGGTGGGGAAAAAGCACGAAATGTCCACTTCAATCTCGACATTTCCACTTTAATCACGTAGTTTATTTTGTCATTTAGTAGAATATTATAAAATTCATCTTAAAATCGTTTAATTAACCAGTTTCTCAAATCACATCGTAATTAAAGTAGCACGTTAAATGCTTTGTTTTGTATTTGATCTTCTACTCGTATGTGATCTATGTGTGTGAATCACTACTTGCTTCTTAAACTGGCTCTCTTCCTCCAACTGGACACAGAATCCATTACATTTGTGATATTACAGCTCTCTGAATAACTAAAATACTGAGATGTATACGTGATGTCATTTTCATGATGATAGGAGCTAAAGCACGTTATTAAACATGTGTTTCATGAGCCTCGTGCTCATGACAAGCATTTATCTTTTGCTGAAATTTGTAGCTGCGTTTTTAGCTATGTTGTTATTTTCTCTTTCTGTTTTATATTCAATATATGTTGGCATAGCCGTCACTGCAGTCCTTGATTTTCTTTCCCCAAGTAACCGATCGCCACACAATCAGTTCTGTAATAGACGTTAAGCCATCTGTAAGCTTAGCGCCGATTTTTCAAAACGTTTAAAGAACATTGAAATATCTTTGTAGTACATGTTTAATTAGTCTGTCCTTAAAGACACTCCCAGTGAAGAATATAGATTATTTAAATGAAGTTAAAGTTTTATGTGTATAATTTAACAAACATATTTTGCTTCATTTCACCTTAAAAATTATATCGTCATCATATGTAAATACGCGCTTTATAAAGTGGCCCAGGTTGTGAGATATTATAACTGTAGTGCAAGTTTACAGTGGGGTGATTGTATTTATAAGTACAAACAGTTCTACAAGGAGCAATTGATTGAGTGCATTTAAAGTTCTTGGGATTAAACTGTTTCTGAACCGCGAGGTCTGTACAGGAAAGGCTTTAAAACATTTTGCAGTGGCAGAGACAGCGTGTCCTTAAAGCTGTATACCGATAATTCTCTTTCCGATCAGCTGCTGCTGTGATTCACACTCAGATACAGTGATATAAATACTCGATGCGAGGTCTGTACAAGAAAGACTCTGAAGTGTTTGTCGGATAAGAGCAGTTCAAATAGCGAATGGCTGAGCGGCATGTGCTTGATGCTGTATACCGATAATTGTCTTTCCGATCAGCTGCTTCAAGTGGTGCAGTGAGAGTAATATGGAAAAAGATGATCTGCTGTGGCAACTCCTAACGGGAGGAGCTGAAAGAAGAAGAAGTGAGAGTAACAACGCTAAAGCAGTTATGGTATTTGGAATACTATGGCTGTTCCCTAGACCATTATATTGTTACAAGTTAATTACAATCATATGCATTACACTAATAAACAATATGCGGTTAGTTTCAGTGTATTTATAAAGCCGCGTCAGGAAAATAATGAGTAATCACACAAGAACAGTAGCACTGCTTTGGCGCTGGGTGCGCCAGTTTGCAAAACCGAGCGGAGAACTTGCGTACGACAAGGCATGAGGTACCGTGGAAAAGTGCGTGGCTTTACGCCAAGTGTAGGTTTTATACATCGCGATTTGAACGTGGAAAAGTTCTTACGCAACATTTCTGTGCGTACGCACCGTTTATACATGAGGCCCCAGGTCATTAATAGTTGTGAATATCAGAGGATGTTATTTACAGAGTTTAGGAGTTGCTTATACTTTGAATTAAATAAGTCTTTTAGCAGTGTGTTTAAATGTTAATAAGAATTCAATATATATAATTTGCATAATTAAGTCATTGTGATAAGTAATGTTTTATAACAGACATGTGAAATGGGCAAAATCTTTAACATCTGAATGTGACAAAGGGGCTAATGCAGTTATGTAGAAATCAAAAATTGTGTCATTGGTTGTGGTAGCAACTTATCTGTACATAATATAGGTGGACCAGAAATGTTGTTGCAATTCCTATGTATCTTACGTAGATAGATAGATAGATAGATAGATAGATAGATAGATAGATAGATAGATAGATAGATAGATAGATAGATAGATAGATAGATAGATAGATAGATAGATAGATAGACAGATACTTTATTAATCCCAAGGGGAAATTCACATAATCCAGCAGCAGTATACTGATACAAAAAACAATATTAATTAAATAGTAATAAAAATGAAAAATGAAAAAAATAAAAATAAAAAAGCAGACAATATGTTTGAGTAATGTTAGCATTTACACCCCTGGGTGGAATTGAAGAGTTGCATAGTGTGGGGGAGGAACGATCTCCTCAGTCTGTCAGTGGAGCAAGACAGTGACAAAAGTCTGTCACTAAAGCTACTCCTCTGCCTGGAAATGACACTGTTCAGTGGATGCAGTGGATTCTTCATGATTGACAGGAGTTTGCTTAATGCCCGTCGCTCTGCCACAGATGTTAAACTGTCCAACTTTATTCCTACAATAGAGCCTGCCTTCTTAATAAGTTTGTCCAGGCGTGAGGCGTCTTTCTTCTTTATGCTGCCTCCCCAGCACACCACGGCCTAGAAAAGGGCACTCGCCACAACCGTCTGGTAGAACATCTCCAGCATCTTATTGCAGATGTTGAAGGATGCCAACCTTCTCAGAAAGTATAGTCGGCTCTGACCTTTCTTACATAGAGCATCAGTATTGGCAGTCCAGTCCAATTTGTCATCCAGCTGCACTCCCAGATATTTATAGGTCTGCACCCTCTGCACACAGTCACCTCTGATGATCACATGGTCCATGAGGCGCCTGGGCCTCCTAAAATCTACCACCAGCTCCTTGGTTTTGCTGGTGTTAAGATGTAAGTGGTTTGAGTCGCACCATTTAACAAAGTCCTTGATTAGCGTCCTGTACTCCTCCTCCTCCTGCCCACTCCTGATGCAGCCCACAATAGCAGTGTCATCAGCGAACTTTTGCACGTGACAGGACTCCGAGTCATATTGGAAGTCTGATGTATATAGATTGAACAGGACCGGAGAAAGTACAGTCCCCTGGCGCCCCTGTATTGCTGAACACAATGTCAGACCTGCAGTTCCCAAGACACACATATTGAGGTCTGTCTTTAAGATAGTCCACGATCCATGCCACCAGGTGTGAGTCTACTCCCATCTCAGTCAGCTTGTCTCTAAGGAGCAGAGGTTGGATGGTATTGAAGGTGCTAGAGAAGTCCAAAAACATAATTCTTACAGCACCACTGCCTCTGTCCAAGTGGGAGAGGGATCGGTGTAGCATATAGATGATGGCATCCTCCGCTCCCACCTTCTCCTGGTATGCGAACTGCAGAGGGTCGAGGGCGTGGCGGACCTGTGGCCTCAGGTGGTGAAGCAGTAGCCGCTCCATGGTCTTCATCAGATGTGACTTCAGAGCAACAGGCCGGAAGTCATTCAGCTCACTAGTACGTGATACCTTTGGGACAGGGGTGATACAAGATGTTTTCCAAAGCCTTGGGACTCTCCCCTGTTCCAGGCTCAGGTTGAAGATACGCTGTAGAGGACTCCCCAGTTCCAACGCACAGGCCTTCAGCAGTCGTGGCGATACACCATCTGGACCCGCTGCTTTGCTGGCACGAAGTCTTCTCAGCTCTCTGCTCACATTGGCTGCTGTAATTGTGGGTGGGGATGTCTCAACTATGCTGGTATCAGCAGAAGGATGGTTGGAGGATGCAGTACTCCGAGGTGAGAGTGGGTTAGGGTGATCAAACCTAGCAGTAAACAGAAGATAGTTATGTGGGGTATATTACAATAAACAAGTACTAAAGATTGTCTCTTTGTGTCTTTGTAATAAAATCAGTTTGATCTGAATTCTGTATTCTATTATCTAAAGGTTTTACCAAGATCTTGACATCATTATTTAAAAGTAAAATTGGTCTGCATGATGCATATATTATCAAGTCTTTATTTTTTACTTGAAAAGATAGAAGCAGAAGCCAATGGTTTTGGTTGAATTGTAGTTTCTCCTGTTTCAATCAACATTGATAACAACAATGATGCTAACTGAGCTGAAAATATTTTATAAGATCCCCTGGATCGATGTCTGAGTCCCAAATTTCCCTATTTGCAATATGTTTATGCATTTTGAATTCCAGAAAGCCTCAGAGGGTTATTAAGGTATTCTATGCAAAGCTGTGGTAGTTACGCCTCACATTCTTTGCACTGTGAGGAACACAAGGAATCAATTTACTCCTTAAATTTGTTGTCATATCCCCCCCACACACACACATTTATAACTGTGTTCTGAATGTTCCGTTTATGCATTTGTAGTGCAAATATCTTGATTTGCCTTTTCCGCATGTTCATAATGGTGGTAACATGATTTAAATTAAAAAGTTTTTCTGTTTGTTTTGTAGTAAAAAGTCTAAATGTACATTTTAAAGCCAATCTTGTTCTACAGAGTGCCTTATTTGACAGTCTAGTAATTCTAGAAATCTTAATCCTTGACATCTCAGCAATCAGCTCTGATAAACTTCTTGTCTGCAATGTATTTCTATGTGAAACATACAATGTAATTTGTCTCCTTAAAAACTGTCTTTGGTTTTTCCAGAAAGTTACTGCAGAAATCTCTGGGGATGCATTGGTCCCTAAGAAAACATTTTTTGTTTAAAATTAATTTTACGTTTTCATCAGCTAGTATTAGTCGAGTAGAGTATTATGTTGACTCCATAAAATGAGCTAATATCCTGCTTGTCCTTGCTCTTTGTTAGAATTATTTTTCCCCTTTTATCATGCAGCTACTGTTACACCATGGAGATGCCACATGCTACCAAATTCACTGAGCATATCATGTTGGTTCAGTCAAACCGTGCCATATCATGCATCAGCTTCACTTTCTGCATCAATGTCTGATGACCAGTTCACATTGTCTTTCACATTTGTAACACATTGGGTAATTTTTAGGATTTTAAAAGAATGACCTAAAACATATAAGGTTCAAGTCATTAAAAATACAGTTTAAAGTCAATGTATAGCATATATACAAGTGTTTGTTTGAAAGAGTTTAGAAGTTTAAGGATGATCTGTTAAAATAAACAAAAAGGTCCAGGTTTTTTAACTGCTGACTGTTTACTTGGGTGTCCTAATTGCTGGGAGGTTAATCAATGTTAGTTTCACACAAGTCAGATTTTGACTTGTTTTTGCAGTTCAAGTTCCTACTTTAATATCTTGTTTAATTTATAGTTCAGTATTGTGAGATTTGAACATTTACTCTTCATATGGTCTATTTTTATGCCCATACACACTTTGTTGTTTACAATACAGACTAGGATTTCTTCTTGCTTCACTGAGGAGAACTTATCAGTATATACTGTTCACAAATTGCAAGATAAGTTGCCTAAGACAAGTGGAAACACTATTCAATGTGTGAATGCAATGACAACTTTTCATGGTGTGAGCAAAACTGGGGAGAGATGGTCAGAGCGCCAGTTGTATTATTTTAAATTCAATGCATTATTATTTTTTATTTTAAAAGTTGTGGGTTTGGATTTTTCCAGGTAATAAAATTGAAAGTTAGACAGTGCCACATCCCTTTCTGCTTTTACTGTATGTTGTTGTAGAGTTGCTCTTTGGATGCATGGATGTTTTTTCGAGTTCCAAAATAAATGAGGTTATGATTGAATCTATATTTTTAAAATTATTGTTAATGTATATGGGGATGCTTTTCAATAGAGAAGGAAGTTTGGGAAGGATCTTCATCTTAACAGTGCTGATTCTCTCTGCTAATGTGAGATGGAGTGTGGACTATTTATTCACATCTTGTTTGATTTTTTCCATGTAGACAACAAATTTTGGTACTACAGAGTTCGCTGGAAAAAGAACACTTCTATTCAAATTAATTTTAAGTCCACATATCTTTTGAAAATCTGCTAGTGGTTTTAGGACTGCTGGCATTGACTTATGTGGGTCAGATATATACAGTACCATATTATCTGCATATAGTGATATTTTCTGTTCAAGTCCTTCAGTGAAAATCCCCTTTATCTCTGATGGAACTGCTCAAAAAATTAAAGGAACACTTTGAAAACACATCACATCTCAATGGGAAAAAAATCATGCTGGATTTCTATACTGATATGGACTGGGTAATGTGTTGGGAGCGAAAGGATGCCACATCGTTTGATGGAAATGAAAATTATCAACATACAAAGGGCAATTGCGTATACAAAGATATAATAACTTAGAGAGTGCAATTAAGACATTCCATTTGTTTTTTGGGAAAGACACATTTTACATAAAGAACATTTGTATTGAAATTCACCAAGCTGTTGGAGCCACCATGTTCTTTTGTTTAGCAGACTGCATGGCAGACTGATTAATCAATCTTAACAGAATTATGCCTCTTTCAAGTTTGGTTCATTTACGTAACATAGATAGAAAGCATTTTAATTACACTCATCAAAGAACAGATAAATGGTGTGATCTTTAAACATCCCAATGCTATACTTTATCTTAATGTCCCAAAATAGTAAAACAGATTAAACATCGTGGGTAAATATCTGGTTCATTGCATAGGACTTCTTACCTATAAATTATTAAGAGAACAAACAGTTAAAATGTCATATGATCTCATCTCTATAATGATGTGCTGGTACAAATGTTTCAGAATGCCTTAGTTTAACATACAGGTACAAATTGAAGCACTTTTCAGATTCACACAATACATTTTCCCCTTACAGTTGGTGCTTAGTTGGGTTGGCAGTATGAATCACCTGCTTTGCAGCCATCAACAGACCATTTGGCTATTTCCCTCAGTGCCTCACTTGTTGTGTTAACTGACTCTGGAAGTCCCACTGACAACAAATCAAACCCATGACTCAGCAACAGTTAGTCTGTTTCACAAGTGCTTCATTAAATGTGCCAATTTCATTGCCAGTAGATTTCTCAAGATAATTCTCAGCCAGAAGTTACAAGAGTTTGGAGCGCCACAGATAATCAAACAGAAAATCAGCTGCCTTCCTCTTTTAAAAACTGAGGACTGTTAATGAAGACGACCTCTGCTGTCCATCTTCCCCTTCTTTTAGAAGCCCGAGATCACTTCCCCCAGTCCCTAAAGTTGCCTCCTCCGGCTTCCTCGAATTGCCAGTTCTGCTACTTGTCAGTTCTACACACCATAACCCTGACGGAAGCCAAAAAATTCATGCTTGCACTCACACGCAGCTAAATTGCCACGGATGCCTTAACTCTCAATTACTCTACGGCATGTAATCACTTTCAATCTTTCTTGGATCCTTTTTTCTCTCTGAAATGGATTCACTAATTTTAATTCTTTACCTTACAGTTCAGTACCTCACACCTTGATGCTTATTCATGTCCTGACCAGGTGGACTTGCATTGCAAAGGACAAGAACCCACTCCCTCCTATATGCTGCAGACATGCACGTGCATGCAGCTGCCTCACCTTTTCTCTCTTACTATCAGAGTTCACTTGTCGGCCACATCATAACATGTTCAAGGTAACGTGCAACTACTTAAACTCAAACTTCAATCAATAAATAGCTAGACTCACACTTTATACAGACAGGCAAATGCTGTAACTATAGTACAACTTACCACAATGCATAATTTTAATAGATGATTGTTGGAAGCAATCTAATAATTCCTAAAATAGTTTTTTATTGTAAACACTGTTAGCAGCACTGAGTGGAGAAATAAACAATTCATTTATGATATACCTTATATGGTGTTGACAATTATTCTTTTACACAATCAGCCATTCCTTATGAGTATGTGAATATCTGAAAGCAATTTATACCACAAAATCACCAAGCTAAATCTACTTGGCATAATTAAGCCAGAATATTACCTGTATTATGTGCAGTGGTTAGCATTGCCCTTCACTCCATAGGCATACTTTATAAGTGTTTCTAGTTCTTAAAAATATTATAAAAAAGTATGTCTTAGGCATATACATTTTAAATGTGCATTTTTAAAAGTCTCCATAAAACTTTTACCAACATTTTACATATAATCAAAATTGTTGCACAGTGGCAGGCATTGCTGTTTCCTGCTACAGGCATCACAATACAGGATCACTGTGCAAAGTCTGTACATTCTCACTGAGTGGGCATCTCCTTAACATCCCAAAGAAGTGCACGTTAGATGAATTGCCAACTCCAATTTAGCTCAATGCATGCATACTTCTTTTAATGTTGACCCCTCTGCTTTTGAAAATTTTAGACCCATTTCTAACCTGTCTTTCTTAAGTAAAATTCTAGAGAAGGCAGTCATTATGCAGCTAAATGATCACCTCAATAAACATGCTATTCTTGATAAGTTTCAGTCGGGTTTTAGAACAAATCACAATACAGAAACTGCACTTGCTAGAGTAGTAAATGACTTGCGGGTAAATGCAGTCAGAGGCCATTTATCTGTTCTCATCCTCTTAGATCTTAGTGCCGCATTTGACACCATTGATCACAACATTCTTAGAAATCGCTTTAGTCAATGGGTGGGCCTCTCTGGCAGTGTCTTAAATTGGTTTGAATCCTATCTGGCGGGTAGAAAATTCTTTCTTAGTTGTGGTAATTACAACTCAAAGACACATGATATCCTATATGGTGTTCCACAAGGCTCTATCCTGGGTCTGCTGCTGTTTTCAATCTACATGCTTCCGTTAGGTGAGATTATCTCGCGGCATAACGTGAGTTACCACAGTTATGCTGATGACACGCAGCTGTATTTATCAACAGCACCTGATGACCCCGACTATGTTGTTTCACTAACACAATGACTTACTTGTGTTTCTAAATGGATGAATAGTAATTTTTTCAAGCTAAATAAAGACAAAACAGAAATTTTAGTGATTGTCAATAATGGATATAATGAGGTTATAAGAAATAAACAATGCATTAGGATTAAAAGTCAAGACGGAGGTAAAGAATTTAGGGGTAACTGTTAGCTGTAACCTGAATTTTAAATCACATATTAATCAGATCACTAGGACTAGGACCTCTTATATCACTGAAAGATTATATTACTGTAACGCACTCCTTTCAGGACTACCCAAAAAAGACATAAATCGTTTGCAACGAGTGCAGAATGCAGCTGCTAGAAACCTAACTAGGAAAAGAAAATCCGAGCACATTTCCTCAGTTTTGATGTCACTACACTGGTTACCTGTGCCATTCAGAATTGACCTTAAAATACTGCTTATGGTTTACAAAGCCTTAAATAATCTCTCTCCATCTTATATATCGGAATGTCTGACACCTTATATTCCAAATCGTAACCTTAGATCCTCTATGAGTGTCTCCTTATAATTCCAAGAGCCAACCTTAAAAGAAGTGGTGAGGCGGCAAAGCCTGCCAATAGGAATTCGCCAGGCTAATACAGTGGAGCACTTTAAAAAACTGCTAAAATCACATTACTTTCACATGGTCTTCTCATAACTTCATTTTAATTTAATCCTGATACTCTGTATATTCAATTTATTATCATAACTATTCATGGTGACTCTAAAATCTGTACTAATCCCTACTCTCTCTTCTGTTTCTTTTCCCAGTTTTCTGTGGTGGCGACCTGTGCCACCACCACCTAATCAAAGCACCATGATGTTCCTACATTGATGGATTAAAAGCCAGAAGTCTACATGACCGTCATCATCTAGTCCTTCCATGAGAACCCTAAATACAAAGAGGACTGTTTCATTTATGTTAGGTAGAATTCCCAGAGGGGGCTGGGCGGTCTCATGGTCTGGAACCCCTGCAGATTTTATTTTTTTCTCTCTAGCCATCTGGAGTTTTTTTTGTTTTTTTCTGTCCTCCCTATGTTAATTAGTGTTGTCTTATTTTAATTCTGACTTTGTCTTTTTTTCTTTTTTCTTCATCATGTAAAGCACTTTGAGCTACATTATTTGTATGAAAATGTGCTATATAAATACATGTTGTTGTTGTTGTTGTTAATAGACTTATGTTGAGTGGGCTTGGAAAAAGGGAGGAGAGATTCCTGTTATTTTGCTGCTGATTTGTTTTCTTTTTAGATCTTCTGTTAGATGTTGTTTTTTTTAATATTTTTAGTACTGCCTTATCATAAAACTCCATTATTGTGGTATTTTGTACACTGGGAGCAAAACTTACAACACATGATTTTTTTTTTTTTTAAATGTAGCAAAAAGTGGACTTATTGAAGCCTTATCTACAGTCCATATATGTAAAAGAATGTCTTGCTTTTAATATGCCCAGAATTGACACTTTCCCTGTCAAAACCATCAGCTTCTTGGGTTTTTCTTCTGCATTCTCATTCGGCAACATTGCAAAGAGCAGAACACTACTGACTGCAAGGATGTATGCAAGTCTCGAACAGGATTGAGGAGCATGGTAATTGGGGGAGGTTATTATTAATTTATTTCAGCCTAATCCATGAATGCATGAAATGGCAAAAAAGCAAACTGTATTTTTTTAATATATGAAACATAAATAAAAAAGGGATAGGACACCTGTCATGATGACACTGTGTTGCTGTCAGACATAATATAATATGTGGCACTATTTTGTGCCCAGAGCTAAGGCAGTCTTTTCCTATAAATAAAAGTTAAAATGTCATTGAAGTTTTTTCTGATTTATTCACAATTATATTAACTTTCAGTGAGAGAGAGATTTTTCTGGTACTCGGGGCCAAGAGATAGATCAGTTAGTGAAAACTAATTTTGCTTAGGTTCTCTGCAGATAGTCAGGAACTTCTTGTCAGTTAATCAGGGAAGTGTAGTTTTATCTGTTTAATGGAATGCATGTCATCACTAACAATTTTAAAGTCCTAGAGACAACAAAAGGAAAATCAAATGTAAATGTTTTAGCATACAGTAGCCATAGCCAAGTCAGGCACAGATCTATGCATATACAGTATGTCTGATAAACCAATATTTTAAAATGTTGCATGGCCTCTGACAAAGTTTTTTTTTTTTTTTATGTAGGATTTGACTCACACTTACAGGCGTTTATTCCAGCAGGATGCCAAATCCGGATTACTACTTTGCAGCATGGGACATAATTTTATTGCTGTGGCGGGAAGCAGGTGGGACTGAAGTTGGTTCTGTACAGATTCAGCTGAGAGTGAGATTAAAAAATCAGTCCTGTGCAGTGCTTTATTGTGAAGAGCACCACAGCTTTTTTGTTTTTATTTCAAACACCTATTTGAGGATATTGGAAAAAAAAATCACTTCTCTACTAATAAAGAAAACACTATTGTTGAAATATGTAATTAACTGTATTATGCAAAAAATGTGTTAATAGCTAAACGTTGGATTCTAGAAAGAAACACTTGTTATCTCAGGTAGAGATATGACTAAAATATATCTTCTTTATAAACTCACAACTGGAGGACCTTTTGTTCACAGCTGTTGTTCTACAAATACCTGATTTGTAAAAGATAGTTTTCAGACCGCAGCACAGAATTCATTTCATTTTCACACAATTTTTCTTTCTCAGAAAAATACCATTTTCACTTTGCATATGTTTTTTTTTCTACTAGCTGACCTAGTCTTTATTATAGTTAATTTTATATAGTACCTTCATTGGTTGCATTATTCCTGGTTTAAAAAGATTCTCAGTTCTATATAAACTGATTTACTTTCATAATTCAAAACAATAAAATGAAGTAGACAATACACAAGTGGTAATGTGATAAGTAAGAAAGGATATCAGAAGCTAAATAACTAATATTTAGTAAAAGCGACACTATATAGGATATATAGAACTTTGACCTGAGGAACAGCTACACTTATTGGATAGGGCAGGCAAGAAGGGAGCACCTTAATGCTAAATATATGCCTTTAAAGGTTTGCTGCAGAAAGTGGAAATTATTTTTGTATTTTTTAATGTTTCTTAGATGTCCTACATTTTGTATTTTCATAAACTGTTTTACTTTGACATGACAGTGGAATGCCTGTCAGTACTATAACTGTGTAATACTGCAGAGAAAATGTGGTACAAATGGATGTCTACAACTGTAAGGTAAGCTAAAAAGCACAATATATAGGCGGACACTTTATAGGAGAAACTGTACTGTTTTGTATCTTGTACACACCTTGGTTTTTGTTTGAATTTAGTAAATGTATCCTAAATTTCATCTGCTCAGGTGGAAACCTTGTCACTTTTCCTAAATTTTCCCATATTAACAAAAAGTAAAAAGTAAACATTCAATAATTTGACAGTATTTTAAAAATTCTTACCTTGCTATTTGGGCAGCACAGTGGTGCAGTGGTAGCGCTGCTGCCTCATAGTAAGGAGACCTGGGTTTCACTTCCTGGGTCCTTCTGGGTGGAGTTTACATGTTCTCCCCGTGCCTGCGTGGGTTTCCTCCAGGTGCTATGGTTTCCTCCCACAGTTGCATTGGTGATCCTAAATTGCCCCTAGTGTGTTTTGTTTGTGTGTGTGTGCCCTTTGGTGGGTTATAGCAGGATGGACAATGACTGACTTACCTTGCTATGTCCTTTGGGTCATTTTTGACCCACCTTTGACTTTAATAGATTTTGTGTTGTATTTAGCATGTTTGGTTGTTCACATCCCATAAAAAACATCATAAATGTTATCTATTCAGCTGAGAAGTATGAAGGCATTTAGTAAAGTGCCCTAACTTCACTGCTAGGGTATCACCCATTGCAGGGTAGCACTAGGTCCTAATTTATGATCCTGAGGTTGTTCGTCATGTGGTGGGTGCAGCAATACGCTGTTTCAGTTTTGGTATTACGGTGAAATATTTGAAATCCAGGGACCCTTAAAAAGGCATCAGAATTGAGTCAAAAAAGACAGCATTGATTCAGCATAGGAAGATATTTTGAGGGTGAAGTGTGAACAGTAAAACATTTATGTCAAATTACTACTAATATTTTACATGATGCAGAAAACAGTCTAATCAGAGGGGATCTTATAAACTCTGATAGCAGGTCATAAAAATTAGAATCACTTTTATTCACTAGTACTTAATGTACAAGAGTTTGACTTGGTAGATTTGGAGCTGCTTATAACATAACACAACATCACATATGAATAACATCCATCCATCCATCCATTATCCAACCCGCTATATCCTAACTACAGGGTCACGGGGTCTGCTGGAGCCAATCCCAGCCAACATAGGGCGCAAGGCAGGAAACAAACCCCAGGCAGGGCGCCAGCCCACCGTAGTATATGAATAACATAAATACCATAATTGAAAAAAGGTCTCACTAGCACCACCTTGTGCTGAAAGTGCTCTGCAGTAGACAAAGATCTCATTTAGAGGATGTGGCACATTCCACTCAATATCCAGTTACTTAGCCAATATCATTCTCTCTGCTGCTGTCTACAGATAGTCCAGAATAGTGCCAGCCTATCTATTTTACTTGTTAAGTCTTTTGGCAACCTCTGTTGTCATGCTTCTGGGCTATTGTTATTATAGTCTGAGAAAACTGAGGTCATCATAGTCAAATTCCGCCCAGCTGTTGCACCAGATATTAATCTGTAAGGTAATACTGCATGAAAGTAACTGTGTTAGAAGAGCGACATAGCCAGATTTATCAAAGGATCACACTCTGGCAGTAAATTAGAAAAGGCAGTAGTATGGGTTCAAATATGACTGACTTTTTAAATGGAGTGAATGTGCATAGAATATTTGTGATGGCTGAAGTTGCTAAAAGGTCTAGAAGCTCACTGAAGCTTTATATGAGATTGCTTCAGCACTTAGCAGGTAGTTAATCATGTACCATTATAAGAAGGATATAAAAAAGCATACAGGAAAAAACATGCATGAGGTGGGTAGGAGACTTACTGGTCGAAAGGTGAGTTTTAGCTGATTGCATTTCAGACTCCTTCAGACACCCAATAATAATCCTCTGAAGAGCATAAAAATAGTAAGGTGAATGAGTAATTTGGAAGATTACAGGTACATTTTGGAGGATGTAATATTGAGAGGATTTAAAACAAAAGTGGTAAAAGTGAAGAAAGCAAAGATTATTACAAGGACAGGGAAAGTTCAAATTTGCTAAAAGGTAAAGTACAAGTTACAAAACATGAGGCAGCCTGAAAAATGCAAAAAAAACCAAGCAAGAACAAAGTACACTCTACATTAAGCATTTTCACAAAGGCAAAATGGAAATTGCTACAGCAAAACTCTTCTTCAAAAGCACACTAGTGATTGCAAAACAACTGATGTTACTCATAAAGATGGGTGGCATCAGAAACAACAGGCATCAGATGAAAGGAGGGGTGAAAAGTGCAGTCCAAAGTAGAAGAAAACTTACAGGTGTCAACGGTAAGACTTTCTGGGTGTTTTAACATGAGCTAGTGTTGCATGCTAATGCCCATCATTATACTGGTACCTTATTCCGTCTGATTATCATTTTTATGAAATGTTGCATGAGATTAAACCAACGTTTTAAAATCTGAAAGATTATCAACAATTACAAACTCATAAGTGCTTTATTGATGTTTTGTTCATTCAAATAAATACATTTGTTTACTTTCACACTATTTTGTGAGTTAGGCAACATGGTAGTTCAATGGTTAAAGGCTTGAAAACTGGCCCAGTCACTATCTTTGTGGAGTTTACATTTTTTCCCCAGTAGCCGTATTTTTCTTCCCTCCAAATACTCAGGTATTCTTTCCACATTCCTACAAAAGACTTGCATGTCAGGCTAAGCAGTGACTCGAAACCAACAACATATGAGTGTGGATGGGTTGTGAATGTGTACAGTCCAAGGCTGGTTCCTGCTGTCTGCTGCCATGATGGGCCCTAATCCTGATGAACCTCAACTGGAGTAAGTGGGTTTAAAGAGGATTATGATTTGACATTACTCTATAATATTCATTCCTTTCTTGTAAAATGTTTTGTAACAATCCCATTAAGAAAGGATGCTAATTAATTAAATATTGGCTGACTAAATAATACAATGAAAGTCATGTTTCACTATTTAAACAAATAAAAAGGTTATTGGAAGGTCAGAAAAATAATTTCAAATTATGTTTAGAAGTATAAGAATAAGCAATAAGCAACGAGCAATTTTGCCATTTGATTATAAAGCACCTTTGTCTAATTAAATGTTATTTTTTAAATACTAATATATAAACACAAAGCCCTTCATAAAATCAAAAGCATGCAGTAGAAGAAAGTCCCTTAATATGCAACAATTTTGCATATATTTGCTTTGTACCTTAAAAATATAAATGGCTTCGAATTAAACATATCCATCCTAATATCAGGCATTGTAAATCTTATATTGGGGATAAACTGTCCGAGATCCTCTAACATAGAAAAAGCAATTTAAAAACTGACAACAATATGTTTTACTGCTTTTCCAAACTCTAGACTTTTCAATTACCAAGAAACCTTTTATGGTCTCCCCAATGACAGACTGGTTAACAATTCTGTCTCTCCAATACATTAGTGAGACATACCGCTAGTTTTCTTGTGGATTTTGCTTTATTGAACAGTGAGACTCAGCAGGGTGGTATCAAGTTGTCTGGTCAAGACTTGTAGAGTTAGATGGTAGTGGGGTGGGAGTTCTTGGCTTGGGGTAGTTTTTAAAAGTAATAATGAAAGTTAAGGACTCTCATATTTCTGCTAAATCAGGTTTTAATTATTTAGGGAATTGCTTTTTGCTGCCATTTGTTTTCTTCCAGTCTTAGACTCCTTACCAGTACAGGAATATGAAAAAATAAAATTTTGATAGTCCTTATAGGAAAATCTAATTAACAAAAGTATTTTATGCCCAAGGTGCATTGCATTGAATGTGTTTCTGCAATTTATTTTTCTTTTCCTCTCCTACTCTCACATTTAGTTCATCTAAACATATGTAAATGAGAGTCAATTAAATGTAAAATGACATACAAGTATTGATGTTTTATTAGTTACATAGCATACTGACGCTGCAGGTGCAGTGCCACGTCTACAACTGCCATTCTGTTAGTAGCAAGATAATATTCCCACAATGACCCCTCTGCTTCAAAGATGGATCCAGCTCTGTCGAGGACAGGTTTAAATTACTTTTGCATTTAATAAGCCAAGAATTCATTCAGCTTGGGAGTGCAGCTATGGAGTTCAATGCCCTGTTCAATTTTCACAGTTTACTACTGTTCCTGTGGGGCAAGATCTTTTTTTTTTATATGTCTGAAAAGAAAAAATGTGGAAGAAAATGCAGAGCTGGCAGTAGAGCATGCTGTCAGCCTTCTCTCATAATAATACAGACGAAAGGGCAGCCTGGTTCAGTAAAATTCAAGAGATTAACCATAATCTACACATAATGTGTGGCTGACTTAACTTCAGAGGATCTGAGCGATGACATGGGCTGCATCTAATGTTTCAGTAAAAAACAAAAAGGGCTATTTGCACTATATTTGTAAACAATTGGTATTGAATTATTTAAAGCATGCTAACGTCTTGCCAGGCTCTCCACCTTAAAAAAATAAAATGACATGTTAAAAGGTAAAATTGTATATATTAAAACAAAAGTAAAAGCAAGCATGTTGAAAATAAGCTCAATAGCCATTCTAACACAACAGTAATCTTTCAAAAATGATGCTAAGATATCTAAAGTCATCAGAAATTGTCAAATAGAGTAAGAGTGAAGAAAATAATAACACAAAGTATCAAACTAAAGAATGTATAAACCAAAATGTCTGGGGTTATTGTCACATAGCCTAGTTCTTGTCAACACAGTGTGATGGCTTCCCCACTTCCTCAACTTCTGGTAGCACTAACTGTACACTCCCTTTCATTATTATTTAACCTCCATGCATTCATACCCATTGATACACATTTTGAAATACTCACTTATTTTTGACTTAAAAATAAAATAAACAATTGATTGCCAAAAATAAACATCTTTTAACATTTTATTGCTGTATATCATGTGGATTAGCATTTCTGGATCATAGCTCCAGAATCCTGTGCTTGAATCCTGGTTCAGTCAGTGTCAGTGTGGTGTTGCCATATTGTCTGTGTCTTCATGGGGTTTCTTCTTGAATTTGGGTTTTACTTCCTTTTCTCAAAGATTTGCAGGTTTTGTTTGTCCCATATGATTGAGTATGGTTGTGTTTGTGTATGAGTGTGTCTTGTGATAAACTTGTGTTCCATCCATGGATGATTTTTAGTGAATGCCTAATGCTACAGTGACAATCTCACATTCATGTTATTTAAAATAAATTAAGCAGGACTTATATTAGATGGATGGGTTATTATAATATTCAGTACATTTTTCACACTAGTAATAAAGTTTGCAGCATTTTAACAAGTTAACCTCTAAGGAACACCAGATCATATACAGTGCCTTCAGAAAGTATTCAAAACCCTTCACTTTTTTATGTTATGTTTTTTTATGTTTGAAGCCTTGAACAAATTCATTATAAATTATGTTTTTTTCTCTCAACAAACAATACTCAATACCCTACAGCAACAAAGCAAAAACAAGAAATTATGATTTTTTTGCAAATGTATTTCAAACCAGTTAGAAAATGTGTGCACAACATAACATTCAGGTGCATCTGAGGACTGTGCTGGCACTGTAACCCTCAATGGACTGAGTTCAGTAGGCCGGTTCTAGAACCTTCTCAATCCATTTATGGGTTTTGGGGCCAAATTCTATCTCACTGAAATTGGGTAAGAGGCTGAAAACAGGGCTGAACAGGATAGTCCATCACAGGGACCACTCTCTCTCTGTCCTTCTCTCTCTCACACACACACACCAAGAAAAACAAACCTTTATAATTAATTCATTCTTTGTTTAAGTATGTCTTTTTAATGTAATTTTTATTAAATAAAACTGTTAAAACTGTTTACTTATGACAAATATTAGGGAATAAGAGTAGTGAATATAACGAATGACCGTTGTGGTCATTTGGAGAGGAAACCATTTATAGCAATACTATTTCAATGGTGAAACGTAATGTAGGCAAGCAACATGTTGTGGGGTTGTTTTCAGGGGCATAGGCTGGGAGACAAGTTAGGCTGAAGGAAAGCAGAACAGACCAAAGTACAAAGATATCCTTAATGAAAAACTTCTCTTGTTTACTTTGGATTTTAGACTCTGCTGAACATTCTCGTTCCAACAAGACAGTGACCCTTAGCACAAATTAAGAATACACAGGAGTGGCTTAGGGTCAACTGTGAATATTCTTGAGTGGCCCAGCCAGAGCCTGGAGATGAACCCAATTTAACATCTCTGGAGAGATTAGATAGTAGCTATCTACCGAGAGTATCCATCCAAACTGACAGAGTGGATCTGCAGAAAAGAGTGGAAGATCATCCCCAATCCAGGTATATGAAACTTGTTGCGTCAACCAAAACCCAAAAAAACCTCCAGGCTGCAATTGCTGCCAAGGGTGCTTCAATGAAGTAATGTGTAAAGGGCCCAAATACTCGCTTTAATGTGACATTTCAGTTTTTTTATTAAATATATTTGCAAAAATTTCTAAACTCTTGTTTTCACTTTGTCACTCTGGGGAAGTGAGTATTGTGTGATGAGAGAAAAAAATTAATTTAAGTGATGATGCTGCAACATAGCAAACTGTGTAAAATGTCATCTGAATACTTGCTGAAGACACTGTATTTAAAGCAATTAAGCCTGGCTATTCATTTGAGGTCTTCTTTTTGAATCCAAAGATTGTGTTTTATTCAGCTCATTATTGTGATACCTTATCAACATACTGTATAACCCCATATTAATATACAGTACATACCAGAATAAAAGCAACCTACGTCTTAAACTTCATTTTGCTCATGAATAAGTTTAAAGAAGAGAGCATTATGATTGATCCCTAGGACATGAATTAAAAGCAAAGTTTGTGAAATTCTAATGTGTACAGCTTTCAAAAAAACAACAAAGAAATTTAAAAGGGTTGATAAATTAGAAAAGCTGAGAATGCAATAGACTGATCAGTTTTATCTTTTTTGAATTATTAGGTGTATTCAAATTAAATTAATAGTTTTTGGAATGAAAATGAGAGAACCTTTATACATGGATTATTATTGACTTCCCAAAAAAGAAGAAAAAGTTGATTTTTATGAAAATGAAACCAAAATAGGAATTGGCTTCTCCAGCGGATTCATAATAATCCCTTAATGCTGAACTAATTTTTTTCTCTTCATTACTGTGATGATTGCATCATGAGCTACAGGTAAGGTGTTATCCTATACTGTACATCACTGTCTAACTGTCTGTGTTTACCTTTGCTTTAAACAATTCGATGTGGCATTTGGTCAACCAGGTTCTTTAGAAAGAGGAGATGGAATTACTGTCTTAATGTGGTCATCATTTTCTGAGCATTGTTCTGAAGGAGAATAAATGCAGGCTTTAGGACAGGACACAGAATCTGTAAAGAAAGAATAGTGCTATCATAATCTGAATGATGAGAGGAGGACTGTGCATCATTAGAGGAATTTGATGATGGCTGTTTTGTTTAGAATGTGTGTTTGCGGGTCCAATCGATTATCCGGGCACAGATATAATACATTTCTAAAAGAGTGAAGTGAAGAAGACATTAATCTTTTGTTATATCCATTACGTGCAAAACTAATTGCTTTGTGGTTTGCTAGTTCATCCACCTGGGGTAATTCTTTTAAGATGTTATTAATTACCTCAGTGTAATGAGCTCTCAGGATGGCCATGTTACCTTCCATCCATTGTTCAGTGTATGCTTTTATTCTATTGAGGATCTGAGGATTGGGAGAGGAAGGTTTTATAAAAGATGTTAATCGAAGCATTCATTTGCTCATACCTTGAGGTGGTTGAGGTTGTTTCAAAACCTCCAGGTGGTGATCTGCCTGTAATAGTTTAAAATACACCTTTTCAACATACCCTGAAGATGTCATCATGAACTGGAAGATATTGTGATATGTGAGTCACTGACTTGCACCCCAAAATGTGAGGCTGAGTCACAGTTCTTTAGCAAAACTAGCCTTATTCATCTTGAAACAGGAACAGCAGTGTTATTTATTGTAGTGGGAGCTACCATTCTCCTATACACAGACACAGAAAATGGGCATAGTTGTGGCCAGGTCAGGGGCCAAATTATACTGTTCCCTGCACTTATAATGTCCCTAGCATCACCCATCGGCGACAGGCATGTATAGTTGTTTCCGTAGTGCTCTGCTGCTACACTGTGAACGTGTGGTTGCCTCGAAACCAGACAAGCAGTCCTCCACAGACATGGCAGGCCATCCCGTTGTTTGGGGGGGGAGATCCTAAAAGAGTTCAGAAACCTCACAAAATAAAAAATAAAAATAATAAAAGGTTAAGAAGGAAGGTTCCCCAGTGTAAAATCCACAGAAGTAGCTAAAAGCCACAGAGATGAAAATATAAAGCAATAAAAAAATGGGAAAAAAACATACTCACCAGATGCCAATGACCAATATTGGAAAAGTTTATGTCCAGGAGTGGGTGATGAGTATAAATATAAAAGTAAATGTTTTTTTTAATTTTAATGTATAATTTGAGACTTAGAGTTTTACCATTTTGGTTCATCTTTATTTATTATAAATATCTTTTTTTTTTTTTTATAAAGATCCTGTTTTTTGACTTGTCATTCAAGCCAGAGCTTTTTTCACTCTTTATCGTTTGTCTTGTTTTAAGGGCATTTTAAAAAATGTAAACATTGAGGATATTTTTTTGAATTGTAAAAGCCTGTTTCTTATTTTTTGGACCAAATCCTGCCAAGTAGAGGCTAGGATCAGGCTGCCTGGGTGAGGCTGAGGTATATTTCTCACATGCCTAGGGAAGGTCTTTTTATTTTTAGAGGACTTACACCCCTTAATCATTTTGAGTGCACTGAATCATAAAAAATCTGTTATGTATCATAGTTGCTTTCTCCTTCAGTGAAACACAACCTCCCCATCTGAACCCATGCTAACTACTTGGTAATACAGGTTTTCCTGACATGTGCTAATTAATCTTTTTCTTAATACTCCTTCCATTATTGTACCTATGATACATGTTAAGATTACAGGCCTACAGTTAACTTAGATGAGCTTGATCATACTTTTTACTGTAGTTTCAGATTCTACTTTATACAAATAGCCATACCAGACAAAGGTTTAATGTACTCCGTGGCCCTTCATTGATTTCACGTAAACTTCAGGGGTAGGTACTCAGTGTTACATACTATTATTCTCTTTTCTTTTCTTTGTTTATTATGAAAAAATAAATATGTTCTGAAAGTTTTCAGGTAAGAAATACAAATGTTTCAAGATAAGGTAGCTTATACATGTACCTATACACATCATGGCTTAAGAGAATCACGATGTAATCACATGTTGATTGGCACATGAAAGTTATACAAAAACAATGTACAGAAAGTTAAATAACAGAAGTCAGGGATAAGATTTTAAGGGATATGCAGTATAATCATACCACAGTTTAGGTTATAAACCCAAGATATGTTACATTTTAGATTAAAAATGTAACTATATTAGTTGTTAGTATACGCTGACCGCCTATATGGGCTGAAGACACTGACAATTCTCACAAGCCATTCAAGACTAAAAGCAGAACATTGGGCACCAAACATTTAAGTATTTGCAAATTATCATAATTTAACAGGTATAGCTACCAGGGCTTAAACATCTCATATTAGTTAGAGAAAATTTTGACCTGGTTACATGTCATGTTCATTACTGTTCTTAAAATAAGAGTAGTACAAATTGATCTTTGACAGAGATCAAAATCTTAAGGTCAGATTCTATTAGAGGAAAGAAAAACTAGCTTAAGAAAAAGATTAATGGGAGAAACAATGTGTATCTTTTTATGAAGCCGGCATTAATATTTTGTGGAATGACTTGTGGACATTTTATAGAATATTTCACCATTACATACACTGAAAAAAATGACAAATGTTTCTGGTACTAGTTCATTTTGGTCTTTAACTCTGCAATATGTGTAATTTTAAAACAAAACTGAACATGATGGTTTACTAAAAATAAATTGTAGATACACAGTAGATTGAATGAATTAAAGAGTACATAGTAACATTTGGCCACTTGACCATAACAAAAAGCAAAGAATGATTTTATACACATTTTTCTGGCTTACAAAGCCATGTGTATTTTTGTGAGCTAGACTTATATATTATGTTCACTGATTCCTTTTTTGCAGATACAAATTGTTCCTAATATTGTCTGCACAAGTAAGCCCAATAGTCATTTAATTTAATACAGGAACTTAAAAGGATGAGCCTTAAGCTTATTGTTATCAGACTTCGACAATGAGGGAAGAATTTAATAAGTACCGTTTCTATTACCTAATGCATCTGAAAGGTTAATTGGGGTTTACCAACAATAAATGTATGTACAGGAAAAGGTTGTCCGTTTATTAAGACTCACTATCATTTATGCTAATTGGTATGTAATGGGCATGAGAGAAAGCTTTAATAACACCTAGGTTGTACAAGATGCTATCTGCAGGCCTTGTTGAAAAATGAAAATAGTTAAGAATGCAAGTGTTTTCTGTCAATTTGCTATTGTCAGGATTTAGCTATTCATTTATGAACAAGTGACACTTGCTTATCTATTTTTTCCCTATGGGATTATTTAAACTACCAGGAAGGAATTCAGCAAAGCCATTGTGAAATTTATTAATAGACCACAATTATTTATATTAGAATATTACAGCTTCTTATCTTGACTTGCTTGCTTAAGTTAAAAATGTTGGGTCAATTTAAATGTGAATTCAGTACTAGGCTAATCCCCTTTTAGTATGCATTTTTGGTAATATCACCATCTCCAGACAATTTCTAACATGTAGGCTCTTTTCATATACAGTGTCAAACCCTAAAATGTCTTTGTGCTGTATGTATTATTACAAAATCTTTATCAATTATTAAACACATTCATTCGTCCCCATTATGCAACATTATGCAAGACAAACATAAAAAAATAGCAAAAAATATAGTGTCTCTAGATAAATGACAAGTGATCTGTGTAGATAATTAAGTTTGTATTTTATATTTTTGAGCAAGGAATGTCCCTTGCACTTGATTTGGAACAATTCAAAATTTGTAATTCATGGTGCAAAAATTAGGCTGGCTTCACTCGGACTAAGTAAAATTGTTGGTGACAGAAACCACCACAATATTTAAAGAACATTCAGAATCATCTTGCTCCCAGTTCCAGATAATTTCCAGCGACTACTTATGACTAACACTGCCTTATCAGTTGTTAGCAGTTTGTCCATTAAAAATGACCGCCAAGCACTCCCATGCATTCCTATTTGTGTGATAGTGTCTTTATCAATGTAAGCCAAAATGTTGGCAAATTTGAAACTTATTGGAATGGGAGCAACCTAAATTTACCAGAATTGTTTTAAAAAAAAAATATATATATATATATCATTATATATATATATATATATATATATATATATATCTATATATATATATATATATATATCATAGAATTTACAGCAATTCCATTTTAGTCACTGTCAAAATACTCCAATTGAGATGCAATACACATATCCCAGCACTTCTTCCAAACATTTCCTCTACTCATCTTTTGTCACTGTGTCTAGAGCCTACTGCAATTTACAACAAACTCCTTGATTGACAACACGGTGTGAGCATTTTACACAGTTGTGGTGCACCAGTGCTTGCAAGTGTGTTGTAATAGTGCAAAATGAAGCTTTGCATGCAGCACTGCTCCTGACTTTTTTTTTCCTGATTCTGTTGCTAATTAACAGTCTGTTCACTGGGAGCAAAGTGTTTAACTATTGTGTCAGTGTCGAAAAATGTGATTATTGTTGTCTTGATGTTCAATATGACATACTTTTTGAAGCTTGGAAGAAGAAAATTGCCAAAGTCGCACACACGATTGTACAATAAGCATTAGAAATTTGCAATCAATAAAATCAGCACGATGCCAGTCAACGGACTGATTGACAAGACTATAGGTATACAATACCTAGTGACATTGTCGATAATAATTGGGTCCCTCCTTTTATGTACAAATACAGCTTGTACTCTGTGGGAATTTGTAGTTTCATCATGTCCTCTTAATGATAATGACCTTCTTTTAAACTTTATTATCATATTTAATTTTCTTCAACCATATAGATACATAACCATATGTAGCAAAAGGTGAATTTACATTTAGAAAAATTGTGAAGAGAACAGACCATTTTGCCCAACCAAACTTGCCAATCCTGTCCACCAGATAATTTGTATATACGGTATATATCTATGTCTGTAACGCTCTCTCATTATACATCCATCCATCCATCCTCTTCCACTTATCCGAGGTCGGGTCGCGGGGGCAGCAGCTTAAGCAGAGAGGCCCAGACTTCCCTCTCCCCGGCCACTTCTTCCAGCTCTTCCAGGAGAATCCCAAGGCGTTCCCAGGCCAGCCGGGAGACGTAGTCCCTCCAGCGTGTCCTGGGTCTTCCCCGGGGCCTCCTCCCGGTTGGACGTGCCCGGAACACCTCACCAGGGAGGCGTCCAGGAGGCATCCTGATCAGATGCCCGAGCCACCTCATCTGACTCCTCTCGATGCGGAGGAGCAGCGGCTCTACTCTGAGCCCTTCCCGGATGGCTGAGCTTCTCACCCTATCTTTAAGGGAAAGCCCAGACACCCTGCAGAGGAAACTCATTTCAGCCGCTTGTATTCGCGATCTCGTTCTTTCGGTCACTACCCATAGCTCATGACCATAGGTGAGGGTAGGAGTGTAGATCGACTGGTAAATTGAGAGCTTTGCCTTACGGCTCAACTCCTTTTTCACTACGACAGACCGATGCAGAGCCCGCATCACTGCGGATGCCGCACCGATCCACCTGTTGATCTCACGCTCCATTCTTCCCTCACTCGTGAACAAGACCCCGAGATACTTGAACTCCTCCACTTGGGGCAGGATCTCTCCCCCAACCCTGAGAGGACACTCCACCCTTTTCCGGCTGAGGACAATGGTCTTGGATTTGGAGGTGCTGATTCTCATCCCAGCCGCTTCACACTCAGCTGCGAACCGATCCAGAGAGAGCTGAAGATCACGGCCTGATGAAGCAAACAGGACAACATCATCTGCAAAAACCAGTGACCCAATCCTGAGTCCACCAAACGTTATGAACAGAATCGGTGACAAAGGGCAGCCCTGGCGGAGTCCAACTCTCACTGGAAATGGGATCGACTTACTGCAGGCAATGCGGACCAGGCTCTGACACCGGTTGTACAGGGACCGAACAGCCCTTATCAGGGGTCCGTACCCCATACTCCCAGAGCACCCCCACAGGATTCCCCGAGGGACACGGTCAACGCCTTTTCCAAGTCCACAAAACACATGTAGACTGGTTGGGCAAACTCCCATGCACCCTCCAGGACTCTGCTAAGGGTGAAGAGCTGGTCCACTGTTCCGCGACCAGGACGAAAACCACACTGTTCCTCCTGAATCCGAGGTTCGACTATCCGACGGACCCTTCTCTCCAGAACCCCCGAATAGACTTTTCCAGGGAGGCTGAGGAGTGTGATCCCTCTATAGTTGGAACACACCCTCCGGTCCCCCTTTTTAAAGAGGGGGACCACCACCCCGGTCTGCCAATCCAGAGGCACTGTTCCCGATGTCCATGCGATGTTGCAGAGACGTGTCAACCAAGACAGTCCTACAACATCCAGAGCCTTAAGGAACTCTGGGCGTATCTCATCCACCCCGGGCCCTGCCACCAAGGAGTTTTTGACCACCTCGGTGACTTCAGTCCCAGAGATGGGAGAGCCCACCTCAGAGTCCCCAGGCTCTGCTTCCTCATTGGAAGGCATGTTAGTGGGATTGAGGAGGTCTTCGAAGTACTCCCACGACCCACAACGCCCCGAAGTCGAGGTCAGCAGCGCACCATCCCCACCATATACGGTGTTGACACTGCACTGCTTCCCCTCCTGAGACGCCGGACGGTGGACCAGAATCTCCTCGAAGCCGTCCGAAAGTCGTTCTCCATGGCCTCTCCAAACTCCTCCTATGCCCGAAGTTTTGCCTCAGCAACACCCAAGGCTGCATTCCGCTTGGCCTGCCGGTACCTATCAGCTGCCTCCAGAGACCCACAGGACAAAAAAGTCCTATAGGACTCCTTCTTCAGCTTGACGGCATCCCTCACCGCGGTGTCCACCAACAGGTTCGGGATTGCCGCCACGACAGGCACCACCACCTTGCGGCCACAGCTCCGTCAGCCGCCTCAACAATAGAGGCACGGAACATGGCCCATTCGGACTCAATGTCCCCCACCTCCCTCGGACGTGGTTGAAGTTCTGCCGGAGGTGGGAGTTGAAGCTACTTCTGACAGGGGAACTCTGCCAGCCGCTCCCAGCCGACCCTCACAACACGCTTGGGCCTACCAGGTCTGACCGGCATCTTCCCCCACCATCGAAGCCAACTCACCACCAGGTGGTGATCAGTTGACAGCTCCGCCCCTCTCTTCACCCAAGTGTCCAAGACATATGGCCGCAAGTCCGACGACATGACCACAAAGTCGATCATCGACCTGAGGCCTAGGGTGTCCTGGTGCCAAGTGCACATATGAACACCCTTATGCTTGAACATGGTGTTCGTTATGGACAATCCATGAGAGCACAGAAGTCCAATAACAAAACACCGCTCGGGTTCAGATCGGGGGGGCCATTCCTCCCAATCACGCCCTTCCAGGTCTCACTGTCATTGCCCACGTGAGCATTGAAGTCTCCCAGCAAAACGAGGGAATCCCCAGAAGGTATGCCCTCTAGCACCCCTCCAGAGACTCCAAAAAGGGTGGATACTCCAAACTGCTGTTCGCGATACGCACAAACAACAGTGAGGACCCTTCCCCCCCACCCGAAGGCAGAGGCAGGCCACCCTCTCGTCCACCGGGGTAAACCCCAATGCACAGGCTCCGAGTCGGGGGGCAATAAGTATGCCCACACCTGCTCGGCGCCTCACCGGGGGCAACTCCAGAGTGGTAGAGAGTCCAGCCCCTCTCAAGGAGATTGGTTCCAGAGTCCAAGCTGTGCCGAGGTGAGTCCGACTATATCTAGCCGAACCTCTCACCTCGCACACTAGCTCAGGCTCCTTCCCCTTCAGAGAGGTGACATTCCACGTCCCAAGAGCCAGTTTCTGTAGCCGAGGATCAGACCGCCAAGGTCCCCGCCTTCGGCCACCACCCAACTCACACTGCACCCAACCTCCTTGGCCCCTCCCATAGGTGGTGAGCCCATGGGGAGGAGGACCCACGTTACCTCTTCGGGCTGTGCCCGGCTGAACCCCATGGGTGCAGGCCCGGCCACCAGGCGCTCGCCATCGAGCCCCACCTCCAGGCCTGGCTCCAGAGGGGGGCCCCGGTGACCTGCGTCCGGGCAAGGGAAAAGGTTTTTATTCTTCATCGGAGGTTTGTTGAACCGCTCTTTGTCTCATTATTAATTATATAATCTCTCACATAAATTCTTTACAGCTGAAAATAAATAGTCTTCAAAAGGGAAGTATTTTCAATTATGGAAAAGGGGCTTATCTTTAGGGGTTTTTCTTATTTTACAAGAGCTAACTATACTAATTATTTCTAAATATTCAAGCCGTGTAGGAATGTGATTTGCCAGATGCTCAGCACAGTTGCATTGAATCTCCTGTGATGTTAATTCCCACCCATGAAAATTAAATGTGATAGCTGACTGAATTTCTAGATTTCCTCTGTCATGGACACAAGAAGCAAATGAGGAGTAAGAAGTTGAACCTCATATTTCTCACTTACCTGTAATGTTATTAGACAAATTTGGCAACAGTCAAGCATGTTTGTGTACAGCTTTTTCTTGACTTTTGCAGTGTATATTTAATTTTCTTTGTGTTTTTCTTTCTTTCTATATTCTGCTTCTCTTTGTGTCACACACTAATGACTTCATTGGAAGCACCAGGGTGGCAACACATCCTGAGTGCCATTTTGAATAACAGCAAGTGGAAATTGATAGTTGTAATACTAGTCATATCTTTGTATGAAAGAAAAAAAACTGTCAGCTTTTGTCCATAGTTGAAGCTATCCTGGAAGAATTAATAAACATGTTTACTCATTTAGTGAGAATTGCTTTAGTCTTCAGGGGCTGGCCCCTCTGTAGTTGAAAGATTTGTCAGCAGTGCTGGTTGAAAACCATATGGAGTCCTAGGTATGGGGGATTGACAAGAGGCTGTCTCCCTCTTTGTGCCTCTTAATCTACTAAATTGGTGCCCCTCATTGTCTATGACACGGCTGGGCATTTAACATTTTGGAGCATGTGTGCCATCTCAGTTACATAAATAATATCCCTTTGTGCCCAGTACATGCACATGTTAACTTTCATAAACAGTGTCCCTTGGGTGATGGCGCCCAAGGGCATTCACCTATTGGATTGACCATTTAGCTTTAAATTTAAAGTTTAAGACTTTAGTTGATAACCTAGGCATTTAACTTTTAACCTGGAAAATTTACTAATTTTGAGTGTGGTTTTCTATCAGTTTTGATATCTTACTTGTTTTTAGACTTCTGGATTTTTGTTCTAGTTTCAAGTTTGTTTGTTGGCCATATTAGTCAGCATCTGTCATTCAGGTAATATTAACTAATAATATATCACCTACCAGCTGCACCTTGCCCACAGTCACCTAGACAAGCCTGGAGGAGTTCTTAGGATTATGTTCTTTGACTTCTCATGTGCTTTTAACACCATCCAGCCAGCCTGACATGGGGAGTAAGCTATCTTCAGCTTAGGTGGATGCTGCCTTATTTTCGTGAGCTAGGGCTTAGGATCATGGGCTATTTAACTGGAAGGCCACAGTATATATGTGGCTACAGGGCTGTGTGTCTGACACTTTGCTGTATAGTACTGGTGCTCCACAAGTGACAATTCTGTCACTGTTCCTTTTCACTTTGTACACTATGGATTTTAGCTACAACACAGAGGACTGCCATCTGTAGAAATTCACTGATGACTCTGCAATAGTGGGTAGTATCAGGCATGCTGATGAGGCGTGATATAAGAAGGTAGTGGACAGTTTTGTTGCCTGGTGTGAGCTGAATCAGCTGCATGGCAACAACAGTTAAACTAAAGAACTGGTAGTGGATTTGGGAAGAACATGATCTCTAGTTACTTTCCTGCCTATTAGGGTTGTGCCTGGGGGTGTATATGAACCGTAAATTAGACTAGTTGGTCTAAGAATTTACTATCCATATATAAGAAGGGTCAAAGTAGGCTGTATTCCCTGAAACTCAGATCCGTTAGGGTCTACAATACTATACTGTAAATGTTCTATGAGTGCGTTGTTGCCAGTGCCATTTTTTTCACTGTGGCATGCTGGTGGGACAGCAGAAAGCTAGAGGACACTATGAGCCTTAACAACCTGATTCAGAAGGCTGGCTCTGTGGTAGGAGAGAAACGTGACAGCTTGGAAACTGTGACAGATAGGAGAATACACTCACTTCATAGTGTTGTGGTTGGACAAAGGAGCATTTTTAACAGTATACTGAATAACATAAAGTGCTCTACTGAACGTCACAAAAAATCCTTCTTCCCCACAGCCATCAGACTTTATAACTGTTGCTTCTCATGTGAATAACTTTTTGGTTCTCAGAATTTGCAATATTTCAGTTATATGTGCAATATTATTATGTGAAATCTTCTAGGTCAGTGTGCTATTACTGTTTAGTAAAACACGGTTTTTGTAAGAGATTCAGATGTATAGTATCGATTATATTTAAGTTCTTTGCATAACTGTAGAGCATAGTGATTGATTATAGTTTATTTTGATACTGATATTCTATTTTATTTTATACGCTTATTTTTTATATTTGCTCTTCATGTTACATATACATATATATATATATATACATATATATATATATACATATATATATATACATATATATATATACATATATATATATAAATGTATGCTGAAGGGGACAAGATGCAGCACAAATGGTCACAAGATATATATTCATACTAGGCTGACCCGCCTTTTAAGGCGACCAACTTTTAAGTTGACCACTTCATAAGGCAATTCAATATGTAGATCAATTTGGTATTTTATACAAACTCATTAATTTGGTTATATTGCATTTGAGCGGCATTACTTTAATACTCGTAGTTTCTGTTATTTTTGTGATGAAATTTAAACCTTTTTTCTATATTGAGGTCGCCCTTTTGAACCCCCCTGATATTTACTATGCTGTGTGTCATTTGTACTCCATCAACATTAATTATTTCCAGAGACATAATTTTGTCTATTTTTCCAGTGCATCGTGCACAAAAGCAAGGGAACGATGGGAGCACCAGAACTCTGCTCACATCATGTCGCTTCGCACCGCAAGCTGCAAGTAGTAAGTCTGTGATAAGCGGAATACCGGTACGCTTTCCACTCACGGGACGGAAGGACAATCCCCACCGCTTTTATATAGTAAGAAAGAAGAAGAAGATATCGCACAGGATATCAGGAGTAGAAAATCATCTTTTACCTGGAAAAACGAAACTACAAATCCCATCGTGCATTGCAAAATGGACGGGGCGTGTGTGAAACTCTGCGCCTGCGTAGCACTCACGGGACGGAAGGACAATGCCGAGCGCTTTTATATAGAAGGATAGAGCACTCATATATATATATATACAGCTTCAGCCATATCAAGGAAAACACTCTTTTATGTAGCATTCTAATGCAAAAGAAACACACTCTTAGAATGGCAGCTGTCAGTAAAGCAGCTGTTATACCAGGTAAATTATTACAAGTCTTTAAAGCCAGTTAACTCACCTGTTGCAGTGTTGTCTCTTGTCCTGTGCAGACTGCCTCTGACTTGTTCCCAGCCTCTGCACCTTTCACTTTACAGCTGAGTCCTCTTGTGGAAGACATCTATGAGTTCTTTTAAACTCAAGAATTGGAGTTGCTGTAAAAGAGACAACTAGGAAGTTGTCCACTATGCTGTGAATTTGAATTAAGGCACTGTTGTTGAATAAAGGTTCAGTGCTCTCCCTGCAAGAGTCCAAATAAAAGTTCTGTTTGCTCAGTCCTCTTCCTCCTGTGTTTTGTGCGACTCAGCAGCCCAGACATGACTTTGATTCAACTTATATGTAACATGATTGTACTTGTAAGTACAGACAGTTCTATAAGGAGCACTTGATGGATTGATTGAGTGTGTTTATAGTTCTTGGGATGAAACTGTTTGTGAACTGCGAGGTCTGTACAAGAAAGACTCTGAAGTGTTTGTCGGATAAGAGCAGTTCAAATAGCGAATGGCTGAGCGGCATGTGCTTGATGCTGTATACCGATAATTGTCTTTCCGATCAGCTGCTTCAAGTGGTGCAGTGAGAGTAATATGGAAAAAGATGATCCACTGTGGCAACCCCTAACGGGAGCAGCTGAAAATAGAAGCAGAAGGTGCTGTGAGAATAACACCGCTAAAGCAGTTATGGTATTTGAAATAGTTTGGCCATTCCATGGACCATTATATTGTTACAGGTTAATTACAATCAGATGCCTTATACTAATGAACAATATGCAGTTAATTTCAGTGTATTTATAAAGCCACATCAGGGATGTGGATCTGAAAAAGAAAGGGAAACCACACTGGAACAGTAGCACTGCTTTGAATCTGGGTGCCGCCAATTTGCAAAACCGAGCGGAAAACTTGCGTATGCCAGGGCTGGAGCTACCGTGAAAATATGTATGGCTTTACACCAAGTTTAGGTTTTATACATCGCGATTTGAGAGTGGAAACGTGCTTATGCAACATTTTTGTGTGTACGCACCGTTTATACATGAGGCCCCAGATCTGAACACAGTACTCCAGATGTGGTCTTACTAGTGCATGACATAGTTTGAGCATAATGTCCCTTGACTTAAATTCAAGTTTTTATGATATAGCCTAACATTTTATTTGACTTTTTTATTGCTTCTGTGCATTGCCTAATCTATTTAAATATTGGCTCACTATCCATTCATCCATTATCTAACCCGCTATATCCTAACTACAGAGTCACGGGGGTCTGCTGGAGCCAATCCTAGCCAACACAGGGTGCAAGCAGGTAACAAACTCCGGGCAGCGTGCCAGCCCACCGCAGGGCGCACACACACACCCACACACAAGGGACAATTTAGGATCGCCAGTGCACCTAACCTGCATGTCTTTGGACTGTGGGAGGAAACCGGAGAACCCAGGGGAAACTGGAGCACCCGGAGGAAATCCACGCAGACATGGAGAGAACATGCAAACTCCACGCAGGGAGGATCCAGGAAGCGAACCTGGGTCTCCTAACTGCAAGGCGGCAGCACTACCACTGCGCCTCTGTGCCACCCTTGGGTCAATATAAACCCCTAAATTATTTTCAGAGATTGCATCCTATATGATTTTGTCTCCCATCCTGTATTTATAACTGATGTTCCTTTTGCCCAAGTGTAGCACTTTGCACTTTCCTACATTAAACTGCAATTTCCCAGTGTTTACCCACTTGTGAAGGTTGTCGAGATCTGTTTGAATTTTTTTGCTGCCTCCTTTTTGCTGCCAACTCGTGACTGATGTAGAGTTTTCAATGCTCTTTGCGTTTTTGTCCGCTTTTCTATATATAATCCACCAAGACACCCGACCACGGTATTAGCTAGGCGGTAGGGGGGTGTGTACAAAGTGCAGGAGCATCTAAGAAGACGCATGTTTGTCGCAACGCAACCAGTGGGAGCGTATGAGTTGCACTTAGTGGGAATTCCACGGTTTGTAGCCCGAATGGGGTTCAACGGCTTACCCACGCCGGGTAGACACACACTCAATCTCATGCATAATTATTTATTGAATGCTAAACACTTCTGGAAAGACACAGTTGTCTAAAACGGGTTGGTGTGAGAATACAACAGTAAGTGAATGAAAAGATGGAACTCTGGAGAGAGCAAAATACAACACAATAGTAAACCCGCGGCATAACAAACGCAGCATGGCTCAGACATGCATGTGGACTCTTACCACAGACGAAAGTGACTAACTGGGTGGTCGGTGAGTTTTTGCGTCCGGGAGAATGGGCAGGCAGTGTGAATGCCTAGAGAGCGAGGGTAGACGCCGTCCGGTGAAAAAGGACTGTTGGTGGGCAGGGAAACGTTTTCCGTGTTCCTGCAGGAGCATCTAAGAAGACGCATATTTGTCGCGTATGCGAATTGCTGTATGTAGCGTGTAAAACAGTTTGCTGTGGTGCACGTGGTCGTGCGTCGTAACGGAAAACTCGGTTTTTAAAGACTGCTTACTTCATTGTGCTTTAACCTCAGTTGTAAAGGATTGTTTTAAGGATCCCATGGGACACCCCTCGCAAACCGTTTCACACGCTGCATATGGCGATTCACCTCCGCGAGAAACATGCCTCTTTGAACAGTCAACGTAGCTCAGAGGTTCATGACATGCACATGACATTAACCTGACCTGCACTGCATGTGACCTCTACGACAGACGAATATAAATGATGCCATTTTTTCTGTGTCCTCACATCCGAGTTGGTGGGTGTGGCCCTGCGAGTTGTCGTCGTATCCAATGGTCTTGGAGTTGCTGGGTGTGGCTCCTTCCTGCGTGCGCCATAGGTGTCTCACTTGTCAGCGGCTTAGTGAATCCATGCCCCTTCCGGAGTGCTTTTCATGGTTGTCTTGCCTTTCCATGGATGTCTTGCCTTAGTGAATTATATATATGTTGTATGTTTTTTTTTGTCAACTATTCCAATTGATTCTTCAAAAAAATCTGAAAGACTAGTTTCGCAGGACCTTTTTCTCATAACCCCATGCTGGTTGCTGTTTAGAATATTAGTTTCATTAATAAATAAATAAATAAATAAAAAAAGAATATTAGTTTCATTTAGGTAATTCTATAATTTATTTCTTATTATATTTTACATAATTTTGCATGGCACAGAAGTAAGACTAATTGTTCTTTGATTAGTAGGTTCTATTTTATTACCCTTCTTGAAGACTGGGGTCACATTTGCAACTTTCAAGGCCTCAGGTACTTCTCCTTTCTTACATTATAGTTTAAAATATGCCTACAGTATATCTGTCAACTCAGAGTTTGTTTTTACTTTTGCATGATTTATTCTACTTGTTTCTTCCTTTATAAATACTTTGTTGAAATATTTGTTCAGTTCATTTGCTTTGTCCTCCTCATGTTCAATGATTTCTCCATTGTTGTCCGTAAGGTTTTTTAAATTCTGTTTTATTGTCTTTTTACTAGATTAAGAGATTTACTATTAATCTATTAATGAAAATATGACTGCCAAACGTTATGTATATTTTTCTGGTCACTGTAACTAAACATTATATAATGTTAATTCATGGATGTGTCAAAAATACAAATCATACTAATAGAATTTGTTAAAAATGCCATAACCTGTAGGTATCCTTGGGCATAAATATAGTGTACTGAATTTTAATATGTTTGGCTGTAATGTGCTATGCATAACTGCAGTGTTATGGGAAAGCTTACAGAAATGTAATTTACATTGCAAACAGTCCCTTATTAATAGACTCTTTAACTATAATTCACTATATACAAGTATTCTTGGAAGACATGAGCTGCCAGTTACCCAATTTTTTCATCATTTGTTTAAAATACCAAATAAAATGCAATAAGTTTAAAAATGTATTAAGTACATGTTATTTGTATTGGGAGAAAGTCACTTTCATGAAACTGCACCAAGGATTACAAGGCCATATGCACACTTAATTCAAGATGAGACTCCCAAGGGAATAGGAAATGCTTCCATTTATGTGCAGTGAAGAATGTAGCAATCTGGACCGAAGAATGAATTGGCATTCTTAACTATTTGCTGATCACAATTCTGATGAAAAGGTTACCCAGATGGCAGCACCAAGGAAAAGTCCAATTCATTTTCTGCTTTCCATTTGCATAACATCTGCTGATTGTCTCAAGTTTAAGATGAGTCATCTACACTGATTAGTCAAAAGGAGGCAAGACTTTTCTATCAGCTAGCATGTCCATCAGTCAGCAATTTATAAAAAGCTTGATAATTATTTGCTCACCATTCTCTTTTGCCCAACATACTAATTATTCAGCCACTGAAAGAGGGGCGTAGAAAACATGCATTCTGTGCAAGGCTGCAATTAGTATTTCACAGCAGGGGGATCAAGAGATAATTTGGGCCCCAGAGACATCAAGCTTAGCACAAACAACAAAGAAATATCACCTGAATATGAAAAAGCACTTACCACATAAACATGCAACATGCAGCATACAAGTTAGGATTATCAGAAGAGCTTTTCACAGTGCATATATTTTATACAGTAGTATATTTTAACAATCAGTTTAAAGTATATGCAGTATTACGGAAATTTAAACTGAAGACATCTGAATGGAAAAAACCATATGGGAGGAAAAACAGAGTTAGACTGAGTTGCTTAAAAATTATTCAATTGGACTTTATTTTATTGTACAACCCAGCACATAGATGTCTATATGCCCTTACCTGTAAAGATATGCATTCTTGTACTGGCTCTATGAATAATTTCAAACAATTTTTGTAGACTTAGCTGATTTTATAAATCATCATCATTCTGCATTCTCTAATTTATATTTTAAAGCTCAGTTTATAAAGCGTATCTTTTAAAATGTTTGGATAAATGGTGATCAACAAAACACACAAAAAATAATTTTTAGTTTTTGCACTTGGTGTCTGTAGATGACGACATAGGGAGAATGACATAATACATGACATTTTCACATAATACACTTGAATTGTATTGCATGCTATAATTTAAGTATATTTTCACATTTGTTATAGAAACATAATCCTATTTGGCAAGATGTGACTGTTTACCATTTCATTTAATTACATTCTTTTTCACTATCTACAAGATAGAGAGCAATGAGAAAAATTGAAGTGTGACTATATGTTACTCCTTTTCATCAAATATATATATACTGTATATATATATTTTTTCTTTTTGCAGATTGTTAGGGAAAATGTTCTGCATGTCATTGTGAGTATTTCTGAGTTTACCTTTCCTATAAATTCTCTACCATTTGTTCTAGCATATATACTATGTAGACGATTCAATGATGACAATTCTTTTCATTTTGCTCTCTAAGAATTTATATAAAAGAAGGTACTATTTAATGATAAGATTTTGCCAAAGGCAAATTTTCTGACCTTTAGATATGCAAAGATATAGGGTGTGTTATAGATTATTCCATTTATTTGTATGCCGATTAGTGCAACTAACGCATTTCTTACTTGTGTTATGCAAATGATCTTAGCTTACTTAAGACTGTTACTCTGCCATATTCTTCATTCTACACCAAGAACTCACCTGTTAATATGTAGGTTCCAATGGGACCAATGTTCTAATAAAGGATGTCAGTTTCCTGACTCATTATAATGGTGATCTTGGTTGTTATTTAAGGGTATTGTAAAAGAGAATTTTCACAACAAGTAACCCATTCTTTTTGTATTCAATCATAAAAATAAATTACTGCATACTGTACAGCTGTTCTGTCTATGTACAGTAAATAGAAGTTGCACATATTTAAGCAGGGAGAGGAAGATGAAAAGTAGTCCATGTCTTAGCCAAGTCTGAAATTAAAAAATTCAGATTGAAGTGTCATCAATCCCTACACACTAACCACAATTTTTCATAACAATGTGTGGGCCATTGGTCCATAGAATGATGGTGCCAATAGGAAAATCAAAATGACATTGAAAAAAGATGCAGAATATTAAACTACACTGACAAACATTTGTGCAACTTAAAAACAAACATCAGATATGGATTCCAAACAAAAACAAAACTAGATTCTGTATTACCTTTATACACCTCATTTCTGTTCATATATAAACACAAACTTTTTTTGAAAGTAAAAGGAATGTCACGTTCATACACAGTCACGTTTCTCTCTCATTTGTCCCAGAAAGCAGTACAGGACCATTAGTTCCTGAACTGCTAGGTTCATTGGTGTTTTATCTACAAATCAGAGTACTATACACTACTTCGTACAGAAACCTGCATGAGTGTTTATTGTATATATTGTGAAATTTTGCTTTTATAGCCTATGATGTTTTATTCACTGTATTTGCATTTACTGTTTGTTTTATATATTTTATTACTTTCAGCAGTCTATGGGTAATACGAGTAAAATGCTGCTGTACTATACACATGACATTAAACTTTCACTTCAGTTATGTACTTAAAAACTGACATGTGAGAATAGCATGGCTAATAATGTAAATAATTTTATATTTGCATGGCCTTAATGACTGCAAACAGCAACAGAGTTGCAGATTGGGCTTATGTGATGTTTGCTCCCTTTCCTGACAAGTTGAGTCCTTGGACCTGTCTCCAATAGAGCATTAGTCTAGCATTCTGTACAAATTTTGCCTTCCTCAAAGATCACTATAATTTTTGGTGATATGGTATGTGTAAAACATTGTATCCCCTGTATAAAGCCTGATCTATCTATCTATCTGAATGACTTCATGCATTAATACACCATCTGTTGTGTAACTGAACCTTGGAGTTATACCCTAGATATTTATTGGCTCTGTTTTGAAATCCTATTTATTTATTTAGTAGCTCTAATGTTGTTGATTTTGTATGTCTATTTTCTGTAAATATGACCACTGCTTCTGGCAATTTTTTAAGAGTGTATATCAAATTCTGTACAACATAACATTTTCAGACCACCTTAACATTTTCAAATTAACATTTACAACCAAAATCAAACATGACCATTTGTCTTTCATTTATGCAGATGTCTTTTTCTCTCATAAAGCTGTCTGAATCAATTGAACTCCAATTTTTTTTAAATTTTGAAGTGCTATCAAATAACACAATGGAGGTCGTTAATTTTATTTGATGATTTATTGATGAATGAATCTTGCTTGGATCTTGCAGTAGGTAAGTAGTGATGACGCTATGTAGCATTTGCAGTGTCCTGGATCATGGTAACACAGGTTCACTTTTTAAGATAGGAAATGTTTACATTTAATTTCAACAGAAAGGCAACATTTTGCATTACAACAGGAGGAACATTTCTATATCTTAGGTAAGGTATTTTACAAATAGCTTGTTTTTTTGTTTTTTTTTTGCATATAGTGGACAGACACATTTATGTCAATCATAATACTGAAAGGCACTATTTAAAAAATGATTGTTTGCTTGTTTGCGTCCAAACTTGCCTAACTGGCTGTATACTTTTACAAGGTTGCTAATCAATTAAGCTGTTGTGTTCCATTAATGTACAAATTATCCAAGATATGACTGGCAAACATTATGCCTCAGTTGCCTAGGTCAACCAGTGATTCATTTACTTTGAGGCCAAGTAGCTTTGACAGATGGGATGGTGCTGCACGTGGTGCCTGGCTGGGTTCAGATACACAACTGGCCGATGTCTGTGTAAATGTGGCATTTTCTCCCAATGTATGGATGATTTTACTGCAAGCAATCCACTTTTCCTTCCCCATCCCAAAGTTATACATGATAGGTTAACTGCCATCAAGCTCAGTAAGTCAGTTATATGCATGACTATCATCATCATCATGGCAAGACTTCACAAACAAAGATCTATGAAGGGTGCAGTCCACATTCACTGGAGGCTTGTTGATGGCTGAAGAAGCCAATTCAAGATAGGCTGGCACTGGTGAAATTGCTCAAAGAGACACAGGTTGTGACAGTAAAAGACCCATGACAGAGCTGTATAAGAGAATGGTAAGCACAACGGTGCTGTTCACACTAATCATGATGTCTTTCTTGAAGTAAATGTTGTTCCAGACTCTTTTGTACAGTCTACTGAAGGCACTGTTTGCCTTGGGCTGATGAAGGAACATGATCTTCTTCATGCTGACCTCAAGTCTTTGCAAAATGTATTGTTATATGCTGCAGGGCTGTTTCTGAGTGAGAAAGAAAGGGCAGCAACATCAGCAAAGAGAGGCTCTCGGATGACCTGCTCCAAGGTTTTAGTGTGGGCCTGCAGATATCTCAAGTTGAACAGGCATACATTGGTGCGGAAACGAATGTAGATGACGTCATAGTCGTCAAGGTTTTCAGTGGCCGTTGGAGTATCTTGCTAAAGTAGATGGTGAAAGGAGTAGATGCAACAATGCAGCCTTGCTTCACTCTGTTCTTAATTAAAAAAGGTTCTGAGAGGTCGTTGCCTTACTCTGACTTGTACGCCCTGATCTTCATGAAGCTGGATGACCATGCTAAAGAACTTTGAGAGACACATCAGATGCTACATGACTTGCCACAGCCCTTTCCTGCTCACAGTGTTGAAGACCTTAGTAAGGTCTACAAATGTCACACACAGTCCAAAATGACCTTTGGTTAGGCCACCTTTTAATAAGCTCCTTTCCATATGTAGCAAGCAGTGCTATCCTTAAAAAAAGGCTGCTTGGTTGATCATCGATTCCAGAGTCAACACCAGATGACCAATGCTGTGACCCGCCTACATGCAGGAACGGAGTTGCAGCTCCCAGTGGCATCTTCCACTTGCCGTTTTTGCCCCTTTACCATTGCTGAAGGACTTGTAGAGTAATGGAATTGGCTGTAGATGTGGGCAAATCTTTCAGCCTGCACAATGGACATCTTTTAGGTTGAGTGCAGTTTGCATGGCACTGCTCCCACCCTATACACACAGGGTTCATCTGCCAAGGCTTAGAGAGCTGGGATGATGACAGCGAGGTCCTCCAGTCTGTAGGTTTTACATCGGACTGTTCTTGCCCTAGGCTCTGGGTCAAAAAAGAGGGAAAAGGACTGAGCTGTGGTTGTTGGTGATTGTGCATAGTGTGGTGTAGAGGAAAATCAAAGTGTGATCATCAATCAAATTGCAGAAGCCAATTATGTAATAGGAAGAAGAAGAAGAATGAAAGCTACACACAGCATACAGTATAGCAACCTGTTGGTAGTCATGGAATAATAATAATTGTAACTGTAATTGTATCAAGCACGGGTAAAACGCATGCCAAAAGAAATCTCAGTCCAAAAGTTTGTTTTTAAAAATATTTAGTGAAAGTTAAAAGCAAATAATCCACAAAAGAATAAAGAAAAAAGTAGTTACAAATGTAGAAAAAAATTTAAAAAAAGGGAAAATTGTATCTTCTCTAAACTTAGCTTTTCTTGAGAAACTTTAGTTATTTCTGCACTTAAAAGTTCTTTACTTCTTATATACTTAAAGATTCTTAGCTTCTTCTTCTGTACGCTTTAAATGTACGGCTCTGCACTTAAATTAAGTGCTGTTTTCTTACATATTACTTCACACACTCAAAAGGCCCTGAGACCTGTAGGCACGTAAGCACGGGCACGGTTTAAAACCATATGCCCTCTACAACTTACACATGGCAAGGCCGGTTGTTAACTGAAGATTAATGTTTAGTCAAAGCAGATAGAAATAGCTAGTCATCTAGTAAATATTTATGAATCTTATATAACAAGGAAAATGGCTCTTACAATAATAATAATAATAATAATTCATTTTATTTATAGGGAACTTTAAATTTGTAGTAAATCTCAAAGTGCTACATAAAAAATTTAAATAAAGGCAACACAAGTTAAAAACAGAGATAAGACAATAATAATTAGTAGCATTCTTGTTAATATGCTTTCCTAAATAGAAAAGTTTTTAGCTGTTTTTTTTTTTAACAGCCCACAATCTGCTGTGTTTTTAGGCTCTCTGGTAGGGCATTTCAGAGCCATGGAGCAGCCACTGCAAAGGCTTGATCACCCATTGTATGAAGTTTGTTCATAGGGGGGCTAAGGCAGTAGGATACACTCGTGAGTAAGCAGACAAAGTTTGTATATAATACGGAGGTGAATAGGGAGCCAATGAAGTGACCGAAGGATTGGTGAAATTTGTTCATATTTCCTCACCCTCATCAGGATCCTTGCAACACAAGTTTGAATTTATTGTAACTTTTGAAGGCTCTTATTGGGTATCCCAATGAGGAGTGCATTACAATAGTCCAGCCTGGAGGAGACAAAGGCATGAACCAGCTTTTCAGCATCACAGAGGGAGAGGCAGGGACGTAGTTTGGCTATATTTCGGAGATGAAGGAATGCAATTTTACAAATATGATGGACATGTGTATCAAATGACAGAGGGGAGTCTAACTTGACATCCAAATTTGTAACTGAAGAGTAGAGGGCAATGGTACGGTCAGAAAAGGAAATACAATTTACAGAGGTACGAAGTTGATGGGGAGTACCAATTAAAAGAACTTCAGTTTTGGTGCTGTTCAGCTTGAGGAAGTTCTTGGACATCCAAGCAAGAGGAAAAGGTTAATGGAGGTGTAGGGGAGGTTGAATCCAGTCTCACATAGAGCTGCATATCATCTGCATAACAGTGGAATGAAATTTCAAGGCTGCCGATGATGTGACCCAGGGGTAACATATACTGTAGATATTGAAAAGGGTCGACCCAAGGACTGATCCTTGTGGGACCCCACAGGTGACAGTATGGGTAGGAGATTTAGCATCCCCCAGGGCCACATACTCAGCCCTATCTGTGAGACAGGACTCAAACCACTCCAGAGCAGTGCCAGAAAGTCCAATTATATAGTGGAGATGATGGAGGAGAATATTATGATCTACTGTATTAAATGCAGCTGTGAGATCCAGAAGGATAAGGAGTGATGGACTCTGACCAGGGCTGTCTGTGTACTGTGAGAAGACCGGAAACCAGATTGAAATTTTTTAAACAGATTGAATTTTTTGAGGTGATCCTGACGCTGGACCAAAACAACCTTTCTCAAAACCTTAGACAAAAATGGAAAGTTGGAAATCGGATGATAGTTTGCTATCACTTCAGGATCCAAAGAGGATTTTTTTAAATGAGGTCTAATTTTTGAGGTTTTCAAGGCCAATGGGACTAAGGTGCTCTGGAGAGAGTGATTAATGATATCAGTAATAAGAGGGCTTAAATCTGATACATTAGCTTTTGCCAGAGGAGTAGGAAAAGGGTCCAGTGAACACGTTGAAGGCCTCATCCTCTGGATGATGCAGTAAACTTCTTTAACTGAGGTACAGAGGAACTGGGAGAGGCAGCCCATTGGCTTTGATATGGAAACATCCAACGATGGAGGGCTGGAAACTGACGATGAGGAGCAGATGATCTCTACCTTACAGGTGAAATATTCAATAGAATTATTACACTGCTCCTCTGTGAAATTATTACGGGTGTAGGTGTGAGGACTGAGTAAATGATTTATCATGGAAAAAAGTTGTTTGGAGTTTTCAGGACTGTTATTAATTAAATTTAAATAGTATTGAGATCTGGCGGTGGACAATGCTCTAGAGTAGTTTTTTTGTTTTTTTTCCTCGATAGGCTAATTTGTGGACTGTTAAACTGGTTGCAACAAAATGCCACTCAAGGGCCCTCCCAGCTGCTTTCATCTGTCGAAGCTCACTTGTAAACCACGGGTCAGATTTTACATATTAGGGCTAGAACCTTGCTCTTGACCTTAATCAAAAGCTAACAGTATGACCTGATATGTCATGAAAGATTAAAAATATTACAACAACCACAGGTAAAATGTTTGAAAAATACATAATACAGAGTGTAAGAATAAGAACAACAGATATAGATGTGAGCCACCTTTATTCATGTGTCCTACTATAATATGGTAGGGATACAGTAACACAACTATTACCTCTGCTACTTCATGAGTCCAGCATATTGTATTTGAACCCCACGCCTGATTTTAATTAATTAATTAATTAATTAATTGACTTATTTATTTATTTTGGATTAAGTTGTTCTGAGAATATATTATATTATATTATATTATATTATATTATATTATATACTGAGCAATTGAATGTTATCAAAAATGGGTCATGTGTCTTCTTGGCAACTGTAAATTAAATTAATTCCTCTTACTTACTGTCAATTAGAATAACTCCTTTTCCCCCAGCTCAAAAATGTCTCCTATAAAAACAATAAATTTTTCTTAAACAGTCTATATAGATATGTTGTGATTATATTTTAATCTCAATGCCTACACTCCATTAAAATGTTAAATTTACATTATCATGCCCTGATTTAGTTGGAAATGGAGTCTAGAGTCTACTGTATGTCATTATACATTATTATTCTTTACTTTCATGCTCTGTATTTGAACTTAGATAGGTAAATAACTATTGCTAGGAAGGGGAAAAAAAACAGGCCTTGCTCTTTACTAGAATTAATCCTCCCACTTATGAAATATGTATGTAATTGGCATTGCATTGTTATAACATCTTCCTTTATTTATTCCTCATCTCCACCTTCAGGCTTCACCCAAACTTCAGTTGCTATGATACCAGAATGGATAGGATTCCAGCTAGTCAAAGTTCAGCCTTGGGAATGTAATTTTCCAGCTGTACTTCAGAGAAGATAAGGCGGTCTAAAACTCCCTATTAACATCTAAATCTTACTTCGGAGGCACCGCTTAACTATCAATATTTACCTCAGTAAATCATCTCAGTTCTATAGGCATGAGTATAATACTGCAGAGGCTTGCTTTATTTTTGTCTTAGTGTTTTAAAATATTTTATTGACTCTTACCAAATAGTGGTGCTATGCTTTCATGAATCTGTCATGTCAGACAGTACTTGATATTCAGTCTAAATTACCAAGCATTGATTGCAACAATAATTTCAGTTATCCATTGACATCTTATGCTGTAAGCACTGTTATGCCAGCTAGTTCACTTTTTATCCATTTGTTCAGGCAAGAGTCAACTTGGGAATATGTGAGGTTAATAAATAATCCTAATCACTAACTAGTCTCCATGTACTTTGGATAATTCCTCTGCTCCTGGCAAATAATTCCTGCTATGTGTCCAAGGTGTGTTTTTGTGTCATTTCTCACTGGGCCATGTCTGGTATATTGTACCTCCAATGTGAGAAACCCAAGGTGTATCATCACCATACACACAAACCACCTCAAGAGGCTTCTCAGCCTGGAGATCTTCTCCAGTGTTGCTGAAATCCTTGTGGACAGCCATGCTGGTCATCATCTGCTACACCAACATGCACTCCAATAATCGTGCTGCTCGTGAGTGGTGGTAACTTGTTATGGCTGCTTCATTATCAATATGTTTTTCAGTATGTTCTGGAGAATTTGGCTCACTAATTTTGAAGTGGGGTTAGGTCTTCTTGCTTAGTTCTTTATGTCTTGTTATTGTTTTGTCGCCAGACTTGGATTATAAGAGACGTTCAAAGTTCCTCATGATTAGCCTTCTTGCCACCAAAAGAATTAACAGAACAGGAGACCAGAATGAAATGTACATTTGTGCCTAAAACATTTTGCTAAAGAGAGGATGAGAGCAGAGAAGCAGCCTGTCTCATTGAGTAGGGCAAGAAAAGTACCAGGAGGTTATGAGAGGTGCCAGCATGGAGGAAAAAGATATGGTACTGTAAACAGTAAAATGAAGAAGTGCAGGTTCTGCTTACTGGTGAATGCCAGCCCTTTTCGACCATTGGGGTCAATCAATATAGTAGAAAATGATAACACCCATAAGTTCCATGAATGGGATGAAGTGATCTCTACCTAAGAAACACAATATTTCATAATGCATTTCAGTGCTAGCAGAATGTGCTGTTTGTGCTTGATATCTATACAAATAACTGTCAAGTCCTTCCAATGAAAATTTTCCTCCATTTATACCAGTCAGATAATTTTAGCAGTTTAAAATATGCTTAAAACATTTCAGTAACTTTTTCATCTTATCAGGGGCTTAGTGGCCCAATAATGAGTGTTACTCTTTCAATGCACCCAGGGCATACATTGGTAACAAAAGCCCAATCGCTATCTGTGTTAAGTTTGCACATTGTTCCCATGCATGCCTGAACTTTTTCCTTCAATTTCACTTTCTTTTAATATCAAAGCCTTGTTTGTGTTAGATGAATGCTAAACTCCAAATTAGGTCTGAATGTGTGAGGGTGGTGTGCAGGAGGCTACTATGTGCCAAGTAGTATGGCCAGGACAAGCTCAGGCTCCATGTGGTGGGATTAATGGGCAGATTTATGCCACTGAAATATAATTTAATGTCAATATTACTAGTTTCCTTCTACCATTAAAGTAAATGGATGAGCTTTATGTAATAAGGAGGCTAGCTGAGACTCATGGAAAAATATGTTAAAGTTATATCAGATTGCCCTTAAGAAACTAGAAATGGAAATCGAGTCTACAGTCTATCATGTATCCTAATACATAATAATTCTGAGGGAATAAATTTAAAAGCTGCATTCCAATAAATCTTCCTATTTTCAAGCACATTATACTACCACAGTCACATTTTATTCACTCTGAAAGTGCAACAGTTTAAAAAAATCCATTTTGCCAGAAAGCAGTAGCTGTGAAAGCCAAGTGCAAGGTTAACCTACTTAAAATTTAAAGCCAAAATAATAATAATAATAATAATTCTCTATAAACTAGGCCCACTGGGGTTATGCAGACTTTACAGTTAATGGGTTTGTTCCATATTCTCTAATATGCCATCCTTTCCTGAAGCAGTCTGCCTTCTCTTTTAATGTTATTTTTAGAACGACTGCTCCAACTATGTCAGCCTCTCCACAAATCGTCTGCGGCAATACTTCATTAAATATTACATCACTTAAATCCATTCCAACCAGAAATATATCATACAAAACAAAGTAACCAAAATACTGTAATTTGACTTACTGCCGCACTGTCATATCCACAGTGTCAGCTTTTTGTGATTTTTTTTCTTTTTGTCTTTTTACTCTGCCATGGACAAAAATTAAATGTGTAAATGGAAACAAGCAAAATCCTGTTAAATGCAGATTCTGTCATAACAAAGAAAGAGAACCTATTTATTTTGATTTTTACAAAATTAAAACAGTGTTTACAACCTATTATAAACATGTCATTTTCAATTATTATAATTGTTTTTAAGGGGTTTCTTAAATAAAAATCTTTTAAATAAGTTTCTGTAGTTTGGTAAACAGAGAATCTGCATCAGAATAAAAGATTAAGGAACTAGCTGCATCTCATTTATTACAGTTTGCTAAATGTGAAAACTAGTGTCAACACTGGGGACCTGTGTGACCAAGCTATTGCCTTAAAATGATGCACCAAATTCTTCAAATTTCCTACTTATCTGTATTACTCTTTCTCAGTCTCTTATTGAGGATTTTGTATCAAGGACATTGTAGGTCATCAAAAAGATTTTAGAACATCAGAATCCAAGCTACTGTATATACACATGTTTGAAAGGTGGTTTATATTAGCCAACCTTTGACTGCTTTATCTTCCTTTCAAAGAAACGATGACTTGGGTGAGCTGAACAGCCTCCTGTTGTGCATCCTTTAATCCTGTTTCTGTTCAAGTTTATGATTGCATTCATAACAGTAAAACATTCTTTCACTAAATTTGATTAATGAAAGTTTAGAATTGAAGGAAACATCATTAATGATGGTGATAATCAAGACTTTAAACAGGATATATACTACATAATATGCTAACTGTTAAAGATTGCCTAGCATTACAGGACATATAGGAAATAATTTCAAGTATGTATTTTAGAATTAACTCTTTGAGGGCTATATATATATTTTTTTTCTGAAAAGCACACAAAGCAAAGGTTTCACATGTAAATCAACGTAAAACGTCTGTTGCTGTGGCTGCTGTCAGCTCCTGTTCAGCGTCTCTGGTGGTTGTGTAGGGTGACATACAAGAGTGGAGGAAGATGCACACAGGTAGATTACATCCTATGCAGAAGAATTAATCTGAAGAAGACTGAAGACTGCAAATTTGTGGCAGGGGAAAGTGTAGTTAAGTAGCATAGGATGGTGGTCTGTAGGATGATGTTGGAGATCAAGAAGAAGAAGAAGAAGAAGAGAGTGAGGGCAGAGCCAAGGATCAAATGGTGGAATTTGAAAAAGGAAGACTGCCAAGGTTGAGTTTAGGGAGAAGGTGAGACAGGCACTGGGTGGTAGTGAAGAATTACCAGACAGATGGGAAACTACAGCAGATGTAGTAAGGGTGACAGCAAGAAGGGTGCTTGGCATGACATATGGACAGAGGAAAGAGGAAAAGGAAACGTGGTGGTGGAATGGGGAAATACAGGAGAGTATACAGAAGAAGGGGATGGCAAAGAAAGAGTGGGGATAGTCAGAGAGATGCAGAAAGTAGACAAGAGTACAAGGGGAAGAGAGAGGTGGCAAAGGCTAAAAAAAAGGTGTATGATGAGTTGTATGAAAGGCTGGACACTAAGGAGGGAGAAAAGTGCCTGTACCAGTTGGCTAGACAGAGAGACCGAGCTGGGAAAGATGTGCTGCAGGTTAGGGTAATAAAGGATGAGGATTGAAACATACTCACAAGCGAGGAGAGTGTGTTGAGCAGATGGAAAGAGTACTTTGAGAGGCTTATGAAGGAAGAGAACGAGAGAGAGAAGAGGTTGAATGATGTGGAGATAGTGAATCTGGAAGTGCAACAGATTACCAAGGAATAAGTATGGACAGTGTAGCAGTAGAGGTTCGGATCCACCTCTTGAACCCTCAGGTACCACTCCAAACACCAAGTAAAAGTCCAAGACTCTTTTATTTTCTTGTAACACAGTGCACCAAGCACCTTCCCCTCTACACTATTCATACAGTAATTAAGCAATAATCAAACAATCCTCCTCTTCCAGACACTTAGCTACCCTTTCTCCCAGCTTAGCTCAATGTCTGGGCTTTCCCAGAGTCTTTTTATACCCCTTGACCCGGAGGTGTTCCAGCCCCACAGTCAACAAGTCCTTATCCCTTCCGGGTCAGGGTAAATAGTCCGTATCTTCACCCCGGAAGCACATCGTTTCTTCCTGTCACGGGATTATGACGCACTTCCAGGTTATAGGGCATATATGAGTCCACGAGCCTCCCTAAAGCGACTCCTTGTGGTCCCCAAGGTATCCAGCAGGGCTGTGTATAAAAACTACAAAGTCCATGAGGCCCTGCTGGAACGTCCATGCTGTCGGGAGAGCTCCTCCTGGCGGTCTGGGGGTGAGGGCCAGAAACTCTTGCCTGACATCCATCACCACAGCTATAAAGAGGATGAAACATGGAAAAGTCGCTGGTCCAGATGACATACCTGTGAAAGCATGGAGGTGTTTAGGAGAGATGGCAGTGGAGTTTTTAACCAGATTGCTTAATGGAATCTTGGAAAGTGAGAGGATGCCTGAGGAGTGGAGCATTGTACTGGTGCTGATATTTAAGAATAAGGGGGATGTGCAGGACTGTAGTAACTACAGGGGGATAAAATTGATGAGCCACAGCATGAAGTTATGGGAAAGAGTAGTGGAAGCTAGGTTAAGAAGTGAGGTGATGATTAGTGAGCAGCAGTATAGTTTCATGCTGCCGTGAAAGAGCACTACAAATTCAATGTTTGCTCTGAGGATGTTGATGGAGAAGTTTAGAGAAGGCCAGAAGGAGTTGCATTGTGTCTTTGTGGACCTGGAGAAAGCATATGACAGGATGCCTCGAGAGGAGTTGTGGTATTATATGAGGAAGTCGGGAGTGGCAGAGAAGTATGTAAGAATTGTACAGCACATGTACGAGGGAAGTGTGACTGTGGCGAGGTCTGCGGTAGGAGTGACGGATGCATTCAAGGTGGAGGTGGGATTACTTCAGGGATCGGCTCTGAGCCCTTTTTTATTTGTAATGGTGATGGACAGGCTGACAGACGAGATTAGACAGGAGTCCCCGTGGACTATGATGTTTGCTGATGACATTGTGATCTGTAGCGATAGTAGGGAGCAGGTTAAGGAGACCCTGGAGAGGTGGAGATACAATATGCTCTAGAGAGGAGAGGAATGAAGGTCAGTAGGAACAAAACAGAATACATGTGTGTAAATGAGAGGGAGGTCAGTGGAATGGTGAGGATGTAGGGAGTAGAGTTGGTGAAGTTGGATGAGTTTAAATACTTGGGATCAACAGTACAGTGTAATGGGGATTGTGGAAGAGAGGTGAAAAAGAGAGTGCAGGCAGGGTGGAATGGGTGGAGAAGAGTGTCAGGAGTGGTCTGTGACAGATGGATATCAACAAGAGTGAAAGGGAGGGTCTACAGTACAGGACGGTAATGAGACCAGCTATGTTATATGGGTTGGAGACGGTGGGACTGACCAGCAAGCAGGAGACGGAGCTGGAGGTAGCAGAGTTAAAGATGCTAAGATATACATTGGATGTGACAAAGATGGATAAGATTAGAAATGAGTACATTAGAGGGTTGTCTCAAGTTGGACGGTTAAGAGATAAAGTCAGAGAGGCGACATTGTGTTGGTTTGGACATGTGTAGAGGAGAGATGCTGAGTGTATTAGAAGAAGGATACTAAGAATAAGAGCTGCCAGGGAAGAGAAAAAGAGGGAGGCCTAAGAGAAGGTTTATGGATGTGGTGATAGAGGACATGCAGGTGATGGGTGTAACAGAACAAGATACAGAGGACAGAAAGATATGGTAAAAGATGATCCGCTGTGGCGACCCCTAACGGGAGAAGCCGAAAGAAGAAGATGATTTTTCATGGGCACTGTCATACTATGTTCTTGTATTCATGGGTGCTGCTATTATGGAGTGTCAGGACATGAGGATGCTCTGTGTTTGTATGTGTGATGCATGTGCTGTGTGACACATGACATCATTAAGGTAACACTAATAAAGCTACATTGATTTATCAGCCTGCAAACAATAAAAAAGATAGCATAAAAACTTGGCGAAGATAAAGGGATATTGTGAGAGACTTGTGCTCAAGTAATGAATACATTTACTGTAGGTTTAGATTCTTGTTTTGATTTAACTCTGTCTTTTGATTTCAAGTTTAGTGTAGGTTCACACACTGTGGTGACTGATCTTGATACTTTGTGTACCAACTTCTGCAGAAGCCAGACTATCTATTCATTAATAAGGCCCTAAGAAACAAAATTAAATCTCTACAAATCTCTTGTTAATATTTTTTCAAGAGGTCTTGCTTAGAAAATTCTTGTGAGACATGCCAGTAGGGGCCAGAATACAAACAGGAAGATCTGAGAGGAAGACAGGAACCAACCCATATGGCCAGTATTTGTCACTGTGTTGGAGGAAGACAATCAAAAATAGATAGATTCCTTTCATCTATCTAGTTTTCAAATCAATCTAATAAGGTTTTTGATTTTATTATTTGTCCTTGGTTCCACATTGCAAGGTTTATTATCTTTATTCAAACCCATTAAGTAAATTTTACTATATTTTACTATATTTTAAGGATACCTATACTACAGTGCACAATATGACCCTGCAAAAGCAAAAGCAAAGCTATTAGTGACATGACATTATGTACTTTAAAGAGAAACAGGCAAGAAGACTGGTTTTGCAGCTGCAGAACAGACTCAGCCAAAGTGCTTCAGTGCCAACTCTACCAGGTTACAAAACACCACATCAAAGATTAGAGAATAAAGAAGTAAAACATTTGACAAACAAGAGTAGGCTATTCAGTCCATCAGACTTATTTAGTTGGTTAATAGATCATTTGTCCCAGTGTCTTATTCAGACACTTCCTAAAGTTTATAAAAACAACCCTCCTGATGGATTTGAGGAATCTGATTATCTTGAAATGAACTAAGTGAAAGAAGGTTGAAATGAAACAAAGGAGGATGTGAAAGACATTGTAATGTTTAGCTAAATGTTATGAGCAAAAAAATAGAAACAAATCTATACTAATAAAAGGCAAAGCCCTCACTCACTCACTCACTCACTCACTCACTCACTCACTCACTGACTCACTCACTGACTCATCACTAATTCTCCAACTTCCCGTGTGGGTGGAAGGCTGAAATTTGGCAGGTTCATTCCTTACAGCTTCCTTACAAAAGTTGGGCAGGTTTTATATCGAAATTCTACGCGTAATGGTCATAACTGGAAGCAGTTTTTCTCCATTTACTGTAATGGAGATGAGCTTCAACGCCGTGGGGGCGGAGTTTCTTGTGACATCATCACGCCTCCCACGTAATCACGCAGTACATAGAAAACCAGGAAGACCTCAAAAAAGCGCTCAAGAAAACATGCATTATATAATTGAGAAGGCAGCTAAACAATAAGAAGCGAAGCGAGTGACATATACAACCATATTCATGAGTTCTGCTACTGAAACAAAGCACGATGTAAACCTACACTTTAAATTAAGTTCATAGACAGGCTGCGCTGGCGCTTGTAATTTAGTGCCTGCCCATATAAGGTCGTCCGTCAGCGCAATCCAATAGCAAACTGCCACGGGTAAATATTCACGGGTGAAGGACTGTGCTTATGGAGAGGAAGATGAGATGGTCAGGGTGGTGTTTGACACAAACTCAGCGAAACTGCGAGAGAAAGTTTTAAGTGCCAGGACTAAGGTAACATTAAATAAAGCTATGGACATAGCACGAGATGGCACCAGCACAGCTGGGAACCTTCGATGCATGTACACCGAGTGGCTCACGTGAACTGACGCAGTGCACAGATAAAAGCAACAGTTCCAAAGAGCGCTGAACAAAACCAATTACACAATTGAAAAGGCAGCAAAAATATGAAGCGCCTGATAAGCATATTCATAAATGCAGCTACTGTGGAAACAAAGCACATGGTGGAAAAGTCAATGTCCCGCTAAAGGAAGACAGTGTAAAAACCCGTGCATGCAGTGTGTCAGGTCTCAGATAAAGAAGAAGACGAGCTGTTTATTGATGCAGTAAGAAACGAATCGATGAATGAAACCTGTCATCTTTACAACGATTGACAAACACGGAATGTAACTTGAACACAACACATCCTACAAATACGAACCTGATTGAAAGAAATAATGATAATCAAATCCTTGATGACAGCAACACTCAGTAACACTCACAAAACAAATACTGTATATTGACAGTCATGTTACGCTATTTTTAAAATGTTCCCTTTTCTTTTCTACCTTTTTAACACACTACTTCTCCGCTATGATACACGGGTATATATATATGTATATATATATATCCAGCTCTACATACTCGAATAATGGATACTTTATTCGCCATCAATGATTGTTTTGGTAAAGCCATACTCAGTTTATTCATTAGATGAACGGTAAAAAGTAAGAGCGAGGGAGGATGACTCATTGAGGCATGCAGGCTGTAGTGCGCAACTCTATCTGAATTGCGCGATCACATTTGAAAAATATATCTTTTCAAGTTCTATTTAGTCCATATGTGTCAAACTCAAGGGTCGGGCCACATCCGCCCGGCGTAATTATATCCGGCCCGTGAGATCATTTTATATACTGTATTATTGTTATTAAAGCCCGGGTATATGAAGCGCTGGTAACACAATAAACTACAGATCCCATAATGCAGCGCTTCAGCTGCCTTGCCAACACTTACCGCGTAATCAAGTCTACCTATGATGCTGCAAGTTATTGCGGCTAGAGTTATTGCGCACTGAGTTTGCACGGCGCTTTGGTGACTTTGAAGAACAAAAAAAGTCCGTCTACATGCGGCTCGAACCTTGTGCATGTTTGGTAGCACATATCTGTGTGAGAAGCTCTTCTCAGTGATAAAGACTAACAAAACAGCACACAGGAGTCGCCTCACTGATGAGCACCTGCAATCCATCCTGAGAATCTCCACAACACAGAACCTCACACCAAACAGAAACGAACTTGTGGCCAAAAAGATGCCAGGCGCCCAGCTCTAAAATGACATATGAGCAAAGACAACTGAATGATTTGATTTGTTATTGCACGTAAGAGCGGAGTCAACTGCTTTAACAAACAGCGTATTGCACTGATACGAAATAGCTGTGTGTGTATATATGTAGATATGTATGTATATGTATATATATGTTTATATATGTGTGTGTGTGTATATATGTAGATATATATGTATGTATATATGTGTATATGTATAGATATGTATATATATATATGTTTATGTGTGTGTGTGTAAATATATATATATATATGACAACAACACTCATCACTCACAACAGTGACAAAACAATTACATTGACAATCAGGTTACGTTATTTTCAAAATGTTTCCTTTTCTTTTCATTGCTTCTTTAACACACTACTTCTCCGCTGCGAAGCGCGGGTATTTTGCTAGTGGAGAATAAAATGGATAGTTGATGCCAGTTCAACAATGAGAAATATACATTAACAGCTGAAAAAGATAATGACTACACCATACAAGAAAGTGAGCACCTGAGAAAATGTGACTAAAATTTGTGGTAGCTTCTTAGGACAAAGACTAAAGAAACATTGTCAGTGTACCTATAAATCCTTAAGGTTTAGAATGTGTACATCCTGCTAAATTCATATAGGAGCTATTCACTGGGGCAATAAGAGGCAATGTCTATGAACACTGAGTAATCACTGTTACAAAACAAAGTACTGTTCACAAGTAAAATCAAAACAAGTATTGCCTCTATGTTGTTAAATAAGAGATGTGTTGTTACCAAAACTGAGACACTAAAACCATATAAAGAGTCGTAAAGTAGAAAGATATGAGTTGTGAATCAGAAAACAAACTACTAAGAACAGAACAATGAGGTTGCTAACTGGATGAATCTGTAACGGCTGACCCCTTTCCCAGCCGGCAGCAAAACCTCCAAGACCTGTGGCCTGGATAATTTACTGAGGTAGAATCTAAATATCAAGCCGTACCTCTAACAAATAAACTTTTTCCCCACAATCGACAGTGTAAATACAAGCACAACAGAAAAGCAGATATGTAAAATTAAACTGATTAATTGTATTAAATGAAACAACAACAAGAAATATGCAAAATAAATAAATAGAGGAAAAAAATATATATATATATATATATATATGTAACCCTCCACCACATCAACAACGTGACACCACCATATATAAATACAACAAAACCTTCCTTGCGAATAACAACAATGAATGATAAATGGAATGAATGATCATGAATTACAATCTGGTTATAAAAACTGTCCTGCAGACGGATGACTGTACGAGAGATAAGTGAGTTGTTTGAATTTCCCGGCAAATGGAGCAACATCACCGTGTTTCCTCGGCACGTGGTGGATGATGATCCGACTCCGGGGTCTCTGCAGATAAGAGATGGAAGACAGTCCGGCGGAATGAAAAACAAACTAGGGTAAAAGTGCGATGTGAAAAACAGCAGGTAAGTTGATTCGTGGTTCTGAAAAAATTGTCTCCTTCTTTCTCCTCTCCTCTCCCCTCCTTGTTTCCTCCTGATTGCTTAAATAGTCCTGTGCTGGATGTAATTAAATGATAATTAACAGGTGTTTTCCAGGTTTGGGGCTGCGGTTTCCTTCCATCATCTGTCCCCCTTTGTATTTACGGGGACGACATTTACTGACGCACACAAACAGCAAACGGGACGATGGAAACAAGACGTACTCAGTACTAACATTTGATACTATTACTATGTAGCCCTGCTACAAATCTATAATCCCAAATGCTGTGTGGAGTTATAAAGCCAAGTGTCTGGGATGAAGCACATAGTGGATTCTGGGAGGCAGCCCAGGACCTCATCTGGATCTTTCCTTATCTGTCGGAGCGGGAGCGGTGCCTCAGTGAGTGTCTTCAGTGGCTCTCTTCTATTTATTTTTTTTTTTAAGCACGGCTGTGTTGCCGTGTGTGTACATGCCTCGCACTGCTGTGTTGTGTTGCCACAAGAAAAAAATTGTAGGTCTCTGCATCACAGACACACCACTGCCCAAACCCGACACAGACAGACATGGTACATTTTTATTTTTTCCTTCTTCTCCCCGTGGGAAATGCTTTCCCCCATTTCCCTTGTGTACAACACAGTCACAAGCACAGCACAAAACACATTTCTCTATCTGCCTGCCTCCACTCCTCCTGACAAGCTTCGTCCTCTTCCACCCGAAACTGACTCCCAGAGTAGTGGCAACTGGCTTCTTTTATAAGGCACCTGGAAGTGCTTCAGGTGTTCGTTGACCCACTTCCAGCAGCACTTCTGGCTGTGGCGGAAGAGCTGCAAATAAGGGCTCAGCAGCAGCTGCAGCCCCCCTGGTGGCACTCACTGAACTCAACAGGGCTGCATCAAAATCCAGCTCCCATGGAGCCCTGCAGGAGTCCGAGGAGCTGCTGCAACACAGGGGAGCTGCCACCTAGCTCTCCGGGGGACATAATGCCCTGTATACGCTCCATCCCCCGGTCCTTCCAGTGTGAAGGCATATATTGTGACACGTGAGTCACTATCTTGTACCCCAAAAAGGAGGCTGAGTCTCAGTACTTTAGCAAAACCAGCTTTATTCAACTTGAAACCGGGACAGCACTGTTATTTATTGTAGCGGGATCTACCACTCTCCTACATGCAGAAATTGCAAACGGGCAGGGTTGGTGCCAGGTCAAGTTATACTGTTCACTGCATTTATAATGTCCCTTGCACCACCCATCAGCAACAGGAACTTATAGCACAACCGCGATCAGCTCGTAGTGGTTTCCACAGCAGTATGCTGCAGCGCTGTGAACAGGCGATTGCCTCTCCACAGACGCGGCAATCATGCTTCAGCGTGTTGTCCTATTGGTGGGGGGGATAGGGGGTCCCAAGAGAGATCAGAAACCTCACATCTTCCCCCTTAGCTTTGTTCACACTGGTGTGGGCAAAGCGACTGTCTAAGTTGGGCTTGGCCAGGCGAGATGTTTGATTACAGTCATGGGTATTTTTTGATATATTAATCAATTATTGTACATTATATATGTTTTGGTTTATTTCGGACATTATAGTTATTCTTTCATCAGTGACACAATCTCATCACCATTTTGTCAACTGTGTTACAGACACAGGCATATTATTTACCATTGTCAGGTATGGTGGCTGGTCACATGATCAACTTCAGCCATGTCCTTCATCACTGTGTGAATATATTTAATATACAAGTCCCATTTCCTAGTTTGGGCTAAGAAATCTTAAAGATAAGGAACAAAGACACATCTTGTATAATGCTTGTCAAGGTAAATCAACATTAATGACTGAAATGATCTTTCTGCTTCATTTTATATATTTCATGTCTAGTTCTTAATATCCCTTGCTTTCTGACATTGGTCTTTCCTTGAAAATGCAAATTGATTCTCCTAAAACATATTTATCTCCTATTTAATGTCTTCCATATTCCTGCTCCATAAGCAACCATAACATTTACTCTTCTGACGTGTTTTATTATTTTTGCCAATAATACTTAAGCATAACAGTTTTTATTTTATTATTTTTTTTCTGTGTCTATTTTCTTTGTCTTCTTTGTATTTTCATTTACCAATGAATACTTCATTTCAAACTGTATGAATGTAATGTATATTTTTCTGTTAAATACTGCTCCAGATGTTTTTTCAATACTTTGTGACATCTTGAAGGACTGGTAATTGTTCGATCTTAGCCTTGTTTGGTAAGGCAAGACAAGGAGGTTCCGGGGGCCTTAGGAGGATTAGGTGGTTGGGGCGGAAGCTTGTCAAACTTTGTTAGCCAGCATTGATGTCTGTTAGATTGTTTTCGTTTTCGTATATGATTGTATATTAGAACAATCTAGACGAGAACAGGCCATTCAGCCCAACAAAGCTCGCCAGTCCTATCCACTTGCTTCCTCCAAGAAAACATCAAGTCGAGTTTTGAAAGTCCCTAACGTCTTACTGTCTACCACACTACTTGGTAGCTTATTCCAAGTGTCTATCGTTCTTTGTGTAAAGAAAAACTTCCTAATGTTTGTGCGAAATTTACCCTTAACAAGTTTCCAACTGTGTCCCCGTGTTCTTGATGAGCTCATTTTAAAATACAAGTCTCGATCCACTGTACTAATTCCCTTCATAATTTTAAACACTTCAATCATGTCACCTCTTAATCTTCTTTTGCTTAAACTGTAAAGGCTCAGCTCTTTTAATCTTTCCTCATAATTCAACCCCTGTAGACCTGGAATCAGCCTAGTCGCTCTTCTCTGACCTTTCTAGTGCTGCTATGTCCTTTTGTAGCCTGGAGACCAAAACTGCACACAGTACTCAAGATGAGGCCTCACCAGTGCATTATAAAGGTTGAGCATAACCTCCTTGGACTTGTACTCCACAGATCGTGCTATATAACCTAACATTCTGTTAGCCTTCTTAATGGCTTCTGAACACTGTTGGAAGTTGATAGCTTGGAGTCCACTATGACTCCTAAATCCTTCTCATAAGGTGTACTCTCGATTTTTCGACCGCCCATTGTGTATTCAAACCTAATATTTTTACTTCCTATGTGTAATACTTTACATTTACTGACATTAAATTTCATCTGCCACAAATCTGCCCAAGCCTGTATGCTATCCAAGTCCTTCTGTAATGATATAACGGATTCCAAATTATCTGCTAATCCACCTATCTTGGTATCATCTGCAAACTTAACCAGCTTGTTACTTATATTCCTATCTAAATCATTTATATATATTAAAAATAGCAGCGCCCTAGCACTGACCCCTGTGGAACACCACTCTTAACATCGCCAGTTCTGATGAGGTTCCTCGCACCATCACCCTCTGCTTCCTGTGTCTGAGCCAATTCTGCACCCATCTAAAAACATCACCCTGAATTCCCACTTCTTTTAACTTGATGCCCAACCTCTCATGTGGCACCTTATCAAATGCTTTCTGAAAGTCCAGATAAATAATATCATAAGCTCCACTTTGATCGTATCCTTTTGTTGCCTCCTCATAGAATTCCAACATGTTAGTAAAACACGACCTCCCCTTCTGAACCCATGCTGACTGTTCAGAATAACTCCTGTCCTTGTCATGTGTTGCTCAATCTTATCCTTAATAATTCCTTCCATTAATTTTCCTGTGATGCTTGTTAAGCTTACTGGCCTATAGTTGCTTGGATCTGCCCTGTCACCCTTTTTATATAATGGGATGATATTTGCCATTTTCCAGTCCTTTGGAATCTCTCCAGTGCACAGTGACTTCCTAAAAATATGTGTCAAGGGTTTATATATGTACTCACTAGCCTCCTTAAGAACACGAGGATAAATATTATCTGGGCCTGGTGATTTGTTTGATTTTATCTTATTTAATCTGAGCAGCACTTCTCCCTCTACAATTTCCAAATCCCTCAGTACCTCCTTAGTAGTTGTGTTTACCTCTGGCAGGTTATCCACTTGCTCACTTGTAAACACCTCAGAAAAATGTAAGTTTAGGGCATCTGCTATTTCATTGTCTGTATCTTTTAATTTCCCCTTTACTATTCCTGATGAACTTGACCTCCTCCTTAACTGTTCTTTTACTACTAAAATACTGAAAGAATCTCTTGGGGTCTTCTTTCGCCTTATCTGCTATATTCCTCTCCAACTGTCTTTTAGCCTCTCTGATATCCTTCTTAATGGTTGCCCTCATTTTCTCATATGCGCTACGGTTCTCTTTGATGTTTCATGTCTGTTGCATCATGACAAAGTGTAAACATTAAAAAATTTGCCAAAATTGCAGTCTATTTTATTTGTCATATACAAATTATTCATATAGTACAATATGCAGTGAAATGCTTAGTTGCTCATTTCTTATGACTGTGTCTTGAGACAAATCTAAAGAGAAAAACAATGCTACATAAATTTATAAATTCAAATATTACTGACAGAATTATAAAAATGTAATAATAATAATAACAATAGATTACTTAACTTAATGTGAGAGAGTTAACAATAGGGCATCATGTATTTCTAGGCACTTTCCCAATTTAACATATGAATGGACTGTGGGAAAAACTGCTCAGTCTCTCTGAACTCGACTTTACGCATTTACCTGACCGCAGCAAAGAGGCCATTGTTGGGATGACTGGTGCCACAAATCATTTTAATTGCCCTGGGTTGGTGTAAATGTCCTGGAGGTTAGTGAGTGTAGACCCTATGCTTGTGATGTGTTCAGCTGAATGCATCACTCTCTTCAGACACTTGCGGTCCTGCTGCATGCTATTTCCAAACCAAGCGGTGATACTTCCTTTCAGAATACTTTCAATAGTGAATGTATAGAAGTATCTGGGAGGGCAGTCTGAAATCTCTGAGGCATCTGAGGTGGTACAGATGTTGCCATACCTTCTACACCAAGGTGCTGATGTGCTTGAACCAGGTCAGATCTTCCTTGATAATAACATCAAGGTACCTGAAACTTTCCACCCTCTTTACCCGAGTGCTGTGTAACATATGTGTGCATGGGAGACAGATAAAGGGCTCAATTGAGGGTAATTCCACTCCAGACCAGGAGGTTGAGGAGTGCACTAATCCTTTCTCTTTTTCCACTGCAGACCAGTTACGGGAAATTACGCTTGGCCCTGATGACTTCACTTCCAGTTTCTGGGGCCCCGATGACATCACTTCCAGCCCAAGCCCAGATGACCTCACTTCCTCTGCCATTCTTTAAAGACACCATCTTTACCTCACCTAAACAGTTCTGTTTTGGACTCCAATCTGTACACAACTGTACTATCTATTTCTCAACCTTTTTGCAGCCAGGTTGAAGTATATGGGAGGCTGCCCCAAAACTTTGTGTGTCTTTTTTGTCGTTCTTTGACAGTTGTTAATACCGAGGTAATGTTTCTGCTGTTTCCTCCCAAAATCCACATCTCCTTTGTGTTGCTAACATTCAGAAGAAGACTCTTGCCCTGATGCCAGTGTGACAGATTCTCCACTTGATTCAGTTAATCCTGTTCATTGTTGTTAGATATCATGCCTAAAACAACTTTGTCAAAATGGTGAAATGTATGATTATTATGCACCAGAGCCACTGAGACCAGCATCTCTGTCTTTGTGTTTTCAGTGTTGGTTGCGTAGTTTAAGCAATTAATGCACCACTGGATTCCTAGTAAACTGGCTATTGTTACTGACTGAATTACTGACTGAATCACAGAGCATCTGTGACCATTATCTGGAACACCAACAGAAGATATAAAATTATGCAGCTGAAAATCTATTGTGATATTTTATATACATTGCCTTATCGTATACTTAACTGGAAGAATCCTAAACCACCTTTTAACTCAACAGGACAGTGATGTCTTGTATACTATAGAAAATTCCCTACCAGAACGATTCATAACCTTTTTTTTAGAATTTGGAAAGAATCTGTTGTGTGGTGAGGAAGGCAGGCTCTATTGTAGGCACAGAGCTAGGTCTCAACCTAACATCTTTGATGTTCAGGTATACATGAGGGACTAACTTACTTTAGTTACCTTGTTCACAGAGGTTTAATTCATGGTATCTTGTTTTAAATGTTTGGTTGTTTTGCCTAAGGCCTTATGGATTATAATGTCTTTATTGGTTGGCTTTTTTTTGATCTCATGCAAACCTCTTACATTTCCCGTCAAGAACAGTTCCTCTTGTATCTGTGAAATTGTAATTTCTTCTCCCTTTTCACCCATAAACCATGCTACCGTCTGTATTTTCTGTTCATTCCAGTTTTCTTGCTGTCCAATTCGGCTGCATTTATTTTGCAATTGTGCAGCCTCTTTCATCACTCAAGCTTGGCTCCCACTTGCACTTATCACTATTAGAAAGAAGGCAGACATTGTTTTTTGATGGTAGTGAGTTATTTTTTTAAGGCATTCAAGAAATTCACTCCAACCTTTATTCCACCTCTATTCTGACTCTCCTGTCTAAAACCACTGTGTGTATTATTTCATCTTAGCTCAACTTTTAAATGTTAATCATCTTGTAGAATCTTTCCAGTCATGATTTCAACCCCATCACATCTCGCATGTATGCATTCTTTCAAAAACATAACCACAAGGCCAAGTATCTTCTTATGGGATCTCCAGCACATTTAAAAGCACAAATCCTTCTCTTTGAAATACTGAATGCTGTCAAATCACTAGTTCATAATCTGTAAAAGTACTTGATGTTATATTTGACAGTAGTCTGTGTTTTAGAGGCAAGGAAGACTTGATTTGGCCATTTACATTCGTCTAATTCTACCTGTCCTTGTTATTCCTTGAAATGCTTTTGAACACTTTCATTAGCATGAATCTAAATTGTTACAATTCCCACTTGGTATTCTGTTACAAAGTCCCAACACACTGCAACAAATTCAAAATGTAGCCAGTAGAGTTCTCACTTGGACCAAAATAATGATCATACTGTATTTAATTTCTGTTGACCCTATAATATCGACTTCCAGTCAAATACAGAACTATTAATAATACTTTCCTTTAAATGTACAAATTGTTGGTATCCTTATCCCAGAAATTTGGATGATAAACTGGACTGGACTGCCAATACTGATGCTCTTTGCAAAGGAGGACAGAGCTGACTGAACTTCCTTAGAAGGCTGGCGTCCTTCAACATCTGCAATAAGATGCTGCAGATGTTCTATCAGACGGTTGTGGCGAGCGCCCTCTTCTACGCGGTGGTGTGCTGGGGAGGCAGCATAAAGAAGAAGGACGCCTCACGCCTGGAGAAACTGGTGAGGAAGGTAGGCTCTATTGTAGGCACGGAGCTGAACATTTTCACATTCATGGCAGAGCGACGGGCACTGAGCAGGCACCTGTCAATCATGGAGAATCACTGAACAGGATCATCTCCAGACAGAGGAGCAGCTTCAGCGGCAGACTGCTGTCACTATCCTGCTCCACTGACAGAATGAGGAGATCGTTCCTCCCCCACACTGTGACTCTTCAATTCCGGGGGGGTAAACGTTAACACTGTACAAGATTATAGACTGTTATACCTGCCTCGCACTCTCTCCTTGCATTTTTATTACTCTTTAATTATTATTGTTTTTATCAGTATGCTGCTGCTGGAGTATGTGAATTTCCCCTTGAGGATTAATAAAGTATCTATCTATCTATCTATCTATCTATCTTATTTGCATTCCTTAACCCGTATAGTTCACCATTTAAATGATGCTGGCCATTCTCCAATAGTTCCACATAAACAGTTAACACACTGAAGAATTATGTGGAAATAAATCTGTTAGTATACTGTAATTTCTTCCCATGGTGCAGCCTCCTTCATTATCTTTAATGTAAGCTGTAACTATTATGCATATTGTTATAAAATAACGACTATAAATGTGACTAAAATTTCTGAAGACTTAAGGTTACTAGCAGCATTTACTGTTATCTAGACCTAACTGCATTTATAGTTTGAAAATTTCCTTTTAAAAGGGTGTGTGAGGAGGTACAGTAAAGTAACTAATTAAAAGGGATGGCTCACAGTGGCCTTTATTTAAAAAAATCAGTGAATAATGAAATGACTGCTGTTATTTTTATTATGTCATACACAATGTAAAATAGCATACCATGGAAAATATAAAACTTTACAATGATTTTGTAAATTAATAAATGGATGCCAGTAAGTGGAATGGTTTCTTGACCCCCTGGGCATAGAAGTGAACGGGAGAATGAAGACGAACCTGAGTGCTATTATGAACAAAGCTGACACACTAACGCTGAATACTTTCGAGTAACAAATTATCCAGCAGAACTGTGTCAAGAAACGCTACTGGGGCTATCATATACCAGCGGGAATATGCCTGCATAATACCTCACTGCTACTGCTATGTCAGAAGTTTTCTTTCTTTTTAGTTGTCCTACTTTTTAGTCATTATGATATACAGTATGTGAATGTGTGTGTGTGTGCATGTTTATTTATTTATTTGAAGATCTTCTTTAAAAACACAAATTTCCCCCTGGGGACAAATAACATTCTTTCTACCTCTGCATTTATCTTTATTATTATGTAAATGTATATTTCTATTTTACTCATTCATTATTACTATTTTTTTGTTTTCATTTTATTTTTTATCCTTTGTAATTGCACTTATTTTCCTAAATTCTTGTAAAACACACTGAGGTAAATATCATGTATTAAAACATACCACAGAAATAAATGTTGTTTTTGTATGAGGCTTCTGTAAATAAGAGAATTAATTATTTTCTAATCTAATAAGCACTGACCTTTCAGAAAAAAACAAAACGAGTAAGAGTACTTTTTTTTTTCTTCAAAAAAGCCTTTATATTGAGTGCCATTTAGACATGCATACACAGATCTGTGAGTGGTTCCATCTGCTTCTGTGCATATTCTCCATGACAGACAAATTTTAAAAAGTTTTTTGAGAGGCTTTGGTTTTGCAAAAAGTGTCATCCTTATCAGAACAATCTGTGCTGAGCTGAGCACCTGGCCATATGGGCTCAGTTTGTATCTTCATGCAACCACTTTAACAGCATATGAGCTGTAATCGTGTTGAGTAATAGTAGGCACAAGCTTCAAAAGCATATTTTAAGAACCCTAATCCTTTGAAAGCATGAACAGAATAACACAGAAAACATTGCTGTCAACTTTGCTTGCCTTATTTACTTCATAACGGTTCAGCAAATGTGGCATTTTTAAACTTTATTTAGCCAACTATTATGACATAAAGCATTGCGAGAATTTTATAGCAGACAAATGCAATAGTGGAAAATGTAATAGACTTGTAAGTAATGTAAAATGACAAAAAAGAGTCAGAATGAGGTTTGAGGTTCTGGAGGATGCCCCATTTAGTATAAGCATCCAAAAGAAAAACACAAACGTGCAATGAGCAATAACAAACCACATAGGAAAGAGAAGCCTTCTGGTGGTGGAGCCCCATCCTACACAGAAGCTGGTCAGATAATGATCGTAGAATTCTAGTCAGATGAGGACTTAAGTATTGGTGGCACTGTCCACCGGTTCAAAATACAATATTTAATACTCATATTTCAAGTGTACATTACAAAATTACCAAATATTTGATGAAAACAGGTCAAGTCAGCCCAGCAAAGTTTGGCAATCAAATATGAATGTCCCAAAAGTTCTACTGTCTACTACACTGCTTGATAATTTATTCCATGTGTCTGTGATTCTATGGGTGGAAAAAAACTGTAAGGCTGTGTTCTTGTTGAACTCATTTTGAAGTAACAGTCTGTGACACCCCGTGTAATGGCAAGGTTGGCACCAGACTACACAGTTGGCATCTTGTAGTTCGGGACTGACCCGGGATCAGACTTGAGAGATGTCAGACACAGAGAAACAAAAAGGTGGTATTTTTCAAAAATGAATTTGGGCTTTATTTACAGGTTCACAAAAAAAAAAACAATATCCCTATCAAAAATTAGAGAATGAATATTTACAGTTAATTTGCCAATCCCAAAATAAAAAATAAAGACAAAAATGTATATACACAAAATGGTAGGCTTCCTAAAGAAAGAAAACAATCAGGCATAAACTCTCCATCCATCCATCCATTATCCGACCTGCTATATCGTAACTACAGGGTCTCGGGGGTCTGCTGGAGCCAATCCCAGGCAATACAGGGCACAAGGCAGGAAACAAATCCAAAGCAGGGCGCCACCCCACTGCAGGGCACACACACACCAAGCACAATTTAGGATCGCCAATCCACCTAATCTGCATGTCTTTGGACTGTGGGAGGAAACCGGAGCACCCGGAGGAAACCCACGCAGACACGGGGAGAACATGCAAACTCCACGCAGGAAGGACCCAGGAAGGACCCGGGAAGCGAACCCGGGTCTTCTAAATGCGAGGCAGCAGCGCTACCACTGCGCCACCGTGAGGCAAGATGAAACTTTACAAAGCAAAGTTCAAAGAATATTTATAAGAAAAAAAAACAAAAGTGTATCTACAAGAAAACCAATGTGTACCAAAAAACTAAAATCTATATAAATACCTCCGCCAAAACAATACAATAAGTAAGAGATATCTATACTATTATACAAAAGAAAATATATACAAGTAAGGCACAAGCTGCTGTTTGGTATACTTAAAGCTAAAAGAAATTGCTATACCAACCGCACTATCCACACCACTTAGTTTAAAGATGACTCCCTAGAGCCAGAAGTGCCTCATACTCAGGGAATAAATCCTACAGTCAATCCTGCTACATGCCGCTGTCTTCCAACCTATAGCAGCTGACTCTGTTACATTTCTGCACAGGTGCTATGCTCAAACCCTGCAAAACAGTTACTTTTTCTGTAACTTACTTGTGACTTTCTAATGGGATCCCCTTCTTAAAAACTAATGCTCCACAAAATTAACTAAACTAAAATGTTCCTCACTTTTCTCTTTGCCTGGGAGACACTCGACTTTATTACAGGGTACATGCAGCATCCTCCAGCAGACCTGACCTGGAGGTGCGACTGCCCTGTCGCCAGTGTTGCACCACACTTAACTGCTGAAGGCAAAGTTAACATCCTTGCGGAAACACACCCCAAACTTCAACAATTTAAATAGGTAAGTGCTTTTCTTTTTATTAAGTAAAAGTTGTCCTTACACTATTCTTAGATCTTTTTTTTTTCTCTTTAAAGTGGTAATTCCCAGCAGGCAGATTACCACACAGTCTAGATTCACTGTATTAATTCTTATAAGAATTAAATAAACAGTTTAATTTTTGCTTTTGTTTGCTTAAACTGAAAATGTCCCACTCCTCCAATCTCTCCTCATAACACATACCCTGCAGTCCTAGAATTAGCCTGGAATTTAGTTGCTCTTGTTAGGACTCTCCAGTGCTGCTTTGTTTTTTTGTAGTCTGGAGACCAAAATTGCATGCAGTGCTCCAGGTAGGACCCCACTAGTATGTTATAAAGCTTAAGTAAAACTTCCCTTGACTTGTACTCTACACATCAATTTATATAACCTAACATTCTGCTAACTTTCTTAATGGCTTCTGAACACTGTGGGACACTACACTTATCTCCACCCAATTCTGATAAGGTTCTTTGCACCATAACCCTCTGCTTCCTATGTTTTAGCCAATGATGCTAATTCTACACCTATCTAAACACTACACATTGATCTCTAACTTGTTTTAATTTTGTAGCCACCCTCTCATGTGGTGCCTAATCTTGAATTTAGGAAAGCATTTGATAAATAATATCATATGCACCAGTTTGATTGTATTATTTTGTAGCCTAATCATAGAATTCGAGCATGTTAGTAAAATACAACCTCTCCTGTCAGAACCCATACTGACTGTTCACTAAAACTCCTGTTCTTGCTATGTGCTGCTCAATCTCCCCTTTAATAATTACATCCATTAATTTAATTGTGATGGACATTAAGCTTACTTGATCACCTTTCTTGAATAACCTTGTAATATTTGCTGTTTTCCAGTCCCTAGGAATTTCCCCAGTGTGCAGTAAATTTTAAAAAATGTGGCATGACTAATGTATACGATTCCTTGCTCTTCTGCACTTCCATCACTAGAATGACTGTTTACCTGCCCATCTATTTTGCTACTTTACTATCAAACCCACCTCCTACACTGTACTTAGAATAAATGCTTTCTTCCTTATAAATGAAATCTTACGCTTTCACTCTCTACTAGAGCTAACACTTTCTGGTATGAGTGCTATGTACTGCTCAGGTCAATTATTCTTTATATACCTTAATTTCTTCCTAGTAAGTAATCACACTTATTCTTAATCAGCGTCATAGTGACCTATAGTTGACTACTTGCTGTCTTGCTGGAATCTGCAACCACATTCTACACTCTGTACCCTTGCAAACACTATAGGTTTGAACAAAAGTAACTTTTCCAAACACTCAGCTATCTTTTCTCCAGTGTAGGTGGAAAAAAACTCTTCTCCATATATAAAAAAAAAAACTGTAAGAATTCCTGCATGGCTCCTAAGCAGCAACTAGAAAAAGCTGAACTTTTTAGAAGAATAAGTTGCATTTTAATTAACTCCCACAAAGAAGTAACTTGCAACACTCAGCACTTCTTCCACTTCAACATGCAAGGATGATTTCAGCATGTAAGTCAATCATAGTCTCAGCGTCCTCTGTGTAAATTTACTGTAAATTGCTGGCATTTTGTAAATTACTTATGTATATTAAAAAACTTACACATCATCACAGAGCTACGTTTCAAGAAGTCATGATGGTGAACAATCTTTGTCTTCAGGTCATTTGAGAGTTCTTTTGTGACCCCCATGTTGCTACTCTTCAGAGAAAATTAAAGGAGGAGGGAAACTTACAATTGACCCCCTTAAATACTCTTTCTAATTATAGGATTCACCTGTGTATGTAGGTCAGGGGTCACTGAGCTTACCAAGCCAATTTGAGTTCCAATAATTAGTTCTAAAAGTTTTAGAATCAATAAAATGACAATGGTGCCCAAATTTATGCACCTGCCTGATTTTGTTTGAACAATTATTGCATACTTTCTGTAAATCCAATAAACTTCATTTCACTTCTCAAATATCATTGTGTGTGTCTCCTATATGATATATTTAACTGACATTTTTTATCGTAACAACCAACAATTTATACAGGAAAATAATGACTATTAACAAGGTTGCCCAAACTTTTGCATCCCACTGTATATATATATATATATATATATATATATATATATATATATATATATATATATATATACACAGTATGTAGTACATTAGTGGATATATATTTACACAATAATCTCTCTTTTTGTTTGAATTTGAATATCTCAGGAGAATGTGAAAAATACCAATAATTTTAATGAATAAATGCTCTTTCCTTTGATAAATTCTTGTGTGTAATGCATTAAGTAGACAAATAAGAGTTTTGAGGAGATAAAAGGACAGGTGCAGCCTATATCTGGCATTTTGAAAGTGCCGGAAATATCATTAAAATCTCGTAGATTAAACACCTGTCATACAGTTTCCGAAGAGTATAGAAATGATGTTTTCTTGTAAAGCAGTTTTCTTAAAACATAGCGTCTAATTATACTGCCACCATCACGTTGACAGCATCATGAAATAACATTCAAGTTTTAAAAGTGCAATCTATACTAGAGGTCTTCACTCATTTTAGAAAGGCTAACAGAATTATTAAATACCTCAGGCATCCTTCATAGTTACTTTTCCCTTTCTTCTCTGTTCTACTGAACTGTATAGGACTTTTAATACTATTGTGGAAAAAACCTTCTTCAGTTTTCAAAGAAGTCATTCTCTGAGACCAGATGAAAATGCAGAACAATTCTTTATTTGTACGCAAGTATGCACAAATGTCTCAGTCCATGGAGTGAGCACTCAATAAAACAATTCATTGCTTTAATGCTTTTCTGTTACATTACCTCATCTAATATATCGCGTCATGTGACTCTTAATATGCATAATATGAAGAGCTTCATCCAATCAACAAATGCCACCAGTATTTTCTGACTCCTGTAGACTCTTATTAATCTGAATATTGCTTTGTAAATAGGAGTGATCTGCGGATTATTCTTTTGATTTTAGCACCGCTTCATGGGAGGGGTGTTCGGGCTATCCCATTAGTTTGTTTCTGCTTTCAAGAGGGGTGTTTGTTACTCATCTAATTCATTTTAACCTTAGCAACTATCTTGCTGGCTCCTCTAAGATTAGGCAAAAGGCTTGCATGCCTAGGCCTAAAACAACATTTAGTTAACCCTTTAGTTACATTCAATTCTTACGCTTATGATTAATAATTCATTGTTATAACTTTATGTAAGTATATGCTTGCATAAAATTTTAAAAGTATATCATGTATTGTTTAAAAATATTTATTAAAATTGTATAATACTTAATTTAATAGATTAAAATTTTTCTACTGTATACATTGTCAGATGTAGAATACTGGGAAAAAAATCATAGGAACACTAGAATTTCTATATACAGTACATGTCTTAAAAGTTTCCTTTGTGTCTTCTCTATTAATGTGTCAGTATAAAACAGCAAATTTCCGATTTTAGAACATTTATTTTCTAAAAAAGTAAAATGTTACTGACAACTGCTTGTATTTTTTACCAAATAATTATTAAGTAAATATGCAAACACAACTTACAGAAAATAAAACATAACCATAAAATGTCAATACAAGATTAAAAAAAAAATCCTATAGTCCCTAGCTCACCCCACACAAAGTAATCAAGGAGGAGAGATTGTAAAGCAGCACAAAGGAAAGCTATGTGGTCAATAAGTAAAGCTCAAATCCAGGTGAGTTTGAACAAGTTGTATGTATATATGATTGAACACCGAATATTTGAGATGGTCACAACCATTAATTCCAGCAGAAATTATTAAAGAAAGTGACTTATTAAATAACAGTACACTTTTCAGATCAAGCCTTGATTACTTTATACATCTGCTGCACATTGCTGCACTAAACATAGATAACAAACAAGTGCTGATGACTGATAACACACTGAGCTTATTGAACCAAACTAATTAACTGACACAAAAGGAAGGAATCAAACTGGGCTAATGACAACAAAATGAAAAGGTGAAGGCGTGGCAAATGTGAGAATTTAACCTGCGAATCATCAAATTTTAGACCAAGACAAGAGTGAGCATAGCAACTAGACTCAAGGTAGTCAACCTGCATCAGCAAGGTTTCTCCTGAACTGAAATTTCATAGCATAGAGGAGTTTCAAGAAGTATTGTTGAACCTCTTCTGGAGAAGCACAAGGTGATGGGCAAGGTTGAGTATCCGAAACTTACTGCAGGAGACAAGAGATACATCAAACTGATGTCCCCTTGAAACTGGAAGAAGGCCAGCACTGAACTCACAGAAACAAGCTTAAAGCCAAGTACAATCATCCAAAGCCCACAAAAGTCTTGATGTGGCCTAAATTGATGAATTACTGCCAAAATGCTATTAATGTTTGAAAGAAAATCAAGAAACTTATCCATACACAAAAAGATAAGGACTAGGGTGCTAAACAGGTAGATAGTCATCTGGGTTGACAAAATATGAAATTTTATTCTGAAACAAGAGGACTTGTCTGTAAAAAAAAAGCTTAAAAGCACCACATGTGTAAGGTTCTTTAGTCAACAGTGAAGTATAGCAGTGGTTCCAAGCAGATATGGGGGCTGTATTTCTGCTAATGGAATTGATGATATGGTCAAAATTAATTAAATCCTGAATTCTTAAGAAAAACAGATTCTCCTCCATTACACAGTACCATCAGGGTCCCTACTTCATTCTGCAGGAGGCCATAATTCCAAACACATAACTATGGTAACTTTCTTAGCTAAAATAAGAACAAGGACTTCAGTAACAAGGCAGTCCAATCCTGTGATCTCAACAAAATTAAGGCTGATGGGAAATATCTCAAGAGACAGAAATAAGTGAGAGTGGCAAAGTGTGCATAAAAACTGTGGCAAACTACCAGACGATTTTCTTACAATGATAGTGTGCCTAAGTGAACTGGTGAAGTTTTAACAAAAAAAAGGAAAAAAAAAACTTTAATTTTTTGTACTTTTTATGCATTTAAGAAATAACAGCATAAGTTATATGCAGAAGTGTTCACTTAAAACGTCTTCATTAAGCAATTTTAGGTCTGTCACATATTGTGTAATTTTAAAAAGGTATTTATTACTCCTGTGCTGTCTTAAAACTTTAATCAGTGCTATTACTGTTAGAGCCTATTGGAATAAAATAATTATTTATGAGATCAAAATAATGTTGAATCCTCTAAACAGCTGTATTTGGAGTAACACTTTATGAGATGTCACTGATTCATGAACAATCTATTGTGATAATTTATATAACACTACTAGCGCACCACCTTATGTTGTTCAGTTGGAAGTATTCGAACCACCTACCAGAACATGATGAAAAAACACTATTGTTTTTCCTTAAAATTAGAAAAAGAATTTTTTTTTTAATTTGATAAGCATTTATAAATGTTGTCTTTAATTTCTTGAGCATTCTGGACTACCTCTAACCTTATGGATATTTCCATGTGTTTTTGATTACTTCATGTTTGAATCTTTATCTCTCTCTGCTCTCTAGATTGGTGGGGAAGGGTATCTGATTTAAAAAAGAAGTTGTTTTACTAATATGAACTATAAATGTTGTAATGAAACCCTGAAGTCAGTTAAGTTTAAAATAGAAATGATTGATTTGATTAAAATGCATTCCAGACTATTGCGAACTCATTATACCATTCTCCCTTTTTACTTATTCAACTGTTTGTACATTTCTTATTTATTTTAGATCACTGAACATGTCCAGTGCACTTAAAAGAACACTGCATTTCCATTGTACTGCAGTAGATGTCACTGTACAGATCACCACTTCTTTTTTCAGCCATTGTTATTTGCACTAAAAAACTGTGCATGACAAGCAAGAAGTAAAAAACTTTGTTGTGTGAGGAAAAGTTAAATGATCTTCGTTTGTTCTGTTTTAGAGTTAGAATATATAGTATAGCAGAAGGCGGTATTAGTGGAATGTTCAAGAACTAAAAGTTATGCTATTGGTGACTTGTTGAACATCACGAAACTAGCAATAGTTAATGCCAAGCCATTAACAATTTCCTTCTTTATTGCTTGAGACAGGCAGATATTATGCTGCGTTCTGTTTACCTCCGTATTCGGATGTCGGTGCTGGGAATGATGTCACACCCAAGCTGACCGTGTTCCATTAAAACATTTGGAAAACAAATATGGATGTCTACAGGAAAACCTTTGTTATGCTTGCTTTTCAGAATAAATAACAGTTGATAATAGTGCATTACGTGGTATTTGGTATATCCAAACACCGCAGCAACATGTCCACAGATTGACGTTGGACAGTATAGTGTGTACAACTGATTTAATAAGACACACATTGACAGACGTGCTAATAAAGAGTATTTATACTACAGCTTAAGTTTGTGGTGCATGTCACAATTTTGGATTGGTGTCATAATCTAAAATGGGATAAATTCAAACTTGACAGATCCTCCCTGAGCTCCTGAGTAGGAAATTCAATTTATTGCGGTGTTCCACTTGAAAATTCTGACTTCCCAGTTCATATGGAATACATCATTAGTACAACACAGAAATTTATGATAAATAAACAAATGACTAGCAATGAAATGTTGCATATCCCTGCTCTCTAATGTCGCTACTGGTCTCGGTAGATATCAGATATCTTGTTAGCTAAAAAGAAACTTTACAACAGTCCTTACTATTATTAGAATCTATCTTGGATATTATTTTTCTGACTGTTATTAAAAAATCCATAGTATTTATTTGCTTGTTCAAGTTTTGCACATATGTTTGTTGTACAGATGTATAGTATTTGTCACAAAGCAAAAAACATTCAATGTAGATCTGAATGCTGCATAGTATGCTATCACTGATTCCTGTAATGAAAAAAACAATTAAAATAAAGCTTTCAAGATTAAGTACATTATCATCAAGGGACAACTTAAATACTAACATGGCACTGCCGTTATTACTGAAATCAAAAATAAAGGCAAAAATCTGTGGTTGTTAAATTCTTTATCACAATGACATTTACGTATTTTAGAATGGTGTTAAGAGAGATTTAAGTTCCAATCCTCTTTGTGCCGAATGGTGCATAATAAAATCCTGCACATTCTCCACCAGGCAGGTCAAAAGTAGAATGAGGAATACAATTTTCAGTGTAAAAGCTTTTGAAGTTTAATGTAGGGACAATCAGTGTGGTAAGATACTGTTTACAAAACTAAGGAATCAATTGATTGTACATGGATCGGATTTCTTTTCTTTTTCTTTTCTGTTTTGCAGTACAGACAAACTGCTGAAATAATATTTTTAACTGATATGATAAAATGAGTACAGAGTAAAGCAAAACTATTCAAGAGTTATATATAATATTTAAACTACCAGGAGAACAAAACAGAAACTAGATTGTAGAATTTGGTATGCTGTTGTCCTTGAAGCTACAGTAAGTTATTTCAAGGATATTTTTCTGGGCAAAAAAGATTTAGCACTGGTAATTTTTCAGAGTAGGACATGCCCTGCAGTGAAGGAATGCACCTTATTGTCCTTCTCAGCATTTTGCTTTTTGCAGCATAGTAAGCAGAATCTGCATGAGGTGTATTAATTATACATCATTTTAATTACCTACTTCATTACTTACTGCTGTCTTTGAACAGCTTTATCTAACTGATGAATTGAAAGACCTACTCATGCAGAAGTAGAAGTCTTCCAATAACTCCAATAGAAGAAAAACACGTACAGTATTAGCAAGGTTGAAAAGTGCTGTAAAGTTTAGGATCACACACTGTATTAAATATGTATAATTCGGTTAAATGTAAACAACATATTAAAATAAAATATATATTTTTTTACTGTGGGCAGAGAAAAAAATGATTTGTATATAAACTGATTTTATGCAGAAACATGACTCTTACCTCTTGAAAATTAGTGTGTTAAAAGACAGTTATTTTGCTATTTGTAACAAAGGTTGCATTATTTCACAAATCTATTAAAATATTTTCAAAGTATGATCGCATTATTTTCTTAATATGTTTGAGATATTTTGCAATTATGATTGTGTTTTTCCACAAGCATAACTGTATGTTGCGACTATATTATTTATTTGTAACTGTTAGTTTTGCCCCCATGTGGCCAGGAATAGCAGAATAACAGACTTATAAACTATCTGTTTAGTTGTATTCTGGTTATTTACTACAGATATTTTGAAATGGTGCAATGTGGTGTGTTTCTGCCTCACAGGTGCTGGGGCTAAGGTTTATTCCCTTGCTCCATGTATGAATGTGCATGACTCTGCCATTGGATATTAAGCACATATTTTATGGTTGACCCATTCTGCCATTTAGATTCTTCATATTGTTCAAAGACACACTTGTTTAAAAAAAACAGTTTTTTATTATGAATAACTATAAGGGTACTTATACTGATAGCCAGCTTAAAAAGGGATACTATTTTGCTCTTCATAGCACATGAGGGTATTTTTCATACGTGGATTACTTGTTGTAATTGATGACGATTTGGCTTGATCCTGAATCTGTCGGTTTTTCGAAACTCTTGCTGGATGTTTTGTCATAGCAGCACATCCAAATCCTCAAACCTGCTCGGAGCAGGTTTGTTCTATGTAAACAAGGATTAGCTCACACACTTAATCAGTGTCCGGGCATGGAATTCATTCAGTCATGCCTTTGCCATTCATGAATGAGTGACCAATTGATATCGGTGCTCAAATTATAAGTAGAGAATTTCATATAGAGAGGGTTTTGTGTGATCGGCAAGATCCTTTATTGCTCCCGGAGGAAATTCTTTTCGAAAGATACTGCTTTAGCCGAGGGGGAATATTAGCACCTTATATTCAAAGTCAAACTAGGCGAAGTTGGGCTCTCACAATCACACAGACAGTATGCATTGTTTTGAGTTTTATTGCAAGTGGAACTTTTTATATACTGTAGGCAATGTAGAAAATCTATCTAAAAGTGCAGTTTGCCAGGCAATTTGTAAAGTCTGTTTGGCTCTGAAATATCTCCTTCGGGTTTTCATAGTGTTGCCTGGACACCTGTGCCCACATTTGCTTGGCTTTTCTCTACTTGAGTACTTGCAAAACACAGCACCCCAAAATGACATTGGACTACCCAACCTTAATTTAATATTAATGCCAAGGCAGACAATACTGACAAACCAAAATCCAAGATTAAGTAGTAAACAGAAGAGAATAATGTGAAATACCAAAATCAAAGTGTGTAATGCTCTGGAGCATGAGGGGATGTCCAGCATCCTCGGTGCTACAGTAAACTCTTCAGTGTTGTTGCAAATTCAATTTCACACTAATCGCTTATTGTTTTGATTTATTTTTTGGATTACCTGTATTTGAAGTTGCTTATGTGTGTTTGTTTACGTTTAATTTTTTTTCTTGGCTTTCATCTATCTTCTATAGTAACTATGTGTTTTGTGTGCTTAGTTGTTTATTATTTGTTTCATGTTTGCAGTATAGTTAGGAAATACAATGAGGGGGGATTTAACACTTTCTCTTAATATTAGCTGCTGCTGTATATATGTAAAATATATGTACCTTAGTAGAAATTTGGAAACAGGCTGTGTGTGACTTATTTATGTGATTTTACAATATACAGTGGCATGCAAAAGTATTCAACCCCCTTGAAAGTCATAATAATTTTCTGCATGACAAACGATTTGTACACATATTTATCCATTCAGTATGCGTAATGAACTCTCACACTTTAACAATACATTTCCAAAGTGAAAATGAACCATTTTGTGTTGATATTTAACTGAGACGGAAAAATTCAAAAGTTAGTATTTGCATAAGTATTCTGATGTGGATAATTTAGGGATGGAATTCACCAGAGATAGTCCTCTGACATTTCACATCATATTCACTAGTAATGGTGTCACTTCTTAGCATAATGAAAACATCCAATGATATGCAGTGAAACAGCAATAGAATTCCCTTTTTCTAAATGAAAAACATGAGGAGGAGGTTAGGAGCACGCAATGATACAGTGCATTGTTGCACCCAACACATGACAAACCAACTCAGGATCCCAGATTAGGACCCAAGTGCAGCCATGCAATGGGTGACACCTCAGCACCACACTAGTTCAGATGGAATGGAAGAATGTGAGGTTTTGTTATGGTGGCTGGAGTGCCAATTCTGCTACAAACCCCCAGGTTTTTCATGTCATCAGTCAGTCAGTCATGACTTATAAAAAATAACATTAAACATATTGCTGTTATGGTTTATCCAGATTAGGTACCTTGGGGTCTTGTGAGTGAGGGGGATAGAGATGGTGAGCTCAATAGACAGATGAGCACAGCAAGCCCATTTATGCATTTGCTATACCAATCCATAGTGGTGAAGAAGGAGCTGAACCAGAAGACAAAGCTCTTAATTTACCAGTCGATCTATATTTCTACCTTCACCTATGGTCATGAACTTTCAGTAATGACTGAAAAAATGAGATTATAGGTACAAGCAGCTGAAAATAGTTTCCTCCTCTGGGCTCTCTCTTAAAGACAGAGTTAGAAGCAAAGACATCTGGGAGAAGCTAAGGGTAGAGCCGCTGACCCTCCACATCAAGAGGAAGCAAATGAGCTGTTTTTTTTGCTCTCATGACCGTTTCATCAGGAGAACTGCCATCTCTAATATTCTGGACAGAGAGTCGTGGTTCTCCAGATCAGCACTGGGCGGTTTTTAGAGAACTTAATTTTATGAATTTGCTAGTTTGTTTTTTATGGTTTTTGATTATTGGATTTTTGACTTGATTACATTTTTAAGCACACCCTTATTGTTCATTTTGCTGTATTCAGCTATTCTTTGTAGTAAATTCTCGTCATATTTTTAATCAGCCAGAGTTTGTACGGTTTCCTATCTGTCACTGTAAATGATTGTTTTTGAACTATTCTTTGTGCCTTTATGGACTGAAGCCTATTTATTTAAGGGAAAAGCCATTTTTAAGTCTAAGCTTTAATTTAACCTGGAGTTAGGTTTTGAAATAAGACTTCACATTTGGTATTTATTGTGGCAGTAAACACAATAGCCTAACCTATGTTTGATATTGCTGCAGAATGTCAAATGTGACAGTTCTTGTCTGACTGTACTGAGAGACAGTAAAAGAAAAAAATAAAAATGACCATGAGAATCAAAAAATACAAAAAAGGAGATAAAATGAGAACCAGAAAGTCAAAAAACAAAGGCTGAGAAGGCCAAAAATTAAATTCTTTAGCAAAGGAAACCAGGCTTTATTCAGAAGCACAGAGAATGATCTTCAAGTTCAGGAGCCAATGACAGGAAGAAAGCAAATTTAAAAGTTTTAAAATAATGCTACCCTTCAGAAAAACAAAATGACGACATGGTAAATTGTAAACATATACTGTAATTAACTTTTTAAATATGCCAGAAACACCATTTCTGAAAAATATTCAGAATCCTTGATTCTTAACACCTCTTGGTTACCAAAATTATGCACTCAGAAAAGACATAATTTCTGAAAATTTCAGCCCATGATACTGATAGAGTTGCAAATTTTTTATAAGATAGAGAAAAAGGAGATTATATTTTTTATGAGCTGTTCATTGAAAATTCAGAGTTGTCCTGTAAACTCCCTCTGCTGCAAAGCAGGGTGAACCCAATATGTGTGCTCATGATACTGATGACACCTGCTCTTCCGGACTGTGATCATTAAAATTAAAAGTAGTAAAGTCCAAGAAGACTAACTAACTAACACAATGATAAAAGGAAATGATGTTAATCATATTTTCCTTGCAAAATACATGAAAAATGCTGGAAAATATTTGAAAAACTCCTGAAAACTGAATGAAAAGCGAGCAGAAAATGATTGGGAAAAGCATGAAAAGCATCAAATGAACTCTGGAAACTTACAATGCAAGTGTGAATGGGCCCTAACAGTTGGAGGGCTCTCTACTTATGACTGACACAATATAATGTACTGGTAACAGAAGAAAATTTTTGTTTTTCAATTGCATATGAACTATATAAATACAATTTTACATTAATCATTCTATTTCTCTGACTCATATTTTTTATTAAAGGAATGTGTACTCCAGATTCCCTCTACATATTAAATATGCATGTTAGGTTATTTAGTCATTCTGAATTAGCTCAAGATGGACTTGTAATCTTAACACTAGAATTACCAGTGCCAATGAAAAAACTCATAAATCCGTCCCAACTTAAATCCCTTCGCACCTTTAATATGTGTTTTGTGTCTACAATGATCCATGTAAACACATCTTTAAAAAAGAAACGTTTTTCATGTTTTAGTAATAAATGAAAAAATGTAGACATGAGCTGTATAATGTGTGAAGGCTGATGGCCAAATATCAAATAAACACATTCACAAAAGGTGCAAGTACAACACGATAGCTTCTGTGGTACAGTGGATAAAACTGCCGACTTTTAATCTGGAGGTCGTGAGTATATGTTCACACCCGATCTGATGCTGTTCATTACAGAGGAGCTTCATCGTTGTTTCCTACAAGAAAAGTTTTTTGTAGGCTTCAGGAATTCTAGTGTTAAGCAATTGACATTTCTCTGAGGATCTTCCTTGATACAAACCTGACAAATGGCAGCGATTGTCTAAGGGGACCCCATCCCACTCTGTCAATTGGAGGAGATTCGCCAAAGGGTACACACCCCCTTGCTTTGATGATTGGTGGCTATTCTTCAAGCTGGCCTCACACCAGATTCTAATGATCATCAAGGAATGGGTCTTGAAGACACTAAGAAGGGCAAGATTGGGCCACAAACAAAAAAAGTTTAAGAAACCCTGCTTTAAAGAGTCATACAGAACTGAAGCCAGCTATGGGAGTCATAAGCAACTCTCCATAGGATTGCAAGTCCTCCCTGAGCTAATGCTGAATGATCAGGTAACATTCGTGTTTAAATATTTAGGAGGAAGCTGGAGTAAACAGGGAGGACACAAAGACAAAGTGATCACATAAAGGGGCTTGGCAAAGAACTGAAATTGGATTTCAGGAGCTGTGAGACAGAATTCCTCATCATTTCACCATGATGCTGTCTTGTACAAGTGTGAAAAAGTTGTGGGCCATCCAAAAAAATATTTTCATAAGTTAGTTATATGAGCAATAATTGGTTTCAATAGGAAATAAACACTACTGACATAACAAGCTTTAAAAATTATTTTCTTGGGCAGCCTAAGATTGTTTCACAGTTTTGTACATTTATATATGATCTTATTTACAATAAATAACTTTGGCTCAAAAATCATGTAAATTCTTACCTGAATATAACATTTAATTAATGAAAAGAACATTTAGGGAAAAGGTGAACAATATACAGTATGCAGTGGATATATTTTGATTAAAATCTACAGAGGGGACTGGGTGGTCTCATGGTCTGGAATCCCTACAGATTTTATTTTTTTCTCCAGCCGTCTGGAGTTTTTTGTTTTTTTCTGTCCCCCCTGGCCATTGAACCTTACTCTTATTCGATGTTAATTAATGTTGATTTATTTTGTTTTCTTATTGTGTCTTTTATTTTGGTGGGTTGGCACCCTGCCCGGGATTGGTTCCTGCCTTGTGCCCTGTGTTGGCTGGGATTGGCTCCAGCAGACCCCCGTGACCCTGTATTCGGATTCAGCGGGTTAGAAAATGGTTGGTTGGTTGGTGGTCTTTTATTTTTCTATTCTTTATTATGTAAAGCACTTTGAGCTACTGTTTGTATGAAAATGTGTTATATAAATAAATGTTGTTGTTGTACAAACAGGTTTTCTTTACAAGGTAAAAGTCAAATTTATTTATTTATTTTGTAATTCTTTTTATAGGCAATTCAAATATACAGTATAAATATATATATATATATACAGTATATTGTAAAGAAATAAAGTTACACAAAGTGAACTTTTTGGGGTTTCCACCCTGGTTTACTTGAACTTAAATAGAGTACCGTCTCCACAATACAAAGTAAATGGTCACACCGGACAATATTACAGAAAAATAGGGAAACATTTATACAGAGGGACAGGAAATTGAATCAGGGATGCTGGGAGAACTCAGATGCAGTCTTGGGACTGGAGGGACGACAGGAACCCAAAAGTATGGCTTCTTTTTGTTTACCCCGGCTCTCTTATAGCAGCGCGTTCTCGTTCTGGCTGATGAGATAAGAAGAGAAAGGTTACTGCGCTGCCTCTGTCCCTCGGCATGGGTTGTCGCGATGTGGTCAGAGTCCTTAAACTGCTCCCCATGTGCTCGTGTGTACAATATATACATATATATGTATATATATATATATATATATATATATATATATATATATATATATATATATATATATATATATATATATATATATATATATATATATATATATATATATATATGAAAAAAATAAAAAAAGTTTAATTATAAATAGCTTTCTTCTTCTTTGATCACTTGATCAAATATTTATTCACCTAGGCTGTGTCATTCAGCAGAAGGAGAAACTGCAGTTAGGAATCCTGTAACAACTAGAATACATTAGTTAATTGCTACCATTTTTTGTGTATTGCAATTGTACATTTAGACATTTAATATTGAAAAAAGTGTATGTAATTGTATAAGCATAAAGAAACACACAATACTGATATTGTTCCACACCCATACAATATGATACAAGTCAGTTTGTAACAGAAAATCCTATTTTCATTTTAATGTCAAAAGAGACACATTGAGTACTATAGATAAGTTATGTATATTTATTTTACTAATTCCTAACAAAGCATTCTCAGAAAGCAAGGGCCTTGTGTTGGGATTTATTTATTTTTATTTTTTTCCTTTTCTAGATTGAGAGAGCTGTATCATATACAGCAAGTTAGAAATTGTACACATGATATAGCATTCATTTACATTCAGGGACTTGCTTAATTGATTTGATAGATGGAGCATTTTATTTTTTAGTTATTAAATCAAAGAGTCAGTTACTACATTCTGTGTGATAAATAACTAATAATAAATAATGCTCATAATTGAGTGCAATTACATGTGCTAGTACACCACATTAAATACATACACACATAAATACATACAGCATTTTACAATGTTATGTAGTTTGAAAACTTGGCCCAAATTGGCTGGTGGTGACTCAAGCTCAATAGGTTTCATAAACAACAGATTTAATTTCCATTTATATAAAATGGCATCAATCAATGTCTTATGGATAGTTGTTGGTTGTGGAGGGACTGTGAATAAATGTGGTTGAGTTTTATTAAATGTTAACACCAATGAACTACCTGATGAAGAGTTGAAAAATCTATTTAAGTCTCAAGGTAAAAGTGTTTGCTGTTTGGACCATGAAATAGATGAGCTCTGGAGACTTTGCTAGTAATTTAAAGTGCCAGAGAAATACTGAAATATTATAATGTGCAGATAATGCCGCTGGGACGTTCTTCTTAGTGTAATATAAATACCAACTACATATCTTTTCTATACATTAACTCTGTATTTGCAGAGAAATGCTTATTGTTGTTCAATTCCTTTCCTCATACATTAATTTCTAGATAGGTTGCTTTATGCTTTTTTTAATCTTTGCTTTGGCAGTTAACTTATTTTTAGTAGCAAGGAAGTGAGCAGCCATTACAGCGGCTTAGACCTGTGCATGCCTCTACTGGTGTTTGACTAACTTGTATTGGGGATAACCGGGATCCATTTTGCAGTTAAGTGTGATTATCAGACAATAAAAAATGGAAAATATACAAAAAATACAAGTTTAAGTGATATCACTCAAATTAAAAAAGTAAACTAGTCTGTAATCAAAGTTGCAAAGAATGTTTATCTGGTTTAAGATAGATGTGTTTACATATTCGCCAATGCTTTTTAAAGGAAGATTTTGAAATTTCAAACTTTGTACAGCATGCTCTGTTCAAGATCTCTGAAAGAAAAATAATTGTGCCAAGTTTCAATGAAGTCCTCTAGGGGTTGACAAGTTCATGCAGACTGACAGGTAACAAATAGAAATACAGACAGACCACAAAGCATGCTTGCATTATATGCAAACAAACTTCAAAAAATTACATATAGTGTAATAAGTGTTAAGAATTCGAGTCACTGCAGATCTTTGATCAAAGCAACTAGTAGAAGTCAGCTGCCTGGTGTTCTACACAGCATCCTATTAAATATAATTAATGAATATAATTAAAACACAATTTTTGTGAATCCAAAAAATCTCCTCATTATTGATGACCAGTATACAACTCACTTTAAATATGTCAACATGCTCCTGCATCTGTTGATGATCAGGGCTAGGTCTTTTAGATAGCTGGAAAGAAAGATTGTTTCAGAATACGAAGACGGTCTCAACATCAGATCCCCATGCACCTCTCCTTTATCTTCATCATTCTCTGACTTGAGTTGGACACTTAAATTGCTGAAAGAGTTGCCCATTTTTTACAAGAAGGATAGCTGAGCACAGCAGAGTCTGCAGACTTATTTGTGTAATTTTTTCCAAATTAATAAAAACAATTGACCACATTATGTCATCTTTGTTCACATGGATTTATCTTTTTCTTAATATCATCCATTATGTGTGGTACTCAACCTTTGGATGTGTAGCTATCCACTTTGCTCAGAAATCATATATGCCCTGATCATTGTGAAGGATGGCTGTAAACTTGATTCCATGGGAATAAAGCTTGGCAGATTTTGACAACAGAGGTTAAAGCATTATTTCAGAATGTCTTCTTGAACTTATTTGTTCCTGGAAATATTAGCAGCCTCTATTCATCCATATTCTTACCAGATTAATTGTGTTCTATTTCTCTCACTTGCTGCTTTCCTAATATACTGCAATGCTTCCCATTTTAAGTAGTTTTGCTGGTGGTGATGACCCTTTTCAGGCATTGTGACTGCTCCGTTTATTGTGCACAAGGTCATAATGCACTTGTTGACATATTTATAACTTAAGACAGTTTGCTTAAACGTTAACATTAAAAAAACAGCCTTTGGCAATCAAGTGCACGGCTCAAGGAAGTGTTTTGTGTGTGAAGCCTTCAAAGGAAATTCATTGCCATTTTCAAGGAAGCGAGATAAAGAGTAAACCTCTAAGGTGGCTGCTAGCAAGTCATATTAAACAGACGTTTCACTGTGATGTCTTGACAGAATCCCCAAGGATAATTGTTAGAACTGTAATGTTTCAAGTAAATATAAAAGTCATTTTGAGTCATGCTGCACTCAGCAGTACCCTGCAACCACTTTTGGAATTTGAAACCTTTCATTTAACTCAGACCGAGGTCCATACCTTGATATTCTGTAAAAAGGTATTCAATCCCTTTATTTCTTTTCAAGTTTTTTACTTGATAAGTGTTGCATGCTCCCTTGAGCATAATAACGAAATACTAAAATATACTCTGCTCTTACATAGTCTGTTTTAAGTAATATATTCATCTAATTTCTTTTATTTCCATCTTTGTCTACTTGTCTCCTTAGCCATTATTCAAGTCTAACCCTTAGAGCTTTAAAACTATACTTTTTTTGGAAAGTTTAGCAGAAGTTTCAGGGTTTGAGATAGAGGTTTTGTTCAGTGAGATAATTACCTAATCAACCAACCTGTTCACACTTTGACATAATCAGTAGACTTAATTAAATTTGAACATATAACGTACGTTTTTATCATTATTATGATTTTCCTGCTTTTCTACATGATAGTTGCAGTTAGGGAATCCATTCCCAGATGGGTTTATCCATTCCCGGGAATTCAGGAATCCCGCATGTCATTCCCAGGAATCCCGGGCTTCCCGGGATGACACACTGCACGGGCATCTCACATGTGAACGGTTTTAGAATGACCAACACTTATTTTTAATAAAACTACTGCAGTATGTTGACACCAATAAAAGACTAACCTTATCTACAAGTTCATGCTGTCATATAAGTACATCTATCTAGTTCAGGGGTGCCCAATACGTCTATCGCGATCAACCGGAAGATCGCAAAGGTAGTGCAGGTAGATTGCGTTGCATTCAAAAAAAATTTTTTTAAACGTTAGTCTATCATATATCCTCCCTATGGAATTTGCCACTTGATTGACATACAGTGCAGCCAGTCTGAGATCTCCTTTCTTCTAAGACATTGGTCATCCCACACACACAATCATACGCGCGAGCTACTGCAAAACTCCAGCTGTGATCTAGTTAGCCTTCCAATTTATATTGACTAAAGAAGGAATTTTAAAAAAATTGTTTGGGGAGGGTATTGGCTTTATGTGTAATTAAAAGAGGATTTTTTTTTCTCTCACAATGTCACAATCAAAGTGCATTTGTCTGATCTGTCAATCTATCATTGCTATTCCAAAGAAGGAAAATGTGGAAAGGCACTTTCAAACTGTTCATAAAAACTACAAAACTGACTTCCTTCCGAAAAGCGATCTTAGGAAGAGAAAAGAGAGGGAACTAAAATCGCAGTTAATCGGAGAGCCGTCATTGTTCACTCAGCTGAATTCAAAAGCACCTTGACTGCATTATTCGGCTCTACTTATTTATGCGAGTCAGCCTTTTCACACATGAAGATTATTAAATCCAAATACTGTAGTGACCATAAATGTATTGAATTGTTATTGTAGCATAAAGGTTATTCAGTTATGCAAGTGTGCATATATATATATATATATATATATATATATATATATATATATATATATATATATATATGCTTTTTAATGTAGGTAGATCATTTCTACCTGCTTATTTTAAAAGTAGCTCGCAAGCCAAAAAACTGTGGGCACCCCTGATCAAGTTAGTTGCTTTAATAAGAGTGTAGAAAGCATAACTTGTCCAGCGTGCAGTCGTCCAGACGACAGAGTACTTCGTGCAGAGTACACCAGCTGCTGAGAAAGCACGTTTTGCCTCAACTGAAGTAGGCAGCACAGTCATCAGATACAGATACACTTGTTCTAAACAACGCCCGCGCTTGCTGTTGCTCTGAAACAACGCCATTTCAGCTGTTACTGATGAATCCAGTTTCTTGTCCTCATTCTGTGATTTCAAGTTGCTGTTCAAAGCTGTTGTCTGACAGACGTCAATGAAGTCTTCAGTTTTCAACTATAAACTCGGTTATATCTTGATCGATTTTTACACGCTATATATGCGAACTTCTCGGTTTCCCGGGAATTACAGCAGTTTCATGTCCGGGAATGGATTCCCTAGTTGCAGTAGCAAAATACTGAGCTGGGCTGATAAGAACTCCCTTTTCCCAGGAAACCTCCTTCAGCTCTTCATGGTCAATATCCAAGGACAGTTGAGAGATGTAATCCCTATGGCATATCCTCAAACTTTTCCCATTAGACTCTGCCTGGAAGATGGACTAGAACATTCTAACTACATTCCCAAATTACTTGAAATGGCTTCTCTGAATCCAAGGAAGGTGTGGTTCTTCTATAAGGTCTTCCTTCCATGGAATGTGAGTTCAGTAACCATGCACAGGAACCTTATTTTGGCGGCTTGTACTTGCAATCTGATTTTTGCAGTCACTAGAGCTTGATGGCACTGATGAGGATGGGGATATGCAGTAGATGTATACATAAACTGACAGCTTCGTCTTGGAAATGAGGTCCTTTTTTTGACCAAGTCCAATGCAGCCTTCATTAAATTGGCACAGCTGCCCCTGTTCATGGGTTAATATCTACATAGTATTTAAAATCACTACAGGGATCTCAGCTGCAGAGACAGACCTCAAAGCAATCTTTTCACCAATCTTCAGAGGGTATATATTCAATGGGTTTAGGGGTTCCTCTAAGTATTCCACCACAGGATTCACAGGTGAGGTTCCCACTTTTCCACCTTTCCTTAGAACAGCCTGTGCCCAAGTACTCTTTCCTTGAAGTAGAATAGTTTTCCAGAACGTCTTTGGTCCTTTTCTATTGATTTCCCCAAACGCCATAGACACACATATACATACACACACAAACACAAAGGCTTTCACAGTTGTTGCAGCTGCCACATTTTCAGCCAGCCTGTAACATTTAATCAATTCTTGAAATCCTCCTACTAATAATCCAGAGAAGTTTTCTGCCTTGTCACTGATATCCACAAACAGGTCCTAGAGCAGCCATAACAGTCAGCAATACCGTTTTGGTAACAGTTTCTTTCACTACTAAGGTCTTGAAAATTGTCCATTTGGGCTACACACTACTGACCTCTGCCAAAATGCCAGAGGAGTTCTTCTGAGGATTACAGTCAAACTTGTACAGAACAGACATATTTTAGTGCCTCCCCAATACCTGCTATTAGACTCAAAAGCTGTTTGAGCTTGTACTGTTTTGTTAGTCTTGTCTTTTTTTATTATTATTTGGATAATTAGCAATTTTTACAGCTATTCTACAGTTCCAGGGTTGCAGCTGGTGATGTTCCCTCTGTGCCCATTGCTATGTATACTTTTAAAACTTCACTGAGCTTGCAGGTCCTGACGTGTGTAGTAACTGATGGTGTTTACATGTTACAATTACAATTACAAAGGAAGCTGACAGGAGTTCTGTCATTGTGAAAAAAATTATCATTGCTACTCTGGGTTTCTTTACCATTGTATTCTGGTTTATTTTGTGTTTGTGATTGGGATTTCTGCAGGTGGCCTATTTTTGTATTTATTAATGGTAATTGTCTCCTTTTATGCAAGGCTATTTGGGTGAAGCAAGTGGTTATAATTTTTCCATATGCTGCAGAGTAGGTTTTTGCTTTGGGTTAATTGTTAATTGGAACTTGTAAGTGACTTAACACCAGGTGTTATTCCTTTTTTCAGTACTTCTTGATTTGCTTGGTAAACTTGCTCCCCTCCAAACTTTCCTGTCACCTTTGTACAGTGCATCCTACATTAGGGTGAAAGGCTCTGTCCTCCATTTAGTTTTTCTTCTTTGATCCACCTAAACCTTCTCACCACCAAGTGGTGCAAATTTGAGTGTCTACAACATACAGCCTCAGATCTGGTGACACAAGTACAAGGATAATCAGTAATCTTTGGCAAAAGGATTCCTCCCAGTCACCCTACCCTCCAGGTATCTCCAGGTCCCAATAGAACTGCAGAGTCAGCAGAATGTATAATTTCATGCACCACATCCAGTATCCTTAAAAAGACTGAATACTTACAAATTCATATACACTAACAAAGGTAAACATATTACTCTCTGCTTCTCACAGTCACACTGAGCCAACCTTCTTGCAGTATGGAATGAATTTCAACTGTTCAGCACAGAGCCAGGGGTTTGTAAGTTACCACACATCTACCAGAACAACTACAGAACAAGCAATAGACCATCCCTGACACTGTGTGTTGATGAGTGTGATTGTGTATAGTACTGTACTGTACTTTTCAGATTATGTTTCATTCCCTTTCACATAGGTTATGTTCCATGTTCCTAGACACATTTTCCATTGCCAAAGTCTTATGCGCCAGGGATTATTACATATTTGCTGTTAACTGGCTGGCATTACACCTGACATGCACACTTCTCTTTGTGGATGATGACCCCGCATAACAGCTGTACACAGATGTGTACGCTACTCTCCAATTCATTAACAAAGGTGTTTATATCCTTGGTTTATGAATTCAGCCTCATATATAATATAATTTAGTAGGCAAGCCAGAAACTCTTGCTAGACACAGCTATCAACAGCAAGCTTAGAAGTATTCCTGTCTATTGAAATAAGGAATAATCTCAGCGTTTCCTTTTTTAGGAATCCCTCTCCAAATATATGTGAGTCTGAAATGAAGCAATAAAACTAGCCTATATAGATCTTGAGTGGGGAGATGTGGGCAATGCATCAGTGGTAGGTGGAATCATAGCCAGAGAAACACAGAGACAGACAAAAGAAGAATGATGATGATGTATATGGAAATGTTAAAGCACACCAGTTATCACTGATAGATATTATATATATATATATATATATATATATATATATAATAATGAAAAATTCTAAGGTAGAGAGATGACATGTGACTTTCTCAGAGAGACACTTTCACGTCCCGCGAGTTTTAACCATGCCTGGGGCCAAAAATAAAAGACAAAGAGTAGAAGACACAGTAGAACGTCGTAAAAAAATTCAAAAATGTTGGTGCAGTACGCATGCAGGGCAGGTTAGAGATAACTGAAGTACGAAAATTCGAAAGTCTCAAAAAATTATATTAAACATTGCATTAGCGCAAACAAAGAGAAATTATTACTCTGTGAAATAACACAACAGCAAAAAGAGATCAAATATATTTTTCAGATTTAAACTTTAAGTCAGAGACTTGTAGATCGTATAATTTGTGTTGCCATCAGGGAAAAGTATAGTGTTTCTTCCCAATAAAGAGACGTATCTGCAAGAATTAAAAGATTTGTTGTTTGGTGAAAGTGAAATCACACCAGAGAAATTTTCAAGCCCTGTGAGACAAGACTTTATGCAAAGAGATTTGTAAGTCTTGCCCACATCTAAAATGTGTACAACCACGCACACGGTTCAATCATCCCTCATTTGTGTGAATGCTATTGTCAGACACAGTTCGTGTAGAGAGAAAGAAACAATACCCTCAGGCAGTAATACCTTGCGTTGTCACACTGTAATTCTAAACACGGAATCAAAATTCAATGAGATATCGACGAAAAAGTAAAAGCGAAGAGAGACAAGGCAGTGAGATAAAAGGACAGATGTTGTACAGTTTTTAAATATTTGAAGCACCCTGTAAGATGCAGATCACGTGGCACGACAGCAGCAGCAAGCCAGTAGCTGATCGAGCAAATAGGAGGTAAAAAAAAAAATGTATTTTTTTCCAATTGTATCACTGTTTAAATGTGGGTTTCAGAGGATCGACTGCATCTCCTTGGGGTGCATTCAGCCCCCCTCTTCATAACGTGAGTGGCATAGACGTGAAGTGGCTGGCATGTAGCGGATATATATACAGTATATCAGAAAATACATGTTTACATAGTTTGATTAACATTTAAGGTGTGCTTAAAATCAAATTCTTTATTTTATTCCAGAAGAAATGTATAGTTGCAAAGTTGGTATCCCTGATGTCTGTTAGTTCCAGGTTCATTTCTTATTCTGGCCACTGCCAGTTGTGGTGATTGCACAACATCCTGACATGTGAGTTTTCTCTTGATTTCCCAATGTCATATTTCACTTAAAGGTAATTGGCTGATTAGTGCTGTTGCCAGTGTGATCAGAGATGGACTGGCATATTGAGGTAATTATACAGTTGCCAGAAAACTTAATATTCATTTCTTTTGCCAATTCAGAGTATCTGGAAAGAAACCCATGTACAATGCCTATAAAACTATTCACCTCTTTTCAAGTTTTCACATTTTTTGTTAGACAACATTAAATCACAGTGGATTTAATTTGACTTTTTTGACACTGGTCAACAGAAGAAGACTCTTTAATGTCAAAGTGAAAAGATATCTCTGTAAAATGAACTTAATTATTAAGGAGCTGAAGAAAAACACAAGGTTTATGGAAATCTGATCTGACCAGCACATTCTTTTAGTGCAGTTGTCCTCAAAACTGTAAGTGTATTGAATGTTTTGTAATGTATGGGTATATATTATTTAGCAGGAATGATTGTTTTCCAAGTTTTTAAATGGGATGTTAAATGCAAAACAATAGAGGCACTATATCTTGGTTGATTTTGTTGTTTGAAGGTGGTCATCTCTATTACTTTTATAATGGTTTATTAGTTACTAAAGGTCAAAGTAAATAATAGGAACGTCAAAGGAATATGTACAGAAATGTACTACAACAAATATAGAATACTGAGTATGACATAGCTGACTTAGCAGCCTAACAGTCCAAATCTCTAAAGCACTAATGTTAAAGACCTTTTCTTAAACCTGTCTCTGGGGTAAAATTCATTCCAAGCAGCCAACCTCTTTACTTTACTTCACTTTAGAGAGCAAGACAAATCCCACACGTCTGTCCTGATTTGTATCCTTTACAGGACCCACTCCCCAGTGAGCATTCCGGATCACATATTTCCTTGCTCTATAAAATACTTTTAAACTGAGCCTAACTCCCATGTGAAAATATAAATGGCATTGGTGTTCCTGAAATATATAAAAAATGTGTCATTTGAATCAAATAAATATTTTAAATATTGTAAAACAGAGCTACTCAAGACAAAGACACCAGCTGTGGCACTGTAAAATCTAGTTGTGGGCATCTAAATAACTTAATGAACTGTCTCATTCTACTCTTTTTCTCTTATTAACCTAGTGTACTAAATTGTAAAAGTTGAAGGATGGTAAAGGGATGCTGCAGAGAGCTTTATTATTACAAGAACTGGTCTTGTAATAGAGGACTGAAAAACATTATTGAACATGGGAGTAGTAAAATTCAAATCATTAAAAAATTCTACCTGTGTTTGCTGAGGCAAAAATGAAAAATATTTTTCTTTGAAAATATAAAAAACAAAAAAGCATAAAGTAGAGTGTGTGGCCTAGTTTTATCACATAGCTTTTGCAATGCCAAGGATGAGTGTTCACGCACGCTCCTACGTGTATGGATACAACTCCTCATCAAAGGACAAGGTAGGCCAAAAACATCATAAGAAACAAGTCTAAGCTCGGAACTGGAAGTACCTCATTTTTACAAGCAAAGAAAACACAAATATTCAAAACAGCAAAAATGACAAGAAAATGTGCCTAAACTTCCAAGTTTGTTATAACATTAACAGTAACGTTCATAAATTTAGGTGTCTTGTGAATCCTTAATTATATTCTATACTTTATTGTTGTGTTATTCGTATATGTATTTTAAGTGTTAATATCTTTTATCATTATGTGTAAGGATTTATCTTATTGCCAGTTTGTTGTTCTGATTGGTATGGTTCATTCAATTTTCATAAGAATTCCTGAAGTGATGTTAGTAAAGTATGCATCTATTTTGGTATTTTATTACTTGGCAAATTCTATTCTGGCCTTTTTTGTCTTCTAGAAGGGTCCTTGAAGAAATTGAATAATTTTCTAGTGTTATTTTCAACACCAGTTTATTTGACATTGATTGTCTTCATTTTAAGCAGGTTTTTTTATATTGGTTGCTATGCCGTTGTTACAGTTGGCATCCAGGGTCATGCTGCACAAGTTGTTACAGTCAAGGGTATAAAGGTCAGCTGCATATACTTCCTAGTATCTGACATTGGCCAAAAACAGTGTTGATGTGATTTTTACCATAAAAAAAAAAATTCCTTGTTAACAAACTTGCTTTTTTATAATCAGGTATTTGACTTTTCATTAATGTTTTGAAATTGTTAAACAGATCATTTACACTTTTAGTAGCCACTTTAGCTTCAAATCATGACTGTGTGTTCTGATTGACTGAGTCAGAACATTTGTTTGTAATTTCTGTTATACACTATTAAAAATAAAGGTTATTTAATGCACAATACTGGGTTGTGTGGTTCCGTATAAAACCTTTGCTTGAAAAAGAACCACTTCACCTTGGGAAGGGTTCTTTGCACATGAAAGTAATTCTTTGACCAATGAAAATGTCCCTAATGTCTGGAAAAAAACATACATCTTTAATGTATGGTAGGCTACTAGCAGGATACTAAAAGATCCAGAAAACCTGGACTTAGTGAGTGTTATTGTATGCAGCAAGAGTTCTTTTAAAGTCAAGAGCCTATTGGAATTTTACAATCTGTTATTATCTATTCATGACTATTTATGGAACCTTTTATAAATCTAAATTAACATTCCTTTTGAAACCTTCATGTGGATGGTTCAAAAATATTTCCCTTATGGCATTGCTCTGAAGAATCACTTTGGTACTTTTATTTTTAAGAGCATAGGCACTGTCATTTTGTGAGTTTTTAGCAGTGGTGGATATATTATTGTTAGCAACAATGTCCTGTTGCTACCATGAGATAGCAGTAAGCAGTTTCTGTCATCCAAGGTTTTGGATATTTGGTGAGATTTGGAATTCTCACATGCACTTTGATTATGTTGTGTAATATGGATTTTACATGAGAAAACAATTTTCAGATGGCATATTGGGTTTTGTTGTTTTGTTAGCAGTCTTTTTGGCTTTTGATTTTTGCCATCCTGGACAATGCTTCTATCTTACTTCTATTGGGCTTTGTGATAATTATTGTTGAGTTTGTCTTTCACCATATAATAGTAACACTGTAACACTGTAAAATTTAATAAATTAACACTGTTATGATTTTTGTCTGGCACCACAAAGCTCACAACTCATGATATCACAAAATTACAGGACATAAAGTTCTAGTGAGGCCCAGGTGCAAAATGAGTACTACCTTCAAACTGTCCATGAAATATGAAGTTCTGGCCAAAATTTTGTGCTCTTCATTGATGCCGGATTAGTAAAAATCCATGCCAATTAGACTCGTTTGGGAGAGGCAAGGTTGTATATGCACAAGTTTTCACACGATAGTCCCTTCAACAGGAATACACTGTATTTATTTAAAATTTAACTTTATCAAAGTTGTATATTCTACACAATCTCAAAATGTTTAGTTTATAAAATTAATCAGAAAGGGAATGTTATTTAATAATTCTTATATATTCATTTCTCTTTTAATTGATCGTTTTAAATTATTTAAACAGGCAATAATGCAAGTACACAGAAAATTATATTTTATTTAAATTAAGGAAAAGAAAAATTTCAAAACATAAAATGACAGATAATTACAACGTATCTTGTCACGTTGTAATGGTACATCAATTTTAATACTCACTGACTAATGACTTTCCATGCAGCGGGGGCTTCTTAAAATATCACCAACTACAGTATGCTCACAGCTCATTAATAAAAGGGCACAATTTCTGCACAAATTTAGCTTCAAGTTAACTATAACTGCCAATAACAGTTTCAGATGATGCTTGAAATATGGTTCTTTAAAAACAAACAAGTTAGAATAAGCACGCATGACATGACATAACATTCAGGTACATTTAAGACACTGTGGCCCACTAAGTACTAAGGTCAGTAGTTTTGTTCTAAAACCTAAAATTATAATCTTCAGATAATGCAATTGTAAGGTAAATTTAGTGTAAGGTAAGTACTTGGTAAATGTTTATGTACTATGAGCCTAACGGCTTACACGCTGCAGGGTACTTCATTCATATCTAGATAACGTTTTGTTTTCCTTAATTGTATTTCATACTTTTATAATTCGTAAGATCATTTAACTTATCTTCTACAACTTAAAGCATCACAAAGAATGAGATGTTGATGAACTGTTGTTCTCTTCAGTTTGTGTTCAAGCAGCTTGGAAGGTTTCAAGAAGCAGAAACAATCTGGTAAGGCAGAGGTTTTCATGTGCATACCTGAACATACAGATGATCGATTATCCATTTGCATCCACACAAGCAGTTTGTCTGCTTCCTCCTACTACACATGCACTCTACTGGTGTTTGATAAACATGTACTGTATTGCAGATTTGTTTGATGTCAATTGTGGCAATCAGAGGTGAAAAAGAAGAAAATACTAATTATATGATGTCACACACGTGCGCATGGGAGGCAGCTAAAGGGCTTGAGTGAAGGCAGTTCTGAGGCATGCCGGGATGTGGCAGAGTGCACTGACTCTTTTTCTCCCTTTCCTGTAGACCATTCCCGGGAGATTCCACCTGGCTCTCTTGACATCACTTCCGGGACCGAGCCAATGGAAGTAGACCTTACCAGCTCCGGCCCCTCTGATGTCACGTCCGGGCTCGATCCAATGAATGAAGAACACGTGCCTGATCCTTATGACCTCACTTCCTGTCTTCCCCTTTAAAAGCCTGCCCTTTTCCCTTACTTAGTCTTGTTCTGGACTCAGTTGGATGCACATTAGTGCTGTGTATTTGGTAAAAACGACTTTGCAGCCAGGATACCATATTATACAGGTGGCTGCCCCAAACCTTTATCTGTTTATGTCTCGTTCTTGTGACAATGTAAATGCATTTGACATAATTTAATGGAAATACCTTTTTACTAGATTGGAGAAATTTGGGTTTGGCACGAACATTTGTGCATGGATCAAATTACTGTATACTAACCCAGAAGCTTAAGTCTTAACAGCACTCACAGAATTTCAAAAGATCTCTGGTCTCAGAATTAATCTGAATAAAAGTGTACTCTTTCCAGTGAATTCTCAAGCAAATAATATTAGATTAGACACCATACCTTTTATCATTGCAAAACAGTTTAAATACCTAGGGGTAAACATCACAAGTAAACATAAAGCTCTTTATCAACAAAATTTTGCCGTCTGCATGGAAAAAATTAAGCAAGACTTAATAGATAGATGATCAACCCTTCATCTCACACTAGCTGGAAGAATTAACACTGTTAAGATGAATATTCTTCCTAAGCTCCTTTTTTTTATTTCAAAACATTCCAATATACATTAATAAATCATTCTTTAGGCAATTAGATTCAACAATAACCTCATTTATTTGGAACTCAAAACATCCACGCATCAAAAGAGCGACCTTACAAAGACAAAAGGCAGAGGGCGGCATGGCTCTACCTAACTTCCAGTTTTATTACTGGGCAGCAAATATACAAGCGATAAAAACCTACACACAAATAGAAGAACATACACAGGCTTAGTCCGCAATAGAAGTAAACTTCTGCAGTACTTCTTTATATTCCATGCTCTGTGCTCCAGTAAACACAAGTTATTGGCAATATACTAATAACCCAATTGTGCTTCACTCACTTAGAATATGGAACCAATGTAGAAAGCATTTTAAGATGGAGAAGCTTCTATCTGTGGCACCTCTGCAAGAGAACCACCTCTTTCAACCTTCACAAACATGTGCAGTTTTTAATATCTGGAAAAAATGTGGAATTAACTTGCTTAAAGATCTTTATATAGACAATGTCTTTGCATCCTATGAACAATTACATTCCAAATTTAACATTCCAGCTACACATTTCTTTCACTATCTTCAAATCAGGAACTTTGTTAAACAAAACCTTCCCGATTTTCCTCATCTTGCACCCTCATCCATGCTGGAAACAATATTGCTCAATCTCAAGGACTCAGACACCATGTCTGCAACATATAAAATCATTTTACAGTCCCTCCCTTCAAAAGATCCAAGAGGACACTGGGAAAAAGATCTCTCAATTAATATATCAAAAAAGGAGTGGAAAAATGCAGAGAATTCACTCGAGCCCCATATGCGCAAAGCATACAATTATACAACTCAAAATTATATGTCAAACACATCTGTCTTGTCTAAAACTCTCCAAAATGTTTCCAGAGCATGATCAAACCTGCGAATGCTGCAACCAAGTCACAGCCTCACTGGGTCACATGTTCTGGGCCTGCACCAAATTAACATTATTCTGGACCAAAATTTTTAATTACCTTTCAGACAGCCTTGGTTTCACAATACCTCCTAACCCATTAACAGCTGTGTTTGGGTTTCTTCCAGATGGGTTTAAAGTGGAGAAAGGCAAACAAATTGTGATTGCATTCACTACACTTTTGGCACGCAGACTTATTCTGCTAAACTGGAAGAACCAAAACTCTCCTCTTTTAAGTCAGTGGGAAACCGATGTGTTATTCTATTTGAAATTGGAAAAAATCAAATACTCAGTTAGAGGATCCGTACAGACTTTTTTCAAAACATGGCAGGATCTAATCAGTAATATTTTAAAATTAGCTCTTAAAGCACACAGGAAGCAATTATTTCCGTATTTCTCTGTCTTATGCATCCATCTCATCAAATTTATTAATTTAGGTATGTTTACAAGCCTTAAATATCACGCCGTTTGCCGTGCTCTCTCTCTCTGGGGTGGGGATCGATTTGTTCTTAACTCAATTTTACTTTTTGTAAAAAATTGATTTGTATGGATTGCAATAAAATTAATAAAACTTCAAAAAAAATAGAATTGACATCTTGTGCCTCGTGAGTCTTGTTGGAAAAGGTTCAAGATGTCTCCAAACTAAATTATAATAAAGGAAATGAATATGTGGAAATTCAGTTTTAAAATCCAAAGCAAATGCTAAATGTTACCCCTCACTGAACACTTCAGTAGATTGAACAATAAAATGGATATTTACAGTAGTTTTAAGCATAAAAGAGGTAATTCAAGTTGCAATAGAGGTAATATGATGCCTGGATCTTTACTTCCATACATTTCTTTTTACTGCTATCAAACATTTTCCTCCACTATATTTTTAAAGCATTATTTTTTGTCTTCTACAATCTACTAGATAGTCCTTTTTTGAGGCAGTTAAATTTAATCTTATATGTTCATATCCTGGAAATATATTGTATGTATTCAGGTGCTCAAAAGAACATCCCTCTGGCTGTATAGATGGCAGAGAAGAGATAATTTCAAGTTTGGCAGGAGGTTGCTTCTTATTTGAGGGCAATATGCACATGGAAATTCACATGTAGCAAATCAATGTAAAGGGCAAAATTATATATCAGAGATGAAAATGCAAGCCAGAGGATATGTTCTGTTCCCTGCAGTCAGAAAAACAGAAACTTCATCTAAATCCTGCTGAGCATGTTTGTGACTAAAAGGGAAATTAAAGGTACTTTACCAGAGAAGTCTGGCTTTTCATTTAAGCAAGATAGTAAGGAAATGGGAAAGATATATTTCATTGAATGTAACGCCTAAAAAAGTAAAGAAAAAAATCACTTTGTCAGCAGTTTAACATAATTACTCACTGCAGTTTGCTTTTTCCTGTAGTTTTTTATATTTTGCAATATATCATGGTTCTAAGTAGAATTGTCATAGATGTTTAGTATTAGCAGTAAAAACATTCTTGGCTGAAAAATGTGAATCTACATTTGTATCATAGCAGTGGATCTTGACACATCACTTTTCCATTCAGATTTCTGGTCCAACATTTTCAGGCATCAACAGAACCCATATGGGATGCTTCTCTTTTGTACTGAAGGTTGTACATATATATGTTCATCAGGGTGGTATTTACTTCCGTAGCATCAAAACGTGATTCTCTTTATCACTCTGCACAGCAAAAAAATGATCTGTTCTGCACTTTGAATACATTGTTATGTTCAGTATATTTTCGGTGTCTACATTTGACTACATATTCTCAGATTAGCTCATTGGTATATTTTAATGTACTGTGTAATGTCATGCAAAACTTAACTGCATTGAAAAAAGCAAAAGGTTATGAATTGTATTTAAAATGTAAAATCACCATAAAAGCCAATATTCCTAAAACTAGGAAATATGCACCAGTGATATATTGTTATTTTAATGGTAAAGAACATCTACTAAGAAAATAATATTGTCAGATGCTACATCACACATTGAAGAATTTATATTATAGATTTGTGTAGTTTAGAGTTAAATTACATGTACAGTAGTAATTAAGAAGATAACTAATAATTTTAATGTTAATAATTGATTTTTCATGTTTTTTAAGCATTTAATTAATGTTGTTAATATATCTGTACCTAGTTATATTTATCTATACATCTGTCTGTGTTAATTGATTTTTGTACTTTTCTGTAGCCCATTAAAGGAAGATGAAAAAGTTAATATTTACATTGGATTCAGAAAGTATTCAGACCCCTTCACATTTTTCACATTTTGCTACATTCCAGCCTTGTGCCAGTTTAAATTATTTTTTCTCCCACATCAAGGAACTCTGAAACCCTCAGAATGACAAAGTGAAAACGGATTTTTTTGCAAAATAATTACATTGGCAATTTGCTATGATGTTGAAATTTAGGTGAGGTGGAAACCTTTCTATTATTAATCCCTGAGATGTTTCTTCATTATATTTGAAGTTCACCTGTGGTCAATTCAATTGACTGAATGTGATTAGGATATGTACACACCTTTCTATAGAAGGCCTCACAGTTGACATTAAGTATCAGAGCAAAAAAAACCAAGCCATGAGGCCTTAGGACTTGCCTGTAGACCTTAATTTAGATACAGGAATGTGTTGAGTCACAGATCTGAGGAAGGCTACCAAAATTCCTGCAGTTCTTAAGGCTCCCAAGAGCACAACTGCGTTCATAATTCTTAAATGGAATACGTTTGGAACAACATTCAACTCTTCTTAGTGCTGGCCAACCAGCCAAGCAGAGCAATCACGAGAGAGAGAACATGGCAATAGAGATGACCAAGATCCCATTAGTCACTCTAGATGAGCTTGAGACAACCTGTGATGAAATGGGAGAAACTTCCAGAAGGACAATTATTTATTGCAACACTCTGTGGCTTTATGACAGAATGGCTAAAGAGGAGTGTTTTCTCATTAAAATATACATAAAAACCCACTTCAAGATAGCAAAAAAAAACTGTGAGAAACAAAACTCTGGTTTCATGAAACCAAGAGTAGCACCATGTCTGGAGAGGATCTGAACAAAAGATTGGCTGAAAATGCTCAAATCCGGGGACTGCATACATAAAACCTTTTTGTAGATCTCATTCTAAAATTATGTTTGCGCTTTTAGACAGAAAAAGAGTACGCCAAAAAAAAAACATACAGTATGTACGCCAGGTCCCATGCCAAGCTCCTTTATAAATCTTAAAGAACTTAAAACTAAACACATGTGCGCTCGCTTTTACCCACTCACTGTACCATCTGCCAGTAACCATACATGATATAAAAACAAGTTTTTTGAATATTCATAATCTAATTGCCATATAAATTTGCCGATGTTCCTGAGTGAGCTCTTTACTACAAATACTAAAAAAACAGAGGAAAAAAACAGCAGAAAACTAAACTTAAGTGAATTTAAACTAAGTATTACCAACTGAGGCGCAGAACTGCAAAAATCTTTTTGCTGATCTCTCTGCGGGAGTCACATGTAAACGAATAAAAAACAAGAGTGGAAGCAGCTAAGTGGAAAGAATAATAGAAATGTGTTATTATACAGTGCCCAGGCCGCTGTCTGTACACAGTGTGAATTGACGTAGGCTGTATGCACAGAACTGCGAGATATTAAGGATGTTTTAGTTGAATGTGTCTAAAAATGCATTTTTTTTCCCCCAAGTACATGTCGATGTTGCAATACTAGTCAATTTGCGTTTAACGTACAACATCCAAATGCCTTTGAATTGCCATTGTGTTGATGTCCTGAGGCCGTCCATACTTCTGTGCTATGTTTTGCAGGACTGCACAATCCATTACAATGCAGCAATACTTTGTGGGGCTGTACAGCAGTGTGCTACCCGACAAGCGCAAACAACACCACTTATCTTTTAATAAACCAATCGACCATTTAATCAGTGCATGAGAGCTTTTCATTATCTCTTCCCTCTTGTGGTGTACCCACCATCACCCAAAAGAAAGATTATAAAGAGTTGTTTCTACTGTACTAAACTTAATTGCAACCCTACCAGATAGGCTTACTTACCAAGAAGCCAAACATTACACACAGCATGACTCTGAACATTGCTACACTACTGTTTGATAAAATAAAGTAACTGTGGGTTAAGCCATGCAACATTATTGGTCAGACTCATTTCAGTATCATATATTAGTTGATATTAAATGAATGAAAGTGCTTTCAATTTACAAAACCAAATTCATTCTGTAACAGTACCTTTATCACAATGTGGGTACGGCCAAATGCACTAATTAAATTAGAAAAATCATCAATCTCTGCAAAATGCTGTTTGATCTCAGTTTGCTCAAGCTGATGGTAAGTTAGTATTTGAGTAGCATCTTAATTATATCATCTCATACTGATGGCATGACGTGTCACAAGGATGTCTGCAAGATTCTTCACCAATCAGCCAGTTTACGCTGAAAAGCGTCTGTGGCCAAATGCATATAGTTGTTAAAAGTTGTTATGGAACAGAAATCGAGTGAAATGTTCTCTGTAATATAGGCTTCAATTGAGCAGACAACTACAAGAGGATGCCTCTATGAAGCCAAAAAATCATCACAATCTCTGAAAACATGCTTTAACCTATCATTGGCGATATCCTCCAAAGTAGCTGACTCTGCAATTGCCAGTTATGTTGTGTAAAACACAGCACATCCCTTTTATAAACAAAATAGACAGGGTACACATTAAGGCAATTACAATAAAGTGTGTGAATTAGGCCTTATTACTAACACTAATGTCAGAGGGGGACATTTTTTTTATACTGGATGGTGAAGTTTCTCTCTTAGGCAAAGAAACAAGTAAATAGTACATTTAAAACACAGTAGATGAATAATCAATAGGCACCCATTGTTCGGACTGGGGAGAGAAGCTGAAAGGCAAATTTCCTGTGGTGATCCTTTTACTGATTATTGTGATGGATGTCTAAAGGATATAGGAATTTGCTGCCTTGCAAAAGAATCATCACTTTGAAGTTTTATCTGCTTAAATATACAAACAATACAAAAGTGATAAAAGAACTGCTCATTTCTTGGAAAATGTTTGTATTTACCTGGCTTAAAAATGAACATGTCTGAGAATATTGGTTTCTAATCAGCATAAGTGTACTCACTGGTAGTTGGCAACAATACATTTTGTTAACTTGTGTTTACACTATTTGTAAAACCCAGGAACTTTGGATGTGCCATTGTTTAATACTAATCCTGTTAATCTAGGCAGGACATTTAAACTTCTGGGCAGGAGAAGGCAGAGTGAGGGACGGTCCACTGAGAACGCTGCCAAGATGCTCACGCAGAGCACAGAGGCTCACAGGCAGACTCGGGTATGTGGCTCGTATGACGTGAGGCACAAGGACAGCAAGACTTACCTCCAGGGAGGAAGAGACAGCTCCACAAGAAGATGCTGGTTGTAGGCCCAGCTAGAGAGGGAAGCCACATGGAAGGACCAAGCAAAGCTGGCGGACAAGAAGCTAGGCATGCATAGGTTGCAGCAAGGAGCCCAGAATAGGAGAAAAAAGAAGAGACAATGACATGGATTCCACAATTTGACAAGACTTCTGTTGGGAAATGAGCGCTTGGTGAGCAGAGTGCATCCATGGACAGTTGGACAATTCATTGTAGGGGTAACACAGTGTGCAATCTGGACTCTGCACCACTAAAGGCTGTATCATCCAATTCTTGTTTTTAACAGACTTTTAAAGTGTGAACTGTTTTCTTTCCTTTTTTAAAAAAAAGGAATTTCATTCCTGATATTGTTGGATTTTTTTTAATGTACTTTATATTGTCTTGTGTAATAGAAGTTACAGTTGCTTTTCCTGAAATTACTGTTGTGTCTTTCATTGTGTGTTTACTCACCGCACAATTTAAAGGAATTTGAGACCTCTTATCTGTAAATTTCAAGAGTTCCCAGTCTCTTAATAAAGCTGGGTGGCATAGTCGGATATTTTAAGGGTGTCTAAGTTAGATTACATGTAAGTGTGACCAGACACCTGTCACACTAATGAAAGCTGTATAGAGAGCACATGTCAGTTAACTGTGTTATAATTAATCCAAGAACATCAAAATATGACAGCAGCCTTATTGAAATGTGCATTGAAATAACAGTTTCTGTTCACTTCTTTGTCCTTCCTCCTTGAGTCTTTAAAATGTCAACACCAAAAAAGTCTGTATAGTCATTCTGAATGTTTGAGACTTGCTATAACTTTAAGGTAAGTTCCACACCAAGTTTGTGTTTTATAAATTGCACCTTTTGCATTAGAGATGGCTTAGGCATGTTTCTGAGTGTAAGCAAGCAAAGTATATCACTGCTAAAATTTCTTCAGCTAAGTATTGAGTAAAAGGTCTGAAAACTTGTGTCAATGTAATATTTCAATTTTTTTTAAATTTGCAAACATTTTTTAAATCCTGTTTCCACTTTGTCATTCAGGAGTATTGAGTGTTACTTGACACGGGGGAAACAATGAATTTAAACCATTTTAGAACAATGCTGCAACACCGCAAACTGTGAAAAAGTGAAGGAGTCTGAATACTTTCTGTATCCTCTGTATATACCTAAGCCATACTGCACTGTAAAAAATGGCTTTCTGCAGACCTAGTTCAAATACTGAGAATTCATACCTGATAAAGTTTAATTGAAGCTATTCAAAACAAATGAAGAAAAGGTCACACTTGAATTGAAAAATATAAGGCTCCCATTAAAAGCATTTACTCAAAAATCAAATGTCTCTGATTTTTGCGCTGCTCATTACAACATCTTTTTATAGTAAACTGCAATAACCCAAACAGTTTTATGAACAGAAAACCTGGTAAAGTGCTTACTGTAGAATTTTAGTCATTATAATTAAATGTGAGACTTTATATCTACAAAATATCTTCACAAAATTTCAGAACCAGTAGAAATTAGCCATATACTAACACAATGTTGTAGACTATTGTTAATTGATTTATAACTTCACACTTTCTTTAGTTGCAGCACATTCCGTATGTTTTAAATAAAGCATACATGCTTATATTTACACAATTTATCCTAAGGAATAAATAAAGATGATTCCTTCCTTAAACAGTTTATTGCTCAAGACACAGAAAGTAAATGTCAATTGCAAAGCAAGGATCAACCATGGAGTTAATATTAATATTTATTTATTTGCCCCTTTCACAAGACACAAGATAAAACCAAACAGTGCTGAACAATTAAAGTGAAATAATTAACAGGACCATTAAAAAGAAACAATACCATTAGAGATGATAGAATTTATGGCAAAGACAGGACAAGATTGAAAAGATTGATTTTAACTTTGTTTTAAAGAAAAGAATGGAATCAATAGACCAAAAATTATGTGAAGCAAGTATAACTAAAAGCCTGTAAAGGAGAGGCAAATTGATGGCAGTACAAGATGGCCAGAGGAAGAGAAGTGCAGATAAAGGGATGACACGTAGTCTTTAGTAAGATCTTTAAAGTAAATGTGACCAGATCATACAGTGCTTTGTAAGAAAGCATAAATATGTTATAGTCACTTCTGCATTAAACTGGAAGCTAATGAAGTCTACTATATATAGAACAGGGGTGATGTGATTATGAACCTTATTTTGACTCACTAAACTTGCAGCAACATTCCAAACTAATTGTATCATAGTTATATGTTCATGCTGAGCTACAGGAGAGTAGAACATTACCGTAGTCTAACTTGAATCAACAAATCCACGAATTAGTGTCTGAGCCACAAAGTAAGCAAGGAACAAAGTCTTGAAATGTCACAAAGGTTCCAAAAGGCAAATATAATGTAAAATTAACCTGGGATTTAAAAGATGGAGTGCTGTCAAAATCAACCCTAGGCAGAGGAAGGGGAGCAACATTGATGCAGATATAAACATTTTCAGGTTTTGCAAAGGTAGCTTTTGAGCCTTTAAGAAGAATTTCAGAGCTGTCACTATTAAGCTGGAGGAGATGAGGTGTTATCCATATTTTAAATAGGTTTGGCAAACTATAGAGGGTGTTTTATCATGTTATCAGATCACCTATTACATGCACCAAGCAGGATAGGGACCAACTAACACCTTAGAATTTTTTTTAATGGGGCTAGGAAGAAATGTCAAAAACCAGATATACAGCTGCTGTTCTTATTTCAGCCTGCATATTCAACCCTAGGGACCTCTATTGCTGAATGGGACTGTCATGTTTTCTTTACTTCAACCCATTTTACCACCAATAGAGTATGTCCCAAAAGTATGCTTTTGAGCTCTTCAGGGACTGCAGATAGATAAGGAATGATCTGTGTTAGCACCCGGCACATTAGTAACAATCAGAGAGACTGGCTTCAAGCGTTTACTTAAGAATCATATTTATTTGCATAATAACCAATAGCAGCAAAAATAAGCAAAACAAAAAATTATACAACCTGGATTTGTTTATGCATTCTTCATTCAGTCCCAGATGACATTTCCCTAATGGTCCAGTTCCTTAGGTACTGTTTATATACCCCTAATTGAAAAATGGAAAGAAGATTTTCTCTGCAGGGAGAATGCTCCTTTTCCAAGAGCTCATTATCTAAATAGCAACATATAGTAAGCTCCGCTTAAGTCTCCTTATACAGATGAGAAGCTCTTTGTAAATGAATATTGCCTTGTACCCTCCCCACCATAACCTACTGTCTTTGAGGAAGGAGGAAAATTTCAATCTCTGGTTTTCAACAGATCTCAATGTTTTAGGATCCCCTGATACTGAAAACATTGATATCTCAATGATGGGTGTGTGTCTGTGTGTTACAATTTCTTTAGTACAGTCTAGAGCTATGATGATGTGCTGATTAGTTTTTAGCCAAATCGTGCAAAGGAATGAGACACTCTAGAGGAACACTCAAATACCGTAATTCTGCAATTAGTGAATTTATCTCATCAATTACCATCGTAATGACTTATTTCATGATCAGAAAGATCGGCATCAGAGTGATAAGTAATTACTGAAATGTTATAGAACAGTTCTATAGTTCAGTAGGGTAACTTGGCTCCTAGGGCGCAAAAGCTATTGACACTCATGTAGCTAGGAAACTGGAAACTCAGTTTTTGCAACAAGTGGCACATTAACTAAACTGAAAAAACTCTTTATGAAAAATGCCTAATAAAGGCTGCTACTCTCTTTCATCACTTCTTGCCCAAATTAAACATACACAGCTGGCTTACTTTCTGATAGAAGAGCAGACAGTTTCTCAAAACATGGGCATGAAATAAAATTATTATCACCACGTCAAGATCAGCTCCCATGGGAATCAAAAGTTGCAGTTTCTAACAAGACTTTAAAACTTAGGCCTCTTTCCTGAAATCTGTCAGTTGAAAAGTTTAAAGTAACTCCCATGCAGAAGGTTTGGGGAAAATGTAATGGTGACTTCTGTCAACATGACAATAAAATGAATACTGTGGTGATGTGTAATTGATTCGGTAAATAATACAATGTAATGGTCATTTGCTACACCATGGACAACAAGTGGACAGTCAGCACTGCAATTATTCAGCTGACAAAAACTGAAAACTGTTAGTTGAATATGACTGAAACAATGAATAAGCAGTACCACTTATACCCAAGGAGGACAGATCTTCCAATAGTAGTGTATCAAAACTACTACATCAAGAACGATAAGAATTCTTAATAGTTGGGAATCAGCCGTTTGAAACAGATCACCAGCATTTAAAAAGGCCTATACTTGGGAAGAATAAACATGTTTTAAAATCTTGCTAAGACAGGTATTGCTGAAATCATTGTGATAACTAGAATTTTTTTTATAAAAGCTGTGACACTGGCAATTTTATGACAATGAACAGAAAAGGAAACAGTTAATAATAGCAGATAGATAGATAGATAGATAGATAGATAGATAGATAGATAGATAGATAGATAGATAGATAGATAGATAGATAGATACTTTATTAATCCCAAGGGGAAATTCACATACCCCAGCAGCTGCATACTGATAAAAAACAATATTAAAGAGTGATAAAAATGCAGGTATAACAGACAATAACTTTGTATAATGTTAACGTTTGTAGTGGGGAGGAGGAACAATCTCCTCAGTCTGTCAGTGGAGCAGGACAGTGACAGCAGTCTGTCGCTGAAGCTGCTCCTCTCTCTGGAGATTATACTGTTCAGTGGATGCAGTGGATTCTCCATGATTGACAGGATCCTCAAACATTCAAACTGTCCAGCTCCTTGCCTACAATAGAGCCTGCCTTTCTCACCAGTTTGTCCAGGCGTGAGGCGTCCCTCTTCTTTATGCTGCCTCCCCAGCACACCAGAAGGTGTAGAAGAAGGCACTCGCCACAACCATCTGATAGAACATGTGCAGCATCTTATTGCAGATGTTGAAGGACACCAGCCTTCTAAGGCAGTATAGTCGGCTCTGTCCTATCTTACACAGAGCATCAGTATTGGCAGACCAGTCCAATTTGTCATCCAGCTGCACTCCCAGGTATTTATAGGTCTGTACCCTTTGCACACAGTCGCCTCTGATAATCATGGGGTCCTGGAGGGGCATGGGTCTCTTAAAATTCACCACCAGCTCCTTGGCTTTGCTGATGTTCAGGTGTAAGTGGTTTGAGTCGCACCATTTAACAAAGTCCTTGATTAGGTTCCTATACTCCTCCTCCTGCCCACTCCTGATGCAGCCCATGATAGCAGTGTCGTGAGCGAACTTTTGCATGTGGCATGACTCCGAGTTGCATTGGAAGTCCGATGTATATAGGCTGAAAAGGACCAGAGAAAGTACAGTCCCCTGCGGTGCTCCTGTGTTGCTGACCACAATGTCAGATCTGCAGTTCCCGACATGCACATACTGAGGTCTGTCTGTAAGATAGTCCACAATCCATGCCACCAGGTATCAATCTACTCCCATCTGTGTCAGCTTGTCCCTAAGGAGCAGATGTTGGATGGTGTTGAAGGCACTAGAGAAGTCCAGAAACATAATTCTTACAGCACCACTGCCTCTATCCAAGTGGGAGCAGGATCGGTGTAGCATATAGATGATGGCATCCTCCACTCCCACCTTCTCCTGGTATGCAAACTGCAGAGGGTCGAGGGCATGGCAGACCTGTGACCTCAGGTGGTGAAACAGCAGCCGCTCCATGGTCTTCATCACATGTGACGAAAGGTGACAGGCCAGAAGTCATTCAGCTCACTAGGACGTGGCACCTTTGGGACGGGGGGATGCAAGATGTTTTCCAAAGCCTCGGGACTATCCTCTGTTCCAGGCTCAGGTTGAAGATGCGCTGTAGAGGACTCCCCAGCTCCAGTGCACAGGCCTTCAGCAGTCGTGGCGATACTCCATCTGGACCCACTTCTTTGCTGGCACAAAGTCTCCTCAGCTCTCAGCTGGGCTGCTTTAAATGTGGGTGGGGATGTCTCTCCTATGCTGGTAGCAGCAGAAGGATGGGTGGAGGGTGCAGTACTCCAAGGAGAGAGTGGGTTAGGGTGGTCAAACCTGTTAAAGAAGTTGTTCATTTGGTTTGCTCTTTCCACGTCTCTCTCGATGGTGGCACCCCGCTTTGAGCTGCAGCCAGTTATGATCTTCATCCCATCCTACACTTCCTTCATGCTGTTATTCTGCAACTTCTGCTCCAGCTTTCTCCTGTACTGCTCTTTCACCGCCCTGAGCTAGACTCGGAGTTCCTTCTGCACGCACTTGAGTAGCAGTGAGAAACTAAAGTATAAGTGTCTAGCTGACATGTAGATAAGTTAGATTTACAGATCCGTATTTATTAAAACATCTTTGACTGAAGAAAATTCAGATAAATAGGTTGTGATACGAAAGGAAGTACTAATCCAGCAAGTGAAGTGTAGTGTAGTGGTGACACGCGTCAGTGCCGGTACTAGATTTTTTTTTTGCGCCTTAGGCCAAGCTTATTAGTGCGGCAACTGATTGTTCTCTAGCTAACCTGTGCTGCTGGGTTCCCCCATTATGATCTGCACCCTAGGTGAATGCCTAATTCACCTTAATGGTGGTGCTTTCTCTGCATGTCGGTGAATGGAAAAAAATGTAAAAAGAACAGCAGGCCTCTGAAGAAATATCAAACAGAGGTTTACAGTGAGACTTTAGAAGTGCAGTAAAAGAAAAAACAATTCTAGTATTTCCTTGACCTAATGTTAATGGAATAATAAGCAGATTTGGTGGTTAATTGTTAATGGTACTTCCTTATATTTAATAAGACAGTCAGCACATGCCAGAGCAGATACAGTCAGGCCACTTCCTTTGTCACACTGGGTAAGGGAAAATAAAGAAGCACTTGAAACCACTTCATTAGTTCCCACACATTTTACATTAGAAAATGAGATCATATATAACATATGTGCTTTGTTCTGTGATAACAGTTTACATATGAGAAATCTTAAAATGTTTAACTAAATTGGGGCTTTAAATACTACTTAATAAAAAGTGTGTTTCTATAGTATACCATTTATGTAATGATGATTGGTGAAAATAAAAGTATACTGAAATGTGTTATGTAAATGAAACTAACTAATAAAAGGAAGATTTCTGTTACATTTATTCAGTCTGCCATAATGCTTTAAAAAGGTGCAAATAAAAGACGGTCTTGTTTGAATTCATGTGGTATAACAATGACTCAAGACTCTTCTTCATTTAGTATTTTCTGCAACTGCTTTTGTAAGATATACAGTAGGCTGCAAAATGATTAAAGTAATCTGTCAGAGTTTTAACAAGACTTGATCCTAAACAATATGATAAATAATTATTAAAATATGCAGTTTATTCAGTCATGGAAGAATAAAGGTGAGAGAAAGGATTTCTACTGATAATGCATTAAATAATATATGGTTGAAGATTTTTAAAATTACAAACAGAATAGCAAAAATACTTTTCATTTTATAAATTGGATTGAATTGTTTAAACTAATAACTTTATTACTAATTATTGTAGGCAGGAAAGTCTGTTGCAATAAAATTAAAATGTGGAGTACACCAAATCAGTTGTGTGCCCCTATACCATGATTAGGTAAGGTAATGGGATGAGTAATACCATGGCATTCTAGGACTGATTAAAAAAGCAGCAGTGACAGGACATTTTTGAGAGTCTATTTGAATATTAAAATCAACAAATATCAGAGTATTGGGGGAAGGACAGGAGTTAAAGCTTTAAAAGATAGTCCAGCGTTAAAATGATTACATGGTTTAAGAGAATGGCACACTGTAACAGGATCAAGAGGTTGTGAGCCACAAGAACTTCAAAGGAAAAATGAGATGCAATGCAGCATTAAGAGCCAAATCTTTTCAGTTAATGGCAAATTTTGAATGCAGCTTTCACATAGATAATGGAACATTGTTTTAGGTCTATAAGCTAACAAGTGAATGGAATGTTTTTAATATTCAGCTATATCCCTGTGTTACAATAGAATGAGCTCAGATTGTTGTTAACCAGAAAGAAACACAAACTCTTAGACAGAAACCTATCTACTTATAGGAGAGATTACCTGATTCCCATAAAAGAAATCATTAAGTTGTAGTCATGCTTCAATCAAACACTATGCCTAGTTTCTTCTTGTGAATGAATTTGTGGATGACTAATGCTTTTTTATTAATAGTATGAAAGTTAAGCAAACCTGATTTAAATGTGGTCATGGAATGTGGACATGAGACAGCTTCTGTGAGCAGTTGTAGAGAAGAAAAATATACGGTGTGAGAAGAGTTCCAATAGAAGTTTGACCAAATTGGTTCAGTATTGCTGCCAGACATACAGTGAATTGCCCAGTTTTGCTGGGAGCCACAGTGAAAATAATGTGGGGCAGCAAAGAATATCACGAGAACTAATCTGTAGCGCCTGTTGATTAGCGCGATTCCAGGTGTTGAATATGTCATGATCATTTTAGTTAGTATAAACTAAGAGCAAGCTTATAATTCATAAGACACCTTATCAAATTCATCAGAACTACTACAATAGCAATCAAATAGATGGTTGAAAGAATCCTGTGAAAGGGAGGCCGAGCAGTCAGTCAAAAGTACTAAATACAGGGCTATTCAAAATGAAACAGCAGATTTCAAAAATGTGTTTCAAACAAACTGTATAAGACAGAAACACATTACATACATCACTGGATAGAGGAAAGTTCAAAGTTTAAAAATTCATCTTCTAGAAGATTCGAATGACTTCATTTTTGTGCAAGATGGTGCCCTGCCTCATTTCCATTTGGAGGTCCAGCATTACCTGAATGACACCATTCCAGGACGATAGATTGGAAGAGATGGGCTACAAGATCTTCCTCATCGTCTATGGCCTCCCAGGTCTCCAAACCTTACCCCCTGCAATTTTTATCTATTGGAGTACATTAAAGAAAGGGTGTTTGTTCCACCTGTGCCTGCTAATCTTCAAGATTTGTGACGTCAAATTGAGGAAGCTGTGAATTCAGTAACTAGAGACCAGATGACTCGTGTGTGGTAAGAAATGGTCAACAGTTTTGATGTCTGTCGCACTACACATGATGCTTATGTTGAGTACATGCAACCTCAAGGACCATAGGACCATACTTTTGAACTTTTCTTAGAACTTTTCCCTTACAGTGCACTACTCAACAATCACCATACCTTCTCCATGTCCACTGGCAGTTTACAGTTAAAAATAAGACCTCATACAGGCACAAAAACCACAAGAGCTTGCAGAAGAAAGTCTTGATGAAAAAGTAAAACACATCCAATGAGACCAATTGGAAAAGAGTAACAAAAAATGTCATCAAAGACCACAAAATAGTGAAATGTAAACATTTTAGGTCAAACCGTTAATATTATAACTTCTTATAATAAAAAACAAGAAGAACAAAAGGGATGCACAACATACTTTCAGCCAGTGAAATCGAGGTTTAGGCACTAACTTGTGTACTTAAACTAACCCAATCTACAGTTGTATATCAATTAAATGTGCATACTTGAACATAAACATGAAAAAAACACAATGTAATAACATGGAAGAAGCTTGCAAATTCCACATGGTGACTCAGCCTGGTTTGACCACTGTGTCATGTGTACATTGCAATAAATTATTAATATACTGTGTGCACAGTATTTTTGAAGCCTACATTTATAGTGTGACCATATTTTTTTATTGATTGAACTACACCTTAATTCTTACTAAAGGTCTTAAACTTACAGATGTATGTGTTAGTCCTGGTATATTATTTCCACTGCTTGTCAAAAAATAGGAATATAACTAATGTTGTGCACAGAGATCAGTGCCATACAGCAATAAAGGTCAGAACTGAGAAAAGAAAGCCTTCAAAATCCACACACAATGATTGAAATATCAAAGTCTAGAATGTTTTAGAACCTGTAACCTTCCTCAGCTGGAAGCTGGAAAGTTTGGCAAATAAATCAATACAGACCACAAAGGTTTCTATGGATTTGCAACTTTTGTTTGACAGCATAAAAGAGAGTTCTATACCTAGAATGAACTACTTTTATTTGTTTTAAAAATGTAATTAGTATAGGATATTGAAAAATAATTATTATTTTGACTTCATATATGTAAAACTTTATTTTTTAAAAATAATCTCTTAAATGTTGTTTATTTAATTAGTTTTTAAAATCATGTTTACATTACTGTGCATTTATATTATACAACAATTTCTGAAAAAAAATGTTCTAAACAAAGTTTTAAATCATATATTGTGTCCCAGGAGGACGTGAGGAGGGCTTGTGCCTCCTCCAGACCGCGAGGGGGCGTCCGTTCTGGTTCTGTTGGGAGCCACGGGTCGAGGGCAGGGAAGCCCTACCCTGTAGGGGCCCGTGGTCACCGCCACGCGGCGCCCCGATGCCGGTTTATCCCGTGTGGTCCTCGGCTGGGGCTGGAGCCCGGCCGGGACGCCTTGGAGGACCAGAGGAGGGCGTGTGCCTCCTCCAGACCGAGTGGGGGCGTCCGTCCAGGTAATGCGGTTGGCCTCGGGTAGGGGGCTTTGAAGCCCAGCCCTGTAGGGACCCGTGGCCACCGCCAGGCGGCGCCCCGGTGCCTGTTTATCCCGGGAGCCCGGCACTTCCGCCACACAGGGGTGTGGCCACCGTTAAGTGCCGGGAAGCAGCTGGAGCCCATCCGGGTTCCCATAAAAGGGGCCGCCTCCCTCCAGTCATGGGTGGATGTTCGGGAGGTAGCAGGACTGAACTGGAGAGAGAGGACGGGAGGCGGCCAGGAAGGCACAAAGAAGGCACTGGGGTGTGAGTGCACGTGACTTTGGACATTGTAAATATTGTATATAGTGTAAATAAATGGTGTGATGGGTGAAAACATGTTGTCCGTCTGTCTGTGCCGGGGCCAGTGTTCACATGACCTTAATTTAATTTAAAAACTACATAAATAAAGAAATCTGGGAAAGTAAACTATTTATAATAAATTGGGAGCAGGCAGTGGGATACCTTTCTACCCTGAATCAAAAACCAAAGGAACACGACTTTAAAAATGCAGTTTATTAAATCAAATAAAGAGAAATAAATGATAAAAGAAGGCAATTAAAAGTCAACAGTTCAAGTGTGCTTTAGCACTGCAGGTTCCATAACATCACACACAGGGTATCTATGGAGGCAACTCGCCTTTCTTAAAGAATTGGAACCAATTTGAGGTTAATCAGTATAACAGCTTTATTGAAGAAAGGGTTGACAAGCATTTCTGATTGACTAATTAAAGGCAGTTTTTTTTAATACATAATGCAGTGTTAAGCAGATTAAAAAAAAGACTTAAAGAAATACTCCTTTTAAAAATTATATTTGATTTGACTTTTTGAATTGGAGACCCGCTTCTCCCTCTCATTCGTTGATCAATAGTTTTTCTTCAGTTTAAACAATGACCACCACGAGGCTTTAGTTTTGTGTTTATGATGTTTTGCAGATTATTCCAGAAGTAACAACTTAATAATATTTCAGCACAAATATGCACTTTGCATGTTCTGAGAATACAACTGTATAACTGACATGTGTTATGTGACACAGGTAACGTGAGATTTTGTTTTCTTTTTTCCATGGAGGTTTTTCATATTGTTTGCCATTGTACAGCAGAGCATTGGACACTACTGACTTTTATTACCTCATAAATGTTTTTTTTTCATTCTGCATGAAAACATGAAATATAAACAGATATAATATTTATTAATGGTGCAGTAAAATGAGGAACCATTATCTACAGCATAACCTAGCTCTGACCTAATGTTCAATTCTTTTCTTTGCAGAGATTGTGCAAGCACTTTTAACATTAACAATCCCATACAGCGCAGGATACCATTTGTAACTTGTCTTAAGATAACTTTAATTAGTATTTACCATTGACAGTCAGGCCCACGAGCCTTGCAATAAAGAAAGGCCATCTTTTTAGGCCTAAGAAGAAACATCATTATCATTTGTTAGAATTTGACCCAAAGAAAAAAGAAACATTTAAATAAAATGGCCGAGAGATGAAATAGTTTAAAAGAAAAGTCACAGTTATTGACTGAAGGCAGTCACGGACAAAAAACAAGAAAAACCGAATGTACAAATTCAAAAGCACAACACTAACATTAACGCCAAAAAGAACTACATACAAGTCCATTCATTTGGTTTTATTTTCCCCGGGTCAAGACTAGAACACAGCTTCTACTGAAATTACATTTTTATAGTTTTCACTTGGTAATGTCATCATATAACAATGCACTTCACATGACTAGCAACAGGTGACATTATTAATAAAAAAACATTGCTATGATTAGCCCTAATAAATTAAAAAAAATACTTAATACATTTTTAATCAAAGGCCTAAGCTTTACAATCTTCAAAATGCCATGAAACTTATAAATTATTAAAAGCGAGGTGGGAAATACAAAACCCATGGTGCAAAATAACAAAATCTTGAGTCTTTAATTTTAATTTACCTTAAACTTAATTTGTGTAAGTACATTGTTAAGAGGCATGATGCGAGCCACCGTCCTACCCAGAATATAGCCATATATGCAGAAATATAAGTCTTGTTACAATAGTATTAAAAAGTATGAAATCAATCAGACATTTTTTGTTTTTCATAGAAATATATATTTTTTTCATCAAAATTATATCATTATAATGATTAAAAGATACATCCATGAATTTAGTACTGTGACAAATCAGTCGGTCATTGTCAACCTGCTTAGTTCTTAACAGGGTCGTGTGGGATGCTGAAGCCTATCCCAGTTAGCATAGGGTGCAAGGCAGGAATAAACCTTGGACAGGGCGCCAGTCCATTGCAGGGCAAACGCACACATACACACCAAACACTAGGGCCAATTTAGTATCACCAATCCCCCTAACCTGCATGTCTTTGGACTGTGGGAGGAATCCAGAGCACCTGAAGAAAACCCATGCAGACAAGGGGAGAACATGCAAACTACATGTAGTGAGAAATCAGGACACAAATCAAGTCTTCTTACTGTGAGGCAGCAGTGCTACAACTGTGCCAATGTGCCACCCCATTGTGACAAATTCTCAGGTAAAATTAAAATACACATAATTAAATAATAAGTAAACATAAACACATACATCTGTTTAAACAGACTGCAAAACAAAGTTGTTTGAAACTTATTAACATAAATGGAGCCCAGCCCTGCCTGTTCATTAGCTAATTGTTGAACTATGGCCTCTTGGCAAATGAAGGAGAGGAAAACTGGCACTCTTAAATATTGGCTGGCTAAAAAATTTGGACTGATTCATTTATTCACACTGCTCCATGGCTCACACACCTAAACTTCATCAGCTCAAGGCCATGGGCTGGCAGCTGGAATGTCTAGCAAAGAAAACGGGTCTTGTTGTACATAAGGAAACGTATTCAGATCATACTGTATATGTTACACTACAAAAATGTTCTCTTTGCTGCCAAAAACTGTATAAAAAAAAGAAAAATACTAAAGTTCTTTTTTCCATAGTAAATGTACTTATTAAATCACCAGAAAATTTAATTCACGATGACTTTACTGCAGTACATTTTTGGATTTTTTTTTAACTCAAAAATTGAAAAAATCCACCAGCCACTTGCTGTCTCTGTCTATGTAGAAAATGACACTTTCCCTTACCAATCACTGTGGTGTAGTGGGTCCACAGCTCAGATCAAAAAGGCCAGTTTTTAAATAAATAATTGGCGCACTCACTGCTTAAAGAAGGCGTGTGGTAGTGCGGCCGGAGCGGTTTCTGGGAGCATCCGTAATTGATGACGGTAGCTGCTAATCGCCACACCTCAGCCATGTCCCTGTAATAACTAGGAGAAGCACGAGGTGGAAAGAGAGAGAGGAGAACGGTAAAAGACTAGAGAGCGAAAAAGCAGAACTGGGGTAGTGCAAGAGAGTGGATGAGCCAGCCAGCTAAATAAAAGGAAGGTCAGTGCAGTTGGGGGTTCCAGATAGAGCGAGTGATCGGCGCTCAAGGGACAGATCATGCCCTCTGACTATGTGGAGGAATGGGAATGATTGAGGAGGAGTCCGCCCTAGGGATTTGAGGGACGACCATGTGTGCGAGAAGGAAGACGGGAGGACAACTGACCCCAAGTGGTCTAGCAGACGCCGGCAAAGGCAGCTAAGACGGGGGTCGGTAGAGAGAAGACCGCGGCGGCTGAAGTCTCATTGGCTGAGCAAATCTTGGGTGAGCTGAAGAGGCTGGGAAGGAGCTGTCTGGCTGCTGCAGCCCCAATGACTGTTGCAGGATTTAACTCTTGTGTTTTCTTGTGTTTTAACCTTTTGGGATTTCACTGATTTTATGGATTATTTATTTAATGAACATTTAACTGAAGTATTTATTTTAAAACTATTGATTTTGGTTTGTTTTTAAATAAAAGTACTTTGGCACTTTTTTGCACCATCCCCTTGCTTCATTGTTTCTTCAATGTCCAGCACATCCAGTAACATTACCAACAATGTCGGGTTCAACAGCTCCCAAAATGGAGACAGGAGCCTGGAAAAACACCCACATTGTCACAATCACCTTATTCTCAGAGTTCAGCTTACCAACTGAAAATGATATTTTAGAAGTTACAACAAAATCTAATTCTTCCATTTGCCAGTTGAATTCAATACCTACAAGCCTTGTTAAGTCCTGTTTGTCTCATAATTCCTCATTGATAACTACTGTAATTAACTGTTCCCTTGCTACTGGCACAGTCCCCCTCTCAATAGAAATGGCCTGAATTACTCCAATTCTGAAAAACCAGCCTTAAACCCTGATATCTCAAGTTTACTCCCGTCTTTCAAAAAATAAACTCTTCAAACAGTTTCAGTCTGCCTTTCATCCTAAACACAGCATAGACACTGCCCTGGTCAAAATTATAAATGATCTTCTCCAGGCAGCTGACATATCCATCACTTAAAACTTATACAAAATTCTGCTGCTAGGATAATTACCTGTTCTAAGTCCAATGACCATGTCACAACTATTCTCTCCCAGCTTCAGTGGCTCCCTGTCTACTACAGAATTTAATACAAAATACTGCTCTTAACATTTAAAGTTCTCAACATCCTTGATCCTCCCTAACTTACTGATCTTCTACTACAGACTTACACTCCCATTCACTCCTTCAGATCCTCATCTGCAGTTTTACTTTCTGAACCACACATCAAACTCTATTCAATGGGAGCTCGAGCATTCTCTCATAGTGCACCTCAACTCTGGAATTCTCTTCACTCCCACATCTGTCAGCTGGACTCAATAACACAATTTAAAACTGCTCTTAAAACATATCTTTTCAAACTGGCATACCAACTATGATTGTATCACTGTTACAGCCAGCTATCTTTGATGTTTGTTACTACTTTTGTACCCTTATTGCTGTTATTATTTTTCTATTTGATTTTATCTTTACTTGTTGTTTAATTCTTTGTAAGATGACCATGAGTGCTAATAAAGATGCCTGTTAAATAAAATGTATTATTATTATTATTATCTATATATATAATTCACTAAGGCAAGACAACCATGGAAAGCATGCCGGAAGGGGCATGGATTCACTAAGCCACCGACAAGTGAGACACCTATGGCGCACACAGGAAGGAGCCACGCTCACCAACTCCAAGACTATTGGATACGACGACAACTCACAGAGCCACGCCCACCAACTCGGACGTGACGACACAGAAAAACCGGCGTCATTTATATTTGTCTGTCGTAGAGGTCACATGCAGCTCCGACCCACGTTGACTGTTAATAGAGGCATGTTTCTCACGGAGGTGAATCGCCATATGCGGCATGTAAAACTGTTTGCGAGGGGTATCCCATGGGATCCTTAAAACGTTCCTTTACAACTGAGGTTAAAACACAATGAAGTAAGCAGTCTTTAAAAAATGAGTTTTCGGTTACGACGCACGACCGCATGCACTATAGCAAACTGTTTTACACGCTACATACAGCAATTCACATCCACGACAAACATGCGTCTTCTTAGATACTCTTGCACTTTGTACACACCCCCCTCCCACCGTGGTCGGGTGTCTTGGTGGATTATACATAGAAAGGCAGCCAAAACCGCATTGAGCAATGAAAAATCTACGTGAGTCACAGGTGCATCTGGACTGTACAAAGATGACAACGACTCGAGTGACGAGTTGGAGGTGGGCACATGAGCAGGCAGTGTATACTGAACGAGAAATCAGCAGCATAGCATGAAGGAGGGAGCGGAGTGGATGTCCTTCTCCTCTCCTCCCGTTCCACCCTGAGCACCGCACGGACGATTGTGTGTTGGTTCGTTCCGTGCATTGGTTAAAACCCAATGAAGGAAGCAGTCTTTAAAAACCAATAAGCCTTGTGCCTCTGTTTCATTACCGTCTCACCTGCTTCACCAATGCAGGCCCCGCAACAGGCGATCCGGCAGCGTCATTCCCATGACCCGCCGGGCAGCCAACCGGGTAACCAAAGTCTTTGGGTTCAGGGGGGAGTATGGTTACAAAGCTGAAACATAAAAGACGGAATTGACGGAAGGGCACCACCAGATGTGGAGCCTTTTGCTTCATTTGACTCAACACAGGAAACCTCACCCGGCCCGGACACGGACAGGATTGACAGATTGAATGCTCTTTCTCGATTCTGTGGGTGGTGGTGCATGGCAGTTCTTAGTTGGTGGAGCGATTTGGCTGGTTATTTCTGAAAATGAACGAGACTCCCGCCTGCTAAATAGTTACCCGACCCAACAGCGGTTGGTGTCCAAATTCTTAGAGGGACAAGTGGCTTTAAGCCACGTGAGATTGAGCATTAACAGGTCTGTGATGCACTTGTATGTCCGGTACTGTGCGCGCGCTACACTTAATGGATCAACGTGTGTCTACCCGGCGCGGGGAGGCGTAGGTAAGCCGTTGAACCCCATTCGTGATGGAGACCGTGGCTTCCAATTGTTCCCCACGAACGAGAAATTCCCTGTACGTGCGGGTCATACGCTCGCACTGATTACGTCCCTGCCCTTTGTAAAGCCCCTCATGGTCGGGTGACTTGGTGGATTATATATAAAAAAAAGCAGCTGGAACCACAAAGAACAATGAAAAATCAACGTGGAAACCAACTGAGGCGGTTTTTGGAAAATTAACAGTCAACGTGACTTACAGGTGCGTGTGGACTGTACACAGACGAAAGCGACTCAGGTAGGGAGTTGGGGGCGGGCACATAAGCGGGCAGTGCGTACTGAACGAGCGCCGTTCAATACCGTCCTTCGCTTTGTAAGGAGAAAGCACGACGGCGCACCTCCGGTTTTCAGTCACGGACAATTGTATGTTGGTTCGTAGCGTGCATTGTTGCAATGTTACTTTTCTTGGTGGTTTATTAAATTACGGATTTTTCAAATGTTTATTTTTTCCTCTGTGCTTAAAAATCATTTAAAAAGCGGCCTGATTATGCGGCGTATGCTACGCCGCGGGTTGGCTAGTTATTATTATTATTATTAAAACATGCCTGGAGAAAAGACACTTTTGGGGTTCCAAGCTCAAATGTAAAAGACAAATTCGGAAATAATCACTGTTCTAGAGACCTCCGCTAACTGTCTGCCCACCACCTCTTGGGTATTCTACAGTACAGTCTGTGTTGGACCTCTAACCTGACGAGATAATTTTTCCATTCTATGATTATAAGGCTGCCACTACCTCAGATGTCTTTTCTATGGGCAGGAGAACAGCTTGGACATAGAGCGGTGGCACCAAGTACCACTCCAAGATGTAAGGAAGTGAAATAAAATAGAAGAGGGCTGGTAATGGTTTATAATTATTGAACTGTTTAGATTTTTGCATAAATAACTATCAAACAGAGATGTAATATGCACAGTTAATTAACAGTTCTAATTAGTGTTTGCTATACTGAAGTAATGCTTATGCTGTAAATGGCTAATACTGCCTTAAATGAGTACTGTGTACTTTATTATTCTACAAAACCCCATTTTCAGCAGCCACTATCCCAGATCCCTAATGGTAAACTCTTTTTGTAATTGTGTTAGCACAGATATCACCTGTTAATTCTGTTCAATAAAGCAAATAAATTGTGTTCTATTGGGTTGCATGGTAAAACAGATTTCTCAAGAAACACGTCTGTCCATTGTTGTTTTACATTAAAAAAGGTTATTCCACAAAGGTTTCTGCTACTGTCTTCAAAGAGAACAGGGCAACCTAGATCTAACCAGGACAGAAAAAGGAGCACAAATCGCAGATGCATGACTATACAAGAGGATAAGTACACCAGAGTGTGTAATTTGAGAAACAAATGCCTCACGGGTCCTTCATTGGATGCTTTCTCCAATACATCTCCAGATTGCTGGCCTTAGGGTTAGAGTTTAAAAGAAAAAGTCATACATGAACTTGTCAAAAAAAGAGTTTAAAACAGGGAAAATTTTACAATCACTCAGAATTCCACTGTCAAATATCAGTGTACTTTTGTCCATTTTCCACCTTTTCTTTTCACTGAAATACAATACACAAATTATGTGAATAATACACAATAATTCAGCAATTTCAAGCAACAAAAGCCATTTAGAGCATTAGTAAAGTATTGGCTATATATATATATATTTTATTTTTTTTTTATTTGATATACCTAGATGGGAAACTGTCTTTTCACGTGACCTTTTAAATCAATTTAAGGGTACCATGATGAAAAACTATAAATATTTTATTAAAAATATCATAATTTATTTGTGATTGCAAATGTTTGAATGCTACAGTAAATAAGCGCTAGGGAGAGGTAAACATAGGAAGAACAGATAAGCAGAGTATAAAACAACAAAATTTATAGCCTGTCTTGGCCTATCAGTACAGGTGTTTGAACTTGTCTTACAGACAGAGTGGCTCCCCCACTAACTCAGATTTTTTCTACAAACAATTCTAATGTCACCTTCTCTCTCTTTCTCTCCCTATCTACACGTCTTCTTTTTATCTCCTGCCAGTGGAACCCTTGCCTCTGACTCAGCTCCTGTATTATCAGTCAGTATATACAGTAGGCATGAGGTAGCTTTCACCCAATAGGACAGATAAGGTGAATTTTGTATTATATTGTGATTAATAACATTGCTAGATTTTATTATACAAATATGACAAACATGTTGACAGAAACCTTTGAATCCTGAATTTAAAATGTATGTCTTATCAAAAAAGGAGAAGTTTTTGAAATTAGGTGAACTCGATTGAGTTGAAGGTGCATGGAACTCTCTGATTTTGTGAGTTCTATTCACATGTTAATGATATGATGGGTCTCAGTTTTTGGGAAAGGGTGATGCAGTACAGGAAAATTTTTACCCTGATCAAGACAAAATGTAGTGAAGGTTGAAGCATTTTTCATTTGGTGCTGTTTCAGAAGACAGCATGTCATGTTCCTATGAAAGGTGTAGAGGACAGTGATGTCGATAAATAGAACTCTTCCAGTGCTAATGATTAGCTATTTAACTTTGAACAATAAATTAATCCAGCTCAGGTTAGTATTATTTTATTTGTTACACAAAGTACTTGTGAATGTGTATGTTTTGTAGTGCAGAATCTGTGCATGTAATTATAATACCATATAACTGCAAGCTGGCTACTGCATAATACTGATGTAGTTAGCAAATCACTACATACACACATTTCACTCACTCACTTGAGTTGAATAAATAATGTTAATTTATTCTGCATATATTCACATTTTATACATGTGCTTTACTAGTCTACAAGCTCTCTTTTGATAGTGTCAGATTTGATAATATGCCTGTGCCAGGGTCCATGCTGAATCCAGGTAGCTTTGAGTACATCCATACTACCACATTATCATTTAACAATGCAAACATTTAAACTTTCTTCCACACTAACCCCTGAAAAAGGTGACCTTTAAAAATACTCTCCAGAGATACATACAAGTACTTCTAACCTCAGATCCTCAAATGAGTGTCTCCTTAGAATTCCAAGAGCAAAACTTAAAAGAAGTGGTGAGGCGGCCTTCTGCTGCTATGCACCTAAAATCTGGAATAGCCTGCCAATAGGAATTTGCCTAGGATGATACAGTAGAGCAGTTTAAAAAATTGCTAAAAACACATTACTTTAACATGGCCTTTCTATAACTTCAATTTAACTTAATTTAACTTAATCCTGATACTCTATATGTTCAATTTCCTCAAAATAACTATTCATGGTGGCTCTAAAATCCGTACTGACCCCTACTCTCTTTTCTGTTTCTTTTTCCGGTTTCTTTGTGGTGGTGGCCTGCGCCACCTCCACCTACTCAGAGCTTCATGATGCTCCAACAATGATGGATGGATTAAAAGGCAGAACTCTACGTGACCATCATCATCAAGCCTTTCCGTGAGAACCCTAAATCCAAAGAGGACTGTTTCATTTATGTTAGGTAGAATGCCCAGAGGGGACTGGGCGGTCTCATGGCTGGAATCCCTACAGATTTCATTTTTTCTCCAGCCGTCTGGAGTTTTTTTTTGTTTTTTCTGTCCCCCCTGGCCATTGAACCTTACTCTTATTCGATGTTAATTAATGTTGATTAATTTTGTTTTCTTATTGTGTCTTTTATTTTTCTATTCTTTATTATGTAAAGCACTTTGAGCTACTGTTTGTATGAAAATATGCTATATAAATAAATGTTGTTGTTGAAAATACTGTCTCTGTACAGTACTGTGTATGGGCGAAAACACAGACTTTTAAAAAAGGCTAAATCTAATCTCGCTCTGATTTGTTTGTGATTATTACACAACCCTTTCCTGACTGGATCCTGTTCATTGCAATGTTCCCTGATTGGTCACCCTTCACTGTAGAATATCACATTCCAACATAGCAAATGTAGAACAGTTACTTTCCATGGTGCTTTTATGCATCTTAATTGCATTGTGCAGTTTGTATGTTGCATAGTGTAAATGTGCAAAAGGCAAATAATTTGCTGGTTTCTACAGTTTTGTAATAAATACCATGGCTGGTGGCATTAGCATTTTTATACCAATGTGTGCATTTCCAGCGTAGACAAACGTCTATGTCATTGAAATGTGAATGGAGATACTTTCATAGATGATGTTAAAATGTGTGTATGGAGATCGTTTTAATGTAAAACACTTTTTTTAAATGAAAAGATACCAGTGTGGACGTAGCCTTAGTATTGTTGCAGAAGCAAAAAAAGTGTGATGTTAACAGCTGATTAGAAAATGCTTTGGGGAAAGACAGAAAAAACTGTGAGGTTGTGTCTTTGAGACACAAAGCATCATGTTGAGCATTGAAAAAAAAACTTGATTGTGTGTGAGTGAATCTTTCATGTAAATACTATGGGTCTTTCAATAAATCATATAAAACAAAAAAAGTATATATTTGCTTCTTTCTTTCTTCTGTTTTGCATTTTGAAGTTATATCTTGTAGGAGGGAAAAAAATTGTACTGGAGCCTGACCTCAGGTATGAATAGATAAAGTGTAACCACAGCTCAGGTGTAGATAATTTACAAATATTCATTGACAAAATGGCCATACATGAAAAACGTAGTAACATAATACAGGCAGCCCCCGGGTTACGTACAAGACAGGCACTGTAGGTTTGTTGTTAAGTTGAATTTGTATTTAACTCGGAACAGGTACATTATTTTAATAAATGCTATTGTTGACTGACTGTAACTAAGTGCTCTGAATGATGGAGTTTCACCTCTCTCTGACCTTTTTATTATTTCTACTTTATTTTCAATGGTGATGGTTTTTCTCTTCTTTACTGTATCACAAGCACTTGCATCAGATTTGTGTTTCAGAGACATTGTTGAAGACAAAAGGTTAAATTGAGCTCTTCTGCAAAGCACTGATTTACTCACCACACAGTCACCTCCACTTGCATACAGTATGCTGCCTGCAGTGTCTGCCCACTGAGAGCGAACAGGGTGCGGTCAAAGGCGGTTAGTGAATCGCCCTCTACCACCCCCATTCAACAGGCAGCCACCCAAGGCGCACTATAATTTCCCCCCCCGCCGCCCCATTCACCCTCAATGGGCTCCATTCAGCCACAACCGGGTCACTGCTTGTGGCATCACCAGCCACCCACTGAGAAAAAACGGGGCAGTCAGGAGCAGTGCTGCGGTGGCGTGGTGGGCAGGCAGTGAACCGTCCCATCAAGCCTCCATCCTGCACCCGGCTATTTACCCCAGGTCACCGCTTACCACACACCCAGCCGCCCACTGAGAATGAATGGGGTGCGGCTCCCACCTCCCCATTCATCAACCGGAGCCGCTCGAGGAACACTACACTGCGCGAGCAGCGAAATTGCCCCCTCCAGCCACCGCTTGCAGTGTCCACCGGCCAGAGATGATGGAGCAGCAGTTATTGAGGAGCCTGTGTCACATCCCCCAGACAGATGAAGGAGCTGCGGCCCCGTTTGTAAGTCATATGTCGGATGTCCATAACTTGGGGACTACCTGTACATTTTAGAAATTTTTCTTATGTGAGTGGCTGTGCCAAAATAGTTTCCCTATCTTGAGAGTTTAGTGAATAATCTGTAACCATTAGATTGTGGTTTTTTATAATATTCTAAAAGAAGTCATACATTAATGTTTATAAAATGTGTGTTTTTAGAACAAATAAAAGCCTCCATGTGATACTGACCTACTTGCTACTTCCATTTTATTGAAGCTGATTGCTTGAAACACTTTGGAATCACTGCAGGTAAAGTTGATTAAATGTACATAAAGCCCACAGCCATCTCAGTTCTTTAGGTTAGCGTGAGACCCCTAAGGGATTAATAAAACCCTTCCCAGAGTTGTTTGACTTAACAGATTAGGTGTAACATTTTTATATAAAAAGAGACATTACAGATCTTTGTAGTAGTGTCTTATGTCCCTACTCCCCTAAGACGTCAGCTCTCTTAAAAGGACCACTACCCCAGGCAGCCTCATGAAGAGGGCAACTTGCTCCATTTTCTCACAGCCCAGGACCATGTTGGTCTTAAAGATAGGTAGCCTTCTCCTAGACCTTTCTTATGTCATAAAACTAGAGCAAGACATTTTTAGCAACTACTGCATTGCTGAATTTCATAATTCTGGTACTCTTGGATTGCATGCTAATGACATCTTACTACTTAAACTAAACTATAATAACATATCTTCTGTTTATTAACAGCACAAATTTATTATTAACAACTAATAATTTATTAACTACTTGTATTTGGAATTTTTATTTTGTTGAGATGATTTCTTAATGAAACCCATCTCCATAACTCAACAAGTTGCACTCCAGGTGCATCAACATGCGGCAACCTTTACCGAAGCTCCCTCTTTTTCTTTTTTATATATATATATATATATATATATATATATATATATATATATATATATATATATATATATACATACAGGTGTATATATATATATATATATATATATATATATATATATATATTTTTTTTTTAATTTTATTTTTAATGTGCCTCGCAGTTAGGAGATCTGGGTTCACTTCCTGGGTCCTCCCTGCGTGGAGTTTGAATGTTCTCTCCGTATCTGCGTAGGTTTCCTCCGGGTGCTCCTGTTTCCTCCCACAATCCAAACACATGCAGGTTAGGTGCATTGGCGACTTTAAATTGTCCCTAGTGTGTGCTTGGTGTATGTATGTGTGTGTGTGCCCTGTGGTGGGCTGGCATCCTGCCCAGGTTTTGTTTCCTGCCTTGCACCCTGTGTTGGCTGGGATTGGCTCCAGCAAACCCCTGTGACCCCGTAGTTAGGATATAGCGGGTTAGATAATGGATGGATAGATGGATGGATGTTTTCAATGTTATTAATTGTTGACATTAAGTTTGGCCTCTGGCTTGTTATTATAAATTTTTGAAAGAATGTCTTAAATTAAACTGAAGAGAAGCTGCTGTCAATGTAGATCCGAGACCAGCCCATCTAAACTGCCTTTCAGACAAGCTGCAAACTTAAGAAATGTCATACGGTGAACATACATGGTCTGATGGCTGCCTACATCTATAATGTCTGAGAATGTAAGAGACTCTGAGGAACATAAAGGTTGAAGTATTAAATATTCCTGTATCCACCTTGTAGCTGCTATCACTGCCACCTACAAAGCCCTGTTACACCCTAATGGTGGAACTGCTTATCCAAAGATGATATGGGTGAAAAGATGAAGATCCAGAGTGAAGATAAAAATAAGGCGAAAAGTATTCAGACCTGACCTGACTCCATATAGTGAGAAATATTTGATTGCTTTTATACCAGTTGTGTGAACTGTTATTTTTCAAGGAAAGTCCAGGTACTACGACATTTTTGATACAGCAGAGAACTGGCTTAAACCTCTTGTTTCAGGCATTATTGTATTGCAGCTTGGGTTTCATTAAACTGAGATTTCTGTGAATGAGCAATGGTGTAAAACGGAGCACAGTATAATTAAAGACATTTATTGCTGCAAATACCTTAATGTATTCTACAGTTCCAGCAATATGACTCCGCTCTTTTCTACTCCACCCTGTTGAGCTTTGTACGACAACTCTCCTGACTCTGACTCCCCAGGTGAAATAGAGCCGCTCCATTGATACTGTACCTGGGTATACTTCCGGTATTATTACATTGCATCTGGGAAGCAGTTCCGGGTACCAAATGCCAAAATAACAAAATAGATTAGCTGGGAAATTGATTGTAAAAAATTGCAGATCATGATATAGAAGATATACTAAAAATATTAATTAATGGATGAACTTAGATCATAGGTAAACTGATATTTTTAGCCATTTCGGTAATGTAGCTCAATACTTCTTTACTAAGTTATTATCTCAAAGTCCAAGGGTATTTGTAATGTTTCTGCTGTGTTTTTAATTGTACTAGGGGGCTTTGCCCCCTGCTCGCTTCGCTTGCCAACCACTGTGTTTGGTTAATTGGGTATACAATTTTTTTTTTCTTTGAAATTGTTTCATTTTCATTATTTGCACTTTTACTTAAAAGCTTCATTAAAAACAATATTTTTTGGAGACATATTGTGACAACGCAACATATAACTGCCCATGAGTGAATATTGTTTCTGATTCTCTAATAAATAATCCGACTTTTTCTAATGGTTGCCCCTATGATTTATTTATTGTCATAGCAAAAGATATTCTCACGGTAAACTGTAAACATTTTAATACGAATGGCATATCACGATCTCCTTTGATGTGTAATGATATTTTTGGAATATATACATTACCTTTCTTTTTACCTGTTAAAATTTGCATTGCTTCTCCACGATCATAAATATATACCTGACCGAATTGTGTATTCTTTGAAATTCAACTTGTCGTTAATTTAACTGTTCCGGGACCACAGATTCTCATAGCGTATGGTCTATTATTGTGTAAATCCACGTTTTGTGCATTGAATGATGCGAATGCGAAATTACTTCGTTGTCTACTACTCTTTGCCTTTTATTATTGACATTGATTTGTCCTGCTCTTTTTTCAATTACACCTGGTTCTGATGATTAATCACATTTTGTTTTGTGGTAATCTGATCTTTTCTATCTTTTATTTGATACTGTACCAACTGACATGATAAAGTGTCACAAAAGTTTTACTTGAGCAATCGCTGACTTTGTAACCCCAAACACAACTTTCTAGGCACCTTCTCCAATCCCTCATACCCCACGTCTCACCCCCCTCCTTACCGCATCAATTAATACCCCACTATCAGTCTTCCGTGCTGTACTCCGCCTTCCCTCAATCGGACCGAACAGCCACTTAAAATCAAAAAGGCCTCAACCTGGCTGAGACGCTACAATACTTTCTAATTTTACTGCTTTTATATTCTGTACCTTTCTCTGCATGTGTATCACGACATTGTTTGTTTGAGCCTTTTGAATTCCGCTGCTTTCATAATCTCTTATCTGCCTTTTTATCTCTCCAATGCCTTTGGGTCTCTATTCTCCACATTGTCTTTATCTGCTTTATATGTGTTGAGAGCACAGCATGTGTGTGCACTATGTGCTTTTACTGTGACTGACTGTTTTTTGATAGGTGTGCTCTTATATGATACATTTTGTAAGTAGGGCGTGTCTTTCAAGAATCTCATGTTCCACATCCCCGCGAGACGGCCCTGGGAGAAACTCTTGGCACTTAGTCTCTTGTTTACGGTCCCCGCGAGATGCTCCGTGGCAAGTCTCTTTTGTCTTATGGGTCTTTTAAATGTCTACTGAGAACTTCCGAGAAGATCATGTATCATCGCCCTGCTTTTGCTTTCCAGGATTTCTTTTTATAATAGAGAGATGTAGAATAGGCAGCTTTGCTTGGGGAGTGGGGATGATTTTTACTAACATCCTGTCTGTTTTCACTGTTTGTCACTCCTTAACATAATGAAAAAGTTTAATTATTTTAGTATTGGTTTAGTTTGGGGAGTTGTATTTATAATGAGAAGCACCCTTTATCTTAGAGTCAACAAGAATGTTCATATTATTTCTGTTTATGAATATTTTAATTAATATTAGTTATCTCTTTTTTGTTTTTATAGTGCAATTCAGAACAAAATCATTTGTAAAAATTACATTCATGAATGTCCCCACTGCACTCAACAGTTTTCGGAAGAATACAAAAAAGCCTACCAGAACTTGTTAATCATTATGATGGGTTTTTTTTGTGTGTTCTATTTCTGAAAGTTGACTTTCTGCAAGTGTTATATTGTCTGTTAAATCTGAGGACTTGAGTAGAGCACTTAATTATCAAACTGTATTCAGGTACTTTAAGTTTACTAATTTCTTTGTGAATTAATTTTCTGGTTTTGTGGCAATAAATTACAATTGAAAGTCCCAGTAGCTTATAAACTGGTATTGTTTAGTAGTTTACTTTTGTTTAATTTTAAAAGTATAATTTCTTTGACATCTTTCTAGACCATTTTACTACATTTATATTGCACATATTTAAAAAGAGCATCCATCCATCCCCTTTTCGTTCTTTGGGCTTGTTTCTTTCACTCTCACTCTTATGGTTTGTTGATTTGCTTTTTGCGTAACCCCCACTGGGGGCAGCACTCTGTCAACAGGCTTTTAGTACTTGGCAAATTATATCATTTATTTGGGACAGAAAGCCTATTTATTAAAGTGGCAGACTTCTGACAAAGAACCAGTGCTGCTTTCTGTCATAACCTGCATATACTGTTCTCATTGTGGTCTTAACAACCAAAACTCTACTTACAAATGCTCATACAGCCAGGAAGCACTGCCTTGATACAACTTTATTTTGCCCCAGACCTGGTGTCAAACTAGGAAGAAGTAAATGATAAGAGATTAACTATTTGCGTAAACAACATCCATTTGCAATTTACACTCTAAAAGATACATTGTTATTTTATAATACAAGATATACATTAGCAAAACAATGTGTTAGTCGACATAATAAACAAGTTTAGCATTACTTATACCTCATCATTGTACACATTATATTGCTGGAAATATATTGATAACTAATTCAAAATTAATTATTTACTATCATTAATTCAAAAGGATAGCAAAGCATTTACAGAAGCGTACATTGGTAGATGTGCTCTACTCCTTTCTGGATTTGTAAATCCAGTTTCAATAATAAACTCAAACCAGTCAAGAAGTGGCACTTATTTTAAACTACAAAAAATATTAAAAAATGCATAAATAAATAAATGTGAAGATTGAAAATGGCATTTCAGGCACACAAATCACCAATAATCTTCCATTCATTACTTCTGTTGAAGTTAAAAATGCAGTCTTAGTCCTGTTATTACACATTCATTTTAAAATGTACGGACCAGTGTTTCATTTGATTTGCACTTCTTCTTTTGAAAAGCACTGTCATGTATGCTTTGTTCAAATATGGATACACCAAAATACAATTTTCTCAGAGGACTGATGTTTCTATATTGACTTAACTAATTTACAGACACAGGCTTTTTCACCATATGTAAAATGACAGTCGTATAGTTCTTTACATGAAGTCTGTAATTTGACTGCAGAAAATACAGCAATAACTTTTAAAATTACTGCTGGATTTGTAATTGCCTGCAATTTGATATCATTTAGATAAACTGTTGTGAATATTAAGGTTATTACTACAAATGAGCTTACAGGTCCAGTATTTTTGCATGTCAAGGTGTACCAAAAGAAAACACATGTGGGACTACTGAGACTAGTTTAATTCTTGAGAAAAGGAGCAGTACACTTATAAAACAAGTTGTATAATTAGTCTTGTTTACAGCAGCAACTCTACTGTGGGTTAGATGTACAGGCTGTGGGGTTCCTACATGTATTGGCTCTTTCTTATGTATTCTAACTATTCTGATGGTGGTACTAACACTAGAATTACCAAAGCCTACGAAAAAACTTGTAAATCTGGCCCACCTTAAATCCCTTCACCCCTCTCTGTCTACATTTTGTCGTTAATTACTAAAACATGAGAAACGCTTCTGTTTTAACAATGTTTTAAATGTGTCAACTAATACAAGCAGCAAGCAGCCTGCTATACCATCCCCCCACCGCTGCAGAAACAGCAAGAAGTTCTCCTAGTTTAAGCCCTGATTATCTTGGAGTGATAGTGGAGTTTTAGAGGGGAAATAATAGATGGTTATTTCGAACACATAAGGTACATTTCATGTATGTTCCATGTGTACAGCAATCTATCTAAACATATTGTTAAAACAAACGTTTTTCATGTTTTAGTAATAAATGACGAAATGTACACATTGATGGAGAGGTGCAAAGTGGTTATTTCGAACACATAAGGTACATTTCATGTATGTTCCATGTGTACAGCAATCTATCTAAACATATCGTTAAAACAAACGTTTTTCATGTTTTAGTAATAAATGACGAAATGTACACATTGATGGAGAGGTGCAAAGGGATTTAAGGTGGGCTGGATTTACAAGTTTTTTCGTAGGCTTTGGTAATTCTAGTGTTAAGTAAGCATATAATTTGTTTATATACACCACATACTGTAACTGTATACTGGGACTTGTAGCACAAACTATGTGCCTGTTAACATTTTTAAAATTAGATGATTGTTGCAATTCTGATTCCCATCATTTATTGATTCATTATTAACTATTTTTTATTTGCCCGTTACCTATTTTGTGTTTTCTTTATCATATATGTACATCCCATTAGATTCGTCTTCAGTTTGATATGCTTTATATTAGTGTCTTTATATTTGATGTTACTTGGAACACTTATGTTTAATGTTAATATGTGCTAATGTTAGAATACCTTTAAGATTGTTCACATTGTACTGTGTTGTGTGCTTTCATTGTGACTTATCCAAATGTACAAGATCTTGTAAGAGAAATCTTAAATCATATTAAACTAATGTGTTTAATCATAGGTTTAACTTTTCATGTATGCTGTCAACAGTTGTTAATTGTACAATAATATTAAATGACATTGGGCAAAACATTATACAGGTGAAATCAAAATATTAATATATAAAATGCAAAGACATCGTCTAAGAGAAAAGGAGAATATGTGCACCATTAAGAGTAAGAAGAAATACAGACATTTAGGGCTGGAATATACAACTTGCAACCTCATTATTCAAACAAGAGCATCATTTTTTATTACATGAGGTATTTGGAAGACTGTCACTGGTGTCATTGGGTAATTTCATTTTCACCACACACTAGAAAATAAAGCAGTAGAAACATATAAGAGGAAATGCAAATAACAATATTACCAATTAATTACTTCTTTACAATTTCAGCAACTGGTAACCTCATCTGAAGTAAAGACAAAGTGAAAGAAACAATAATATGTGTCCCTTAAGCAACAACAATCAAAGAAAATGGTTAAATTCAAAATTATAAACACAAAGGTACTTACCCATACAAAAGCATCAAATGTGCAAAAACCTTCTTTTTGTGAATGGAGTAAAGGCAGAATTGGAAAAAAAGCAGCTTAAATATAATAAATAATAAATAGGCAACAGAGATGCCAACACAAGATAGAAATAAAATACAGAAACAAAAAGGATGACAAGGATCGTTCTACATAATATCCTTGATTTACTGAACAGGTTTGGGAGAAGGATTTCCAATAGTGCTAAATTCACATACCCATGAAGCAATATCTACTTGAATCCAATAAGTCTGTTAAATTTCTACCTGCCTGTTAAACAAAGTAATACTGACATCATTTGTACCAGCACATTTACAGAGTATGTCAAATAACATTTTAACTTTGTATTTTGTCTGTGATAATGATTTACATATAAGAAACCTTATTTTAGGAGCCATATATTTACAGAATAGTTTTAATACATTTAACTAATTTTATTATATTAAGACATTAGGATGTTACTAGAATATACCATTTACCTGTGGTAAATTGAAAATGATTTGAATATGATACTGTATGTAAACAAATATGCTGTACTTTAGACACTTGTTTTGTTTTTTTAGTCAGTTTGCCATGTTACACTGAAGAAGAACACATTGTGGCTCCACCAACCTGGTGTAAAAAAAGGACATTCATTTTTGGATACATTTGCAATGATGATTCCAGACTATTCTTTATTTACAGAGTATTCTCCATAACAATGTTAGAAAATGATGATATGGTAAATAACAGTAAATAACCCAGCCTTAACAGATTAAAAGTGAACATTGTGTAATTCACTCAGAAGTAGAATCTCTGATCTTTCTTTGATGTTCATGTGATTTGCCACTGTGTTTGGTAAACATTTCAACTTAACTGTTTAAATGTTAACACAGCAAAAACATTACTGCAGATCACATTTCAACACAGCATCATCCACTGTCGATTTCAATTCCATTTTCATGTTTTCTTGCTTTATTTGGAGCATTCATATGTTTTAAACTTATCTTTCTATAAGTGAATATCTGGCTAGTTTGCTTCTTCATACCATATTTCTCACAATCCCATTCAATTAATTGTCCAGATGCTAAATTAGTATCACTTTAAAACTGGACAGATATAACTTTTCCTGTTGTCCAAAGTAGATTTACAGATTAATCACCTTAATGCAAAAAATCTAAACAGACTAGAAAACTGGGCAAAATTTGTCAGATTAAGTTATTGTAAATTCTAAGAGTATAGGGTAACAATGAAATAAATAAAAATACAAGATCTGAAACAATAACAATACAAAACAATGTAAAAATATTTGATAAAATAGCACTGGATTTTGCATGAAAGCTTGCAGAAAACAAAACCTGTGTGTTAGGTTAACATATTGTGATTTTTTTCATTAATTAGTTCTGTTAGTTGCAGTTTTTGTTTCACTTTTCACGGTAATCATGTAATTGAGTTGCTCATGCAGTTATTCCACGGTTTCCACTTCCTCAGCCTTCATCACAGTGTTCCCATGCTATTTTTCATGCAAACTGTGTTACAGCTTCTTTTGTCTTAAAATATACACATTTATTTTATTTGTCTCTTACACAACTAAGTAACAAAGCATGTTACTCCTATCTCAATATACTATGTCTGAATAGCTTTTTTATATAGAGAAAAATCCTGACAGAGCAAGATAGCTACACAATTACCATATTACATGATATTTAAAAATGTAGTACAGAATATAACAACAATAATACAGCATTGCTAAAAGCAGAATATATTAATGTTTCCTCCCACTGTGAAAAGGCATGTTATCCAGAGAACTTGCATTGGCTAATTGCCCCAGTGTAAGCCATGATTATGTATTCATTTTACATATATCTTCCAGAGTAGGCTTCAGCACTTCACCATGATGAATTAGATTGGTCAAATTTGAATAAATATGTTTAATGTGTTAATTGTTTTAGCATTTAATTCTATTCTTAATATATTTTATGTACGCAAAATAATGATGTGAAGTAAACAGGGTAACTTTTTCACTCTTTTAAATCTCAAACTTAAAAATGTTATTGTTATTATTAAGCATTATATAAATATTCAAACATTTTATTCTGTTAGAAGATGTAAAATATTAATATATGTAAGAAATTAAAATATAAAGTTAAAGGTTGAGAGAGCCAGAGCTTTGTTATGAACTGTTCATCTTACATCCTCTTAACAAAAGAATCAAAACTAAGGAAAATTACTGGGTCTAACATTAAGACTTTTGTGTAAGGATTGCCATTAAAACTACCTGTAATAAAGAACTAAATTTATATAGCTTTATACTAATATTATATACTGTGAATTCTGGGTAGTTTTCCCAATGTTATTCAACAATTACACTGCAGATTGCTGGTTCTTTAAGCCATTAAGGGAATACTTTAACTAAAATAGCTAATTTTGCTGCTGTTACTCACCCAAAATTGTTTTAGTGATGGTTGAGAAAACTTGAATCTCTTGTTTTCCTTGAGAACAGAGACCAAGAAATTCCTTACACAATGTGCTTCTCCACTGACACAACTATAAACAATATCAAAATATCCATGAAAAATTACTCATGTTGCATGACCCAAATATAAGGTCATATGTTCAGGGAGTTCCACACATCTGACAAAACATTGGCTACCATGGTACTTCACATGATGTCAGTATTGCAGAGTAAGGTATGAAAGAGTTGCATAATGAGAGAATGAAAACTAAAGAAAAGAGAGGGAAAACATTATCAGGTTGAAAGTATATCATATCATATCTGTCCATTCTGGAGGTGGTTCAACAAGCAGAAAGTCCATTCATCTGTGCAGTTTCACATACTTCCGTTCAGTAACCCCCAAAGTACTATAGGTGTGGCATGAGGCAGGGGGAAGAGGGTCTTCACTTTAAAAGCTCAATCTCATTTAAACAAGTCCCACCGTCATAAACAAGATGAATTTCCAAAAATTGTTTGTTTAACAAAATTTTTGCAAAATTAAATATTTTTTTGGAATTGTGAACATATGACTGGATACCTAACATTTAAATAAGGTTGCACAAATAATATGATTTTTTAATAAACGCTTTCACAAAACATATAACAAAACCAGTGCGCTTTTATTCAAGAATATAACCGAAGAAAAATAATTTTTTCAATTTACATATTGCTGTTAATATGTAAAAACTGAATCCCAAAAATGAATCAATACAAGTAGACGTGTCCTCTTGGCTGGTGCAGAGGTAAGAACTGCTGTCTCATAATCAAGAGGTTGCAGGTTTGAACCCAGGTCATCCCTGCATTTAGTGTTTTGAGCAGTGAGCTGCTATTATTAAATTCTATTATATAATAAAAGCATTTGATTTGAGTCTGTAACAGCCGGGTTAAATTTATGGTACTTATAAAAGTTAGCTTTTTTGTTATTCAATTTCATTCTATCTGTCACATTCACACTCCCCGGATCTGACGCAGTTAATTTTCAAATAAAGATGTAGTATAATGAAACTTAATTTATTTGAAAACAGTGTCAGATCTTGGGTTGTGCTCCAGAACTCCCTGCGAAAGATGAAAATCCACGAAGTAAAAACCATACATTTATATTGTTATTTTTATATTGTCACGCTTGGGTCACAGATTTGCACAGAAACACAGGATGCTATAGAGACAGGGCCTTTAAAACACTGCAAACAAACATTTGTCTCTTTTTCAAAAGTTTAAACTGTGCTCCATGACAAGACAGAGATGACAGTTTTGTCTCACGATTAAAAGAATGCAAACATATCTTCCTCTTCAAAGGAGTGTGCGTCAGGAGCAGAGAATGTCAGAGAAAGAGAGACAGACAGAGAGAGAAAGGCAAACAATCAAAAATCAATAGGTGCATTTTGGGCTTTTAAGTATGCGAAGCACCGTCCAACAAAGCAGCTGCAAGGAAGGGAGCAATGTGAAGGTAGTCTTTCAGCATTTTTTAGAGGAGCGTTCGTATCCTCTAGGCCAGTGTGCGAACAGCCCCCCCCGCTCACACCCCCTCCGTCAGGAGCAGAGAATGTCAGAGAGGGGGAGAGAAAAGCAAACAATCAAAAATCAATAGGTGCTGTTCGGGCTTTGCGGTAAGCATATCGTATATCATTGAGGAGTTTTATTTAATACGTAATACATGCTCTGATTGGGTAGCTTCTCAGCCATCCGCCAATAGCATCCCTTATATGAAATCAACTGGGAAAACCAACTGAGGAAGCATGTACCATAAATTAAAAGACCCACTGTCCGCAGAAATCCGCGAACCAGAGAAAAATCTGTGATATATATTTAGATATGCTAACATATAAAATCCACGATGAAGTGAAGCCGCGAAAGTCGAAGCGCGCTACAGCGAGGGATCACTGTATATATATACACATTTTATTACTAAGAGATTACTTCCATTTCCATCCATTATCCAACCCACTACATCCTAACCACAGGGTCACGGGGGTCTGGTGGAACCAATCCCAGGCAGCACAGGGCGCAAGGCAGGAAGCAAACCCCAGGAAGGGCACCAGCCCAAGTAGGGAGCACACACACACATACACACACTAGGGACAATTTAGGATCGCCAATGCACCTAACCTGCATGTCTGTGGACTGTGGGAAGAAACCGGAGCACCCAGAGGAAACCCATGCAGACACGGGGAGAACATGCAAACTCCATGCAGGGAGGACCCAGGAAGCAAACTCGGGTCTCCTAACGTCGAGGCAGCAGCAGCGCTACCACTGCGCCACCGTGCCACCCACTTCCATTTCCCTGCATGAATAAGTCAATGATGCTCATGGTTAATGTGATTAATGGACTTTTTGCTATTTACTTTGGTAATTTATTACTTCTTTATTCAGGTCTTTTATCTAAATATGGTTGCATTTTTTTAATGTTAATCGAATCATTTGTTTTAAAGGTTTGCTATTACAAATTGTTGAATTAACACAAACAAGCTTGAAAAGAGTCAAATGTTATTAGTGTGGAATAATATGAGGTTTATTTGGCATCAACTAATAGATCTTAGGTTATCATTAGAGAACTTTTTAAATATTTGATTAAATGATATATGTGGTGGCTATCCCCAACTTTGGTTAAAACCTTGCAGTAACATCATACATAATGCAACTTTGCTAAAATGTGTCAGTTAATATCCACAAATTAAATTAAATCCTAATTGAAGTGTCAATGAGACTGATGTTAATTCCTCTCCTCAAAAGCAATGTTTTCGTACATTTCAATGAGTCTGAAGTGAAATCTTAGAGGCCAGTAAATAATTGTATGTTTGCAGAATGCATTCAATATCCATCAATGATTAAGGTCCCAATCTAAAGAAAGCAACAAACAGTTCACATAGACACCAAAAAGGCACACTAGAAGAAATAAACATTTGTATGTAAATATTTGTATTTCATCTAATTTTGTTTAATATCCTTGGGGTTTCCATTGTCTACAGTCTTGTATTAATATAATTGCTTCTTTTAATCTCATTACTCATTCAATGACACATTTTTGAATGGCATTTTATTAGTATTCTTGCTGAGGTTATTTTGGAAACATTTTAAAATGTTTATTTTGACCAGGTCAAGTTTAAATACTTACATATTTTACATATTTCTTAGAAACATAATGAGGAAGTGATAGTCTAAATAAATTAGTAAGTATAAGCGTAAGAGCCAATCTTAGAAAGTTAAAGCTTTAAGTTAAACTCATATTAGTGCTTGTTTAAGTTTAACAGAATACAATTTTCTTTCATAGCTATAGATTATGGTATAACCTTTTACCCCCTGTGAGTTAACATGAGATAGAACCTTCTTAGCTTTATCTGTAATACAGTGTGTTAATTAAGTCAGTGTGTTTTGGAATAGGCTCACAGCTAACATGGACTGAAAGACCCATTTACAGTTTGGAAATGGAATAGGCATACATTTAACTGTATTAGCAAACTTAAAGAATGAAACAAGATATACAGGAGTTAAGCAGAACTTTTCTTAAAGAAGAACCTTTATTTTCTTTGCTATATCAGCTTTTTCTCTATTTTTTGTGAACTATTTTACCTTGGGTCGCACGGTGGTGCAGTGGTAGCACTGCTGCCTCGCAGTTAGGAGACACGAGTTTGCTTCCCGGATCCTCTCTGCATGGAATTTGCCTGTTCTCCCCATGTCTGCGTGGGTTTCCTCTGGGTGCTCCAGTTTCCTCCCACAATCCAAAGACATGCAGGTTAGGTGCATTGGCAATCCTAAATTGTCCTGGGTGTGTGTGTGCCCTGCGGTGGGCTGGCGCCCTGCTTGGGATTTGTTCCTGCCTTGCTCCCTGTATTAGCTGGGATTGCCTCCAGCAGACCCCTGTGTTAGGATATAGCGGGTTGGAAAATGACTTACTGACTTGTTTTACATTGAATTTTTACTAAACTTTTAAAAAACAAAGATATTTTGTCTGTGGAATCATTTCAATGTGTCAAGCTATTGCCAGAATCCCATGAAGCAAACTAAATCTACAGAACTTTGGTAATTTTTGAAGTATGTTTACACAGTATGTCCTTTGTATGCCTCTCTATGAATTTGACTTATTCACTTTTTTTTTTTTTTCCAGCTTAAGGCTTGCAAAAGAAGTGGTGAATTGGTAATATCAGTGTACTTTGAAGGGCTAGGGTTTGATTCCAGTGGACTGTGCAAATGTTTGCTTAACCTTAATAAAATAGTAAGCAGATACACATTTTTAAAAATAAACCAGTAAATATCTTGAACATTATATAGTGTTTTAGCCTTTACTCCCCTTCTGGGCACTTCTAGAAATGAATAGTCTCTCTCCCGCCCAACCAACCATTTGCAACAGCCCTTAACATGCGTTTCTGTTGATTTGATGGCACTCGATCACATTAAAAATCTGGAGGAAATTGCAGTTATCAGATTCTTATTGCATCACTTTGAAAGATGTCAGGAACAGATAGCCCTATTTGTTCTTTTCATTTGATGAATGCTCAGTGATGAATATTGTCATGCCAGTTGGTAACATCCATGTGCAGGTGCTTGTTCTGCTTTTTACTCCCACATAGTGCCATCATTAAGTCTGTTTTAATTGTTTACTTTAGTACTACGTGTTATTTTTGTTTTAACAGGGTACAAGGATACTGTGCCTTTGAAACCTGACAGTGTAGTTCATAAAAATCAGAAAGTGTCACTTTACAAAGGCTATTCAGTTTTATTTTCACCCAGTTTATCATGAATAATGTGTTTCCCCTGGTTTGAAGTAAATTCTTTAATGAAATCTCATTAATACAAAAATAAAAAAAAGTCTCTTGACATAAGATTGAAACCTGGAGATTAAAACTGAGGCAAATATATCTAAAAGGTTATAGGTACAAATGTCTGTATAAACACTTTTGTCTTTCTTGTGCCCCTTCTTTTTGTCTTACCAAAGGGAATTCATTTCCTTGGAGCTGAGACTCTTAAACTGTTGTCATAAAAGCTGGGTGTTACACTCTGCTGTGTTTCTCTGAGAAATCAATAATCTTGCATGGGAGTAGGGATACATTTTGATTAGCGGGCACACCTTTGTAATTATGTGCATCACTTTTTACCATAAGACAATTGCTTTGCCATCATTAAGTCTGAAGTGCCAATTTGAGTTTGCTATTTTCTTTTTCTCTTTTTTTCAAAGCTGACTTTTCTCAAAGTTGAAGACACACATTTTCTATTGCTTCTTTTTTACATTGGAAAAACATTCCACTTCTCTGGAGAAACTATACCATAAAGTCTACCTCAGTTATAGGACCATTGGGTACATTACAACTCAGCATTTCATTTGTGTGCTGCATAATAGATGTAATGAACATAGCAAAATATTTTGAAATTCACCATAAGTGAACAAGTAGAGGTATTCAGTAATAAAAGCAAATTAAAACAGTCAATTATCCCTGAGTTGTTTTATCCTAATCATGCAATCCTGTTGAGATAAGAACACTTCAGTTCAAAGAGACTTTTTTTACTTTCATTGACAAAAAATAAAACCATTCTCTTTTTAATTTTAATGCCTTTTTTCTTATAGAGTTTCCTTAACACGATTGCATATCCCTTTTTCATTCATACAAGGAAGGTTTTGAGGATCTCAAATCCACCAACAATCAAGTTTCCCTGACATTGCAAGGCAGAATCCATTTACCCTCTGGAACTATTGAAATTTACAGATGTGATCCACCCGCAGTAAGTTTAAAAAAAATGTGCTTATCTGTCTGGCACTTTTCGATCTTGTGTGAAGGGAACCAAGAAGTACATTTTGGCTTTCTGGTTCAATGCTAAAGGCATTAGTAATAGTGTCAGTGAAACAAACTGTGAACATGATTTGAATTTATTCTTGTTTTTTTTCAAACTTTTTTGTATTCATAAGAAATGGACACCAAAGTACAGAAGATACCGTGACTTCATTCACATTCTTGCCATTTTTTTTGGATATACCTGATTCGAAATACTTTTACAATAAATCCTATATTCAAGTGATGCAGCAAATAAACATCAAATGCTGGGTAATACATATTTCTACAGGTTTGTTAATTATCAAGTCTGCTGCTTTTGCTGTTTTCTGTATGTATGTGTTACTTCTTATGATTCACCTTCATAGTATATGGATTGCATGGTCAAACAGTACTTCAACAGCAATAAACAAACTTATCTCCGGTGGTACCAGGAGAGTTCAAATTAATCAAAGGATGGTCCGGAAAACACACATGTAAAAATTATCTAAAAATATGTTGAGAAACTTAATAATCTGTATTTGTGATAGTTCTATGTAGCCATTGTCTAAATTTATTGGTTTGGACATGTGCAGAGGAGAGATGCTGGGTATATTGGGAAAAGGATGTTAAAGATAGAGCTGCCAGGCAAGAGGAAAAGAGGAAGGTCTAAGAGAAGGTTTATGAATGTAGTGAGAGAGGACATGCAGGTGATGGGTGTAACAGAGCAAGATGCAGAAGACAGGAAGATATGGAAAAAGATGATCCGCTGTGGCAACCCCTACTGAAAGCAGCCGAAAGAAGAAGACGAAGCCATTGTCTAAATTTTACCCATTCAAAGCTCATTGTTTAACATGTTTAAGGATTATTGGCTCTTTTTAAAGTTGCAGAATGTTAAGAGGTTGTAAATCCAACTAGGCCTGGGGTTTGCAACCCTTGGGTCTGCTGGAGTGGTCTGACATATTTGGCGTATTTGAATGAGGCATGTAATTGAGTGAACTGTCCAGGGAGTTTAACAATGGTCAATATTGGCTGGTTGCATTTTTAGGATTGCAGTCAACCAGTGTTACTAACGCAGGTTGAGCTCTTCTTTGCTATGGATCAATCCAACTTTTGGAATAACAGTGTAGGACAGAGGTAATTTGTTATTTTAATAATCTATAATTTAAAGTATCTCTGCCATTGCATAATATGGTGTTTCATTGATGGCTAGCAGATTAAAAAAAATGAATTTAGTGAGTTCTGATAAATGTAAACTTAACACCAAAAACACTGACTTTTATGTTGTTGTTTTTTGAAAATGTAGAACTTAATCCTGGACCTTCCTCAAATATTTTAGGTTAAGTTTCTAGAACATTTTAGTATTATATTTATGTCAAGTAAAACTAGGAAGTGTTTGTGCATATTTGCCTTGGCCGAATTGATGACTATGATATTTGTTTTTTTAATGCTAAACCTATTTTTAATTAATCTTTTAATGTATCTCTTCCCACTTTTAATACTGAACCTGATCTCAGAAAATGTCCATCCACTTAACATCTATTAAATAAAATAAGAGGATTTAAGATTTAGCATTTTAATGTTCATTGTTTACCTCCAAAAACTGATGAAATGAAGATTCTTATAAAAGAAACAAATATATATATATATTTTGGCAATTTCTGAAACAAGGTTAACTCCCTTCATAGAGATTCTACCTGGATAAGTACTGAAGTGAACCCAATACTGTTCTCATTCATTTTATCAATCAGTATTTCTATATTAAATACTGAGAGAAAATGGTCAGATAAACTGCTATCCAAGATCTGCCGCACATCAACTTTTAATCCTTTAATCACTAAATCCAATGTGTGCTCCCCTTTGTGTGTTGGCTAACAAACATGCTGCCTCAAATCGAATGAGTGCAGGAGGGTCATGAATTCTTTTGCTTTCGGGTCACACTGATTATCAATATGAAGATTAACGTCACCAACAATTAGGAACCTGTCATAGTTAGTTATTATAACTGACACTAAGCCTGAGAATACCTTAAGGAAAGATGCATTATATTTAGGAGGTCTATACACAAACAATACTAGAAACTGAGAACCTCCTTGAATAACAACGGCAAGATACTCAAAAGACATGAACATACTAAAGCTCACATCTTTACACTTTAGCCGAGTGGAATAAATATTTGCTATACCGCCTTACTTTGGCAAACCGCATAACTATAGCTATAATTCGTAGGTGCAGATCTGATTAATTGAAGAACATAAAGTACACATTTGTCAAAATAGTATGCCATGGATAAAGGTGGATATTTTGAAGTTTAAAGTGGAAAGTTAATTCTTTTAAAATAAGTTGACTGTTAAGTTCTTCTCAGGGTAGAGCAGATGTCACAGAGATCAGACATAAATGCACTGCAGAACCTAAGAAAGCTAAAGGGATGTATTTTCAGAATCAAATTTGTCAGCCTCCTTGTAATCCTAAAGCTTTAGGACATAAACTTAAAACTATTAATGGTCCCTGTAGAAGAGCAAAACAGGTGGTATTAAACTTCACCTACATAGTACTCTCATTATTATTGCTGAAAAAAATACTAATAGTTTTTGATTATTTAATTTCTTTTGTTAAAGAACACGGCGCTTACTTTGATGTCTCTTTTCAATCTCCAGTTTCTTTTAAAGTAGCATCTCAGTCTTTTTTTTAAATTACTCAAAATGATTTATTGGGCATATTGAGTTCTTTGAAGAATTCTAATTCTTGTGTTATGTAAGAATTAAAAATGCAGTTTGTGAAAACACATGCAGACAGTTTTCTTTGTTTCATCTTATTAATCTCTGTATTAAATTGGATATTATTCCCTCTTGTTTTCCTTTTGCTGCTTAAATTATTTCTGTTTTTATAGCAATGATCCAACCCTCAATTCAAAGTACCTAGACCTATTTCTATTCTGCTAGTTATGTATAAGTTATTGGAAAAAAATCTTGATAATCAATTAACTGAACATTTGGGAGTAATAACTTACTTAATAAATTTCAATATGGTTTTTGATCAAATCAATTTACTATGTGTACTATATTATTACTTATTGAGCAAACTTGCACCTATCTAATTAATGATCATATAACTGGAGCCATATTTATTGATTTTTTTTTTTTAAGTTTTTGATGCTGTACACCATCAGATTCTTCTTGATAAATTAATTTTATTTCCGTTCTCCTTTTCTATCATAAAGATACCTTCTGCATATCTGTTACATTGGAATTAGGTGGTAAATATTGATCAAATCAGATCTTTTTCTTCCATGCTTAATATTGAAATAGGTCAAGGCAGTATCTTAGGTCCTTTACTCTGGCTTCTGTATATAAATGATTTTCTATCTGTTTGTAAATACTCAAATTATATTTTATACACTGATAATAGTATTTTCTTTTCTCTGCTTGAAATGTTGATATTATTAACTTCAAACTTTCTTTTGATTTTGGTTAACTGCATGATTGGTTGCAGTTAAATCATTTGTCTCATAATATAAAGAAACCTGAATGTGTTCACTATCAATTTCATGTGCTATAATCTTTGTAAATCTAGTTTTAATAATAAAAGATAATTAGAATAATCTTGTTTGTTTATCACAGTTCTTATCTCACCTATCAGAGCCATATTAAAAAACTAATTAATAAACTAAATGAGAATTTGTTTATAATAAATTTAGACCATATCTCATTCCACTACTTACCTGCAAGTAATTATACTTTACACACTTTCCTGCTGTCTGCCAATTTGGTATCTTACTACTTAAGAAATGATTGAACCAATTGAAAGGCTTTTTTAACAGAGTCTACAAGATTCACGTTAAACACCCTTTTTGGACTAGAAAAAAACTAATGCCTTGACTTTTTCTAATTACAAAATTAATTTGGCTATCGGGTTTCATTTTCAGCTTCAGTACACTGGTAATTATCTTACTCTTGTACTTTGTAGTTTAGTTGCATGATGCAAAACCACAAGAGAACAACATAAGTACTACCACATATAAACATAATCTATATATATTATACATATGTATAATGCAAAGTTGATTTACTCATTCATTCACTGACTCACTCATCAACAAAAACATCATTTCCCATTTAGTTAAAAAGCTGAATTTTGGCAGGATGGTATATTTATATATACAGTGATCCCTCGCTATATCGCGCTTCGACTTTCGCGGCTTCACTCCATCGCGGATTTTAAATGTAAGCATATCTAAATATATATCACGGATTTTTCGCTGGTTTGCGGATTTCTGCGGACAATGGGTCTTTTAATTTATCGTACATGCTTCCTCAGTTTGTTTGCCCAGTTGATTTCATACAAGTGACGCTATTTGCAGATGGCTGAGAAGCTACCCAATCAGAACACGTATTATGTATTAAATAAAACTCCTCAATGATATACAATATGCTTCCTGCGCGGTGGTTCGCACATTTCAAAGCTCTAACAGCCCGTATTGATTTTTGATTGTTTGCTTTTCTCTGTCCCACTCTCTGCTCCTGAAGGGGTGTGTGTGAGCAGAGGGGCTGTTTGCTTAGAAGATACAGATGCTCCTGTAAAAAATGCTGAAAGACTACCTTCACATTGATCCCTTCATTGTGGCCGCTTTATTGCGGGTGCTTCATATACTTAAAAGCCCAACAGCCCTATTGATTTTTGATTGTTTACATTTCTCTCTCTCTCTGACATTCTCTGCTCCTGATGTTCGCTCCTTTGAAGAGAAGATATGTTTGCATTCTTTAAATTGTGAGAAAGAAATGTCATCTCTGTCTTGTCATGGAGCACAGTTTAAACTTTTGACTAAAGGGTGTTATTTCATGTCGAGAGGGCTTTAATAATGTTAAAAAACGTATTTAGAAGGTCGTAAACAGGTTTTCTATGCTCTAACTGTGAAAATATTAGATTTATAAATAAATAATACTACTTCGTGGAAATTCATTTATCTGTTTGGAGCGGATTAACCACTATAAACGAGGGTTTACTGTATAACTGTGCGGAGAATATTTATAAACAGTGTGGGATAGTTTCTAAGGGCTTAAAATATATAAAAATAACCATACAAACGTATGGTTTCTACTTCACGGATTTTCACCTATCGTGGGGGGTTCTGGAACGTAACCCCCGCGGTCGAGGAGGGATTACTGTATTTGTATTTATATATATTTATATTTATATGAAAGGAAATTTTGAGATTTCAATATTTGGGGGTAAGTTCTCCTACAACAGAAAAACTAAATACTTCAAAACCTGAAAAATGGAAAATAGAAAAAAGAAAAATTAGTAACTTTTTTTTATTAATTGATCATTTTTTATTTGTCAATATTTATTAATATTGTGCTAACTTGCATGCTTTGTGCTGGGCTGAGAGCATGCTCTATGCAAATGAAAGACACATGTAAATAATACTACTAACCAATATGATGGCCAGACAACTGGTAACAGACCAGTGTCCTGGACAAGAAAAAAGAGACATGATTACATTGTGAAATGGAGGGAGACACGGGGGTGGGGGTGAGCCAGTGGCATGATAACAGCTATGTGGCAGTTCAACAGTGCTATACAGCACTCAGTAAAAGGGTGCACTGCTGCAGCTTAGAGGGAATATAGCTAACTACCTGTTTCAGTTCAAAAGAATACACGTTCCATTAAAATTGTGTTTTGCAGTGACCGTCAACAAAAGCCAAGTCGCTAGGAAAAGCAGGAATTGATCCGTGGAAGAAATTTTTATAGCATGTTCAAGAGTAAGCAGCTCCCATTAGCTAATAATATTATTACTACAAATTATTTCAGTAATGCCTTTATCCAAGAAGACTTGCAACATCTGAGATACATTTGGAGACATTTCATCTGTTTTTACAATTGGAGCACAGGCAGGTAAAGTGACTTGTTCATGGTTACACTGTGTCAGTAGCAGGATTTGAACCCTCAGCCTCAGGGTTTGCAATCCTAGCTCCAAAGCCTAAAGCACTACACTAAACAGTCTGCAAATAATATTAGTCATTGGTTAAAAAAAAAAAAACACTGAAAAAGTAATGTTTGGAAAAGTAGGTGGTTACATAGGAACTCTAATACACCCAATTATCCAATGGCACTATAATGTGTCTTATTGTCTTATGAAATTTCCCAGGCCAAGCTGGGTAACAGAGCTATTTAAAAATTAGAAGAATTAAAGATATTTTTTTTACATTTATATAAATATGATTAAAACACACCAAGGCCAATATGTATCAAGTGTTTCAGAGTAGGAACACGGCACATCACAGTGGAAAACTATTGTGACCACTGTTCCCTCTAAGCTGCGCGATTGCGCGGCCGTGCAAAAGCAAAACTCAGGTTGCGCAAAAGTTTTTATCTGCCGCGCAAAAATCATTAATATATTAAACATATTTTTATATATTTAGTTAATGTTACTCACATTCTGCTAATAAAGTTTTAAAGTCTATATTCAAACCGCAAAACCTATGTTTTTTGCTCTATCGGTACATAATTTATATAACATAAGATATCTATGGGTTGCGCGTTTTTTACGTCATTTACATGTCAGTGTTGAGTCTGTTGACTTCCGTTTCCCGTGTTCTGTTTATTTCTGGAAGATCCGATCCGATATTTAGTTAATAAATTGTTATTTAAAGCTAGTAAAATGTCGAAACGCAGTTTTGAAGAAAGCGAAAGCGATAAGGGGACAAAAAAGAAAGTCTGCGTAAAATTTAAGGAAGAATGGTTGCAAGAATATGTACAAACTGACATGCCAGATTTAACCGGTAAGCGACGCACATTTCTGAGAAAAAATTTTAAATATAATCCAGTGACATCTGAAGTTGTCTGTATCATCTGCGAGCGAGCGAATGCCCAGTGCGATTTAGCTTAGGGAAGCAATGGGATGAATGGAAACTTGACTATTTAAAACGTCATTTGCTTCAGAAAGTTCACGAAAAATCTGTTAATACATTACGAAGTCAGCGTCGAGGAACAATTAGGACCTTGTTGAGCGAAACCTGAGAAGACAGAGAGAACAGAATTGAATTGTCTGAAAGAAAATCGGCCGACGTTGAAGAAGTAAAAATTCTTATTGATAATGTCCTTCTTGCAATAAAATTAAATTTCTCAATGCTGTTTGTTCAGGAGATCCATATTCACATAGCAAAATATGTTAAAATTCCGGAGACTTGGAAAAGTAAAAATTACGCTTTCGAATTTCTGGAATGCATAAATTATGTGATACAAAAGGAAATGTTCAGTGATTGGCGTAGTTCATCTTTCCACACTCTCATTATTGATGAAAGTACAGACATTTCTGTGAGCAAAATGTTAATTCTTTATGTAAAATTTAGAAAAGCAGAGGAGACATCTTACTGTACTATGTTTGCTGGGATTCTGAAGCTTACAGAATGTACAAGTCAAGCTATAGTAGAAGCCATTACGCAATTTTACAAAGAGAACAATCTGGATTTGATGAAAATGATAATGTTTACGTCAGACGGGGCTTCCGTAATGTTAGGAAAACATAACGGTGTTGCTGCAAAAATTAGACAATCTATTCCATATTTACTTGAGCAGCATTGCGTAGCACATAGAGAGGATTTAGGACTTGATGACGCATGGAAACATGTCTCTTTAATGAAAGACATTGAAACCCTAATACGAACAGTCTATACTATTTTTAATTGTTCATCTGTGAAGAAATCCCATTTTGAGGAACTCTGCCAGGCTGCAGAACATGATTCAGTTGCATTCAGACCACTACATTAAGTCAGATGGCTTTCTAGACATTTTGCCATGAGAGCCATGGTCAAGAACTATGATATGTTGTTTCAATATTGCAGGGAACAAGTTGAAGAAAGCAATGACCCTATCCACAAGTACTGCTTCGAAAAGTTGACCAAACCAGAGTATTGTGTTGCCATAACTATTTTGAATGAAGTACTAACAGAACTGGCAGAGTTATGTCGACTTCTTCAGAGAAGTAACCTGACAACTATAGAAGCATTCCAGTTTACCAAAGCCAGAATTAAGAAACTTCGATCACAGTATCTTGGTGAAAACATTCATTTCTCAGCAGAAGTTGATAACTTAATGACATCATATGCGCTTCCGGTTGACACCACTGCCATTGTCCGTTTTATAGAGAGAGTTTGTGATCACTTTAACAGTAGATTTCCTGACAATGAACTCGGTGATTGGTCTGTTTGTGATAAAGATGCTTTCACTGCTTCTGAAAATTTGAATAATTTCTTATTTGGATCAGACAAATTTGAAAAGTTGGCAGCAAGATATAGCATCTTACTAAACAAGCAAGAAACAGATTTTAAGAAGAACTTGATTGCTCAGTATGTAGACTTTAAATTGATTATTAGTGAGAAGCAGGCAACAGGTGCCCTTAAGAATTTTGATGACATGGTTGCTTACACTAGGCAACAGGAGCAGTTAACTGACTTGTCTCAGCTGCTGGACATTTGTGCTACCTTCCAGGCGTCCAGCGCTGATTGCGAGAGAGGGTTTAGTTTGATGAATCAGATTAAAACAAAGTCAAGAAATCGCTTACAAGTCGACCATCTGGATAACCTTATAAGGATCAAACTTTACTTATCAGGACATACAATTAATTTGAATGAAGTTTATTCTTTCTGGAAGAGCAGCAAAGGACGACAAATTGTTTCTACAGCTGAATGAGCTGATATGTGAATTTTGAAAAATTATATTTGAAATTAATCAATAATAAAAACTAGTTTCTCGAATATTTTCTTCTAGTGTGAATTTGTCTTTCTCTGCATGTTTTATTTTCACCCCAATATTTTGCACAAAAAAAAAAACTACAGAGAAAAATTTTGCACACGCGTGTATGCCTTTGCACAACCACCAGTCAGCCTTAGAGGGAACATTGATTGTGACACTAGAAGAGTATATCCAGTGCATTGTTGTGCAGGAAAAAGCCTATCCTGTCAGCATCAAGTGGAATGAGAGCTCCATTGTATTGCTGGACACATTACCCACACACACTAGAACCCTTAGTCACTCAGCACAATTTTTATTAAAAGTTGAATCAACCAAGTTTATTTTTATTCATGTCTTTTTTTGTGCTGTTTGTGTCATGCTCCGAATAGTATGACATGATCAATCCAATTTGTCTGCTGAAGTCATGGGATATGATGCTTTAAATATGCCAGCGTTTATATCACCTTTTCTCTCTTTCTCTCAGTGGATACTCTACAAATAATGTAAAGAACATAGCGATAGTTACTTTCAGTTCAGGTAGGCTGTAGCATCAGGTTTCTGAAACCCTTTGGTTTTCAATATCTCAATTTCTTTGCCCTCTCACTTCTGACTGCTCCCTGTTTTGTGACTACATTTCTGGTGGGCATTTTGCATCTCCTGGTCTGCTTTTTTCTTCACAATAAGCATATCTCTGGTTATATATTTTATGGTTTTATCTTGTAATCACCCCATGAATGTCTTGGCATAAAAAATAAAATATGCCATTATTGCTATTTTTGTTTTCTACTACCAAAATGTACTTTTCTATGTGTAAATTTAAACCTGAAAAACACACATCAAAGGTACAAGCCACGGAACAGTAACAGTTTAAAATCAACACAACTCTAAACAATGTATAACTACAAATCTTAAATTTAAAAAAAAAATACACCGAGACTTGCCTGGAAATCGGAAGCAGGACGTTTTCTGACAGCAAGTTAAGTTGTATGCATTTTTTAAAGCTTTCTCTGTTCCACCTGGTTATTTTTCAACTAGTTCAGCTACATTCCTGAAAATTTCTGAATTGGTACAATCTTGTGCAGTCTTCAGTAGGTAGCACAATACAAAATAATACAGCGGTCCATACTCATTTTGAATGGCTGCTTCTGCGTTCCAGAATATTAACTTAGTGGTTTTATGAGTCATGAAACCATTTTTCTAGATGATTTTGAAGTGAAATATTATTACCCACAACCTTTAAACCATTAAACTGTGTTCTCAGTTGAAACATAAACATTAATTAATTGGAATACAACATTGAAAGTGTATTTGTGGTTTTCTCACATAACTGTTTTTATTTTTAAAAGCCAAATTGTGTTTAAAGGACTGAGTTACTTAAAACCTTATCTTTTATATGGGCCTGTAATATATAAAACTGTTACCCATATACAAAGTCTGAGTAAATACTTTTTTGGCTTTCATTAAAGAGTTGCACAATTGGCTGATTGTACTATAATTATTTTAGTTGACTTAGGTGTCTTAATTCAGAACAAATTAAGGAATTCATCATGTAGCAGGATTGATTGGAATTTCAAGGTGTCACTTTTGATGTGCTAATTGCTTTTTCACAGTAATGTATGTTAATAAGAAATAAAAACGTGGAGCTCTTTCTTTTCAGTATGTAGATTTCCAATCAGCTGACTTTGTGTGATAAAATATATTCTGTCTTGAAGAAAATCACATTTTTTAAGTGTACATACAGTAACAATAAAGTTGCAAACCCTAAACAAATTCTGCCTCAATTTCTGTGGCAGACATCTAAGCTACATTTCGTATTTTTATTGGAATCGGTCCCTACAGCAATTGACCATCACACCCTAATGCTGTCTGGAAATGGATCAAGTTAACTTGACAAAATTGGGCAAACAAAATAATGCTCTATTTTGTCTTGGTAGGGTCCTATGCTGAATCTATTCCCCTTTATTACACAGACTCTGAAAGATTGCTTCAAATTCCTTATCACACTGTCAGGGCTGACTGTTGTTGTAGTTCAATACTTCTCAATTTCTTTTGCAGCTTTAACCCCAGACAGGATAGAAAGTTACATTATTTATTAAGTATTATTCAAATAGTGACATTAACAAAAGCAAAAGAAAGTGTTAACACCAAACAACCTGTTACTGCCAGATGTTTAGGCTTCCAAGGAGGTCCACTTCTTGCATTGCTTGAAGTAGCTCAAGAATTCTTGGTTTGCCTTTCCATTTCCTCCTTTTTTCTTCTCTGATCAGCTCTTTTACTAATCTTATAACACTAATATAGGTATGATATGATCATCCTGTCTCCAAGTTTCCTTTTTTGAAATTCAATTTTTGTTCCCAAAATTCCAATCCCCATGAGCTTTCAGAGCTCATATATTCTGTCATCAGCTATAGTGAGGTGTGCTTATTTACTTAGAAACGAGGTTATGAGAAGCATTTTTGTGCTATTATCCAAAGTCCATGACACTAAAATCATATTTTCAAAATTAGCTGCTTTAGCTCATGCATCTGACATCATAAATAGGAGCCAGCAGCACAGCATGTTTTTATAACTTAGAATCAACCATTTGTGTATTACTGTAGCAATTCTGCATGGTGCGTCTGATTTAAATCGGTTCTTATCTTCTGTCAACAAAAACATGTGTAGCCAAGTCTTATTTAGACATAGCAGAGCTTATTACACTTTCTACTTAAACTAATTATCATAATATTCAGGTAATTCTTAAACAAACACCAAAGCATTAACAGACAAAGTACATTTTCAGTAAATCAGTAACAGGAAAATTTGCTTCAACATAACAGGCGGGTTTCATTTAGTAAGGAATAAAGAATCTTTGTAAATGTCCATTATTTATACTTTACAGGAAAAGATCTTCTCCTTCCAGAAAATGCAGATTTATGGCTGACCACTGGCAGTTTACCACAGTGCAGATCTTCGAACTTAGATGCTTCTTTATGTGAGTTCACAGCAGTTCATCCTCTGTCCACTTTTACAACTTAAATTTCAGAATGCACAACAAGATTACCATGGTTTATATATATATATATATATATATATATATATATATATATATATATATATATATATATATATATATATATATATATATATATATGTGTGTGTGTGTTTTCAAATATGAACTTTGGTGAGTTTGATATAGCTCTTTGTGTGTGTTTGCTTTACACATTAAATATGATATGGAGAATTATAAAGGAGGGCCTAGCATCAAAGCCAGATTTCAGCAAAAAAAAAATATTCACAGCATGAGGAATAATTAACATGTATTACAAAATTCAGAAAAAAATTATAATTATTGTAAAAGACCACCCACATGGACAGGCATAATGGCTGGGATTGGTTACATTCCCTTAACCGTCAGGGAGGCTGATATAACAGAACAATGGAGGGAGGCTTCATTTCAGAACCACATGCTTCCCCAACCCACTAGATGGCAGCATCCCTGGGCCATGGGACCCATTCCAATATCCACAAGGAATATTTGGACTTGTAGTTCAGTGAGGCAGCCCTGTTGTGGTCCAGAGGGTGCTACCGGGAGTTACACTAACTGCTTTATGGAACTTCTGACTGACCTGAAGTACTTCCATCAGGCTATGCCTTGGCACCAGAAGTACTCCCAGGTCCAAGATAGAAAGAGTGACTTCACTTAGGTTAAGTCGGATTAGGGAGGAAGAGGGCAATACTTGCAGGAGGACGTGGAGTTGATGGAAGTAGAATGAAGACAGGAATCACTGTTAATTGTGGTTATCTTGTTGAGTAAGGTATTTCAGAAGAAAATTTTATTATTTATAAACCTTTATTTGAATCCGTAACTGTGTGTGTGTGGGGGTTTTACAGCCCTGTGGCACCCCCTGTCTTCCACATCATGTATAACCATAATATATTTACTCTAATTTTGTCCAAGATGTGCACATTGATAGATATGACCATCAGATATTTCTATTTCCATTTCTTCCTGGTGTTTGCTAATATAGTATCCTTGCTCAAGCTAAAGCATTCATGGATGGTTTAGCTGTGCTATACCCGAAAGCTGTTATGTGGGACAATACAAGGACAATAATATAATTACACTATTTTTACAATATAAAGTCTTTTCATTTTATTGAATTTTTACAAGTTTTATTTTTTGAAATAGGTAATCAGAAGTCACAGGTATGTCAGAAGTTATTTTCAAAAGCATCTTATGACAAAAAATGATGCTAAAGCAGATGATGGCACTAAAACTGGAAAACTAGCATTTTAATAGAATGTGATGTGCAGTAACCTCAGTGGCACTTTAGGATTAGAGCCAGAGTTGTTGGCTAGATTGCTTGTTAAAATGATTTGCACATACATGAAGAGGATCCAATTATCTCTTGAAAATACTGGATGATTTTCAAAGAGGTCACAGTCGAAGCACTACTACCGCCATCTACCAATTCATTCACTTTCATACCTTATAAATCTGTTTCCTCACTTGCATGCAAGCTGGTTCATTAAAAATAATATATTTTTTCACCTACAGAAAAACTGAGCTTTTTTGAATGCTTATATCGCCTTATTCTGAGTGCTTCAAAGTAAGTTAAAAGCTTCAGTATTTACTGTATTAGCAGCAATTTAGATCAGGACACATCATGCATTGGCTTCCAGAAAACGATCTCCTTATTTGATTGCCTTTGCATAAACTTTACAATAGCATTTCTAAACAATAAACATGGAAAAGTTTAATGCCAATAAATTACTTTTTTTGATGCAGGCTTTTGGCTTAAATTAAGTAAAATTATTTCATATTTTGGGAGAAGTAATTGATACAATTAACACCAATGTAATTTATTAGGAAATGCTATTTTTTCATTGAACATGAATAAAATAAACTACACTGCCTTTTGCTCAGATAGGTACATTCAAGTTTTCCCCTGTAAGATTCTAAGTCTCTGTTTTTGAACCTGATATTGTACACCTAGGGTAATTACTGTTCTGTTCTGTTCAACCTTTTCCTATTATGACCCTTTCTAGAGCTAAGTAGTACAGAAAATTAAGTGAGATATCAATATTTTCAGTCAAAGCCTGTTTTGTTATGCATTTTTTCTTCTTGCAATTTATATTCACTGTCTGTTAATGGTGGTAATTTGTCCAATGTTGTGATGAATTCATTGTTTTCATTAAAAACATTAAAATTTTTATTATTGGTTCTTTGAGTACAGCAGAGACTAATTTCAAGGGGCAAGTGAGAGTAGTTTGGGCAATCAGGAATAATATACTAAGCTTGAAATCTATACTAATAAAAGGCAAAGCCCTCACTGATTGACTGACTGACTGACTCACTCACTCACTCACTCACTCACTCACTCACTCACTCACTCACTCATCACTAATTCTCCAACTTCCCGTGTAGGTAGAAGGCTGAAATTTGGCAGGCTTATTCCTTACAGCTCACTTACAAAAAATAAGCAGGTTTCATTTCGAAATTCTACACGTAACGGTCATAACGGTCGACAATGTCGGCCATGTTGAACTTTCTTATTTATGGCTCCATCTTCAAGAAATTTGGTAGGCGGCTTCCCTGTGCTAACCAAAACCAATGTATGTACTTATTTCGATGGTATGACGCCACTGTCGTCTGCCATATTGAACTTTCCAACGTCACTAATTTTCCAACTTCCCGTGTAGGTAGAAGGCTGACCCCATCTTCATGAAGTTTGGTAGGTGGCTTCCCTGCGCTAACCAAAACCGATGTACGTACTTATTTCGGTGGTATGACGCCACTGTCGACCGCCATATTGAATTTTCCAAACATCACTAATTCTCCAACTTCCCGTGTAGGTAGAAGGCTGAAATTTGGCAGGCTCATTCCTTATAGCTTGCTTACAAAAGTTAAGCAGGTTTCATTTCAAAAATCTACGTGTAATGGTCATAACAACATGACCATTGACAACGTTCGCCATGTTGAACTTTCTTATTTATGGCCCCATCTTCACGAAATTTGGTAGGCTGCTTCCTTGCGGTAACCAAAACCGATGTACGTACTTATTTCAGTGGTATGATGCCACTGTCGGCCGACATATTGAAGTTTCCAATGTCACTAATTCTCCAACTTCCCGTGTAGGTAGAAGGCTGAAATTTGGTACTTATTTCGGTGGTATGATGCCACTGTTGGCCGCCATATTGAACTTTTCAACGGTCTTTGTTACTTATGGGCCCATCTTCAAGAAATTTGATACACGGGTTCCCAACGCTAACTGAATCCTACTTATGTACATACTGTATATACGTCCATAGACTGCAGCTCAGTCACCGTGTGAGTCGGCGTTGGGTCCCCCATCCCAACGCCTCCCACGTTGTTGGCTGCCTGCCTATATAAGGCCGTCCGTCGCTCCAGTCTCTACATTCCCTTCCTTGCTTCGCCACGGGATTCACGTCTCCCTGCTGATAACTACAGCCTTTTTATTTAATCCACGGCTTCTCCGCTGTTTTATTGTTCATTTATTACAATTATAGTTATTGTGTAGGTATTTTAGACTTACTTTACATTGTTCAGGTACCCATTTCCGTTATCGTTCCAACTGTACCCCCATTAACATGTCTATCGAGGTGATCACCATTGATCAAAGAACTGTCATTTACCGAGTGGTTTCCAAGCCCGGAGATGGCACCTACCTTTTCCATTCTCTTTGTTACATATTGAACGGCCATATCAGGCTCACTCTTGATATCCGGAGGAACATTGTGTTTTATGTATTGAATGACTGGGACAGGTTCAAGGTGTGCACTGATGATGGTAAAGGAGATAATTATTCTACACAGGAGCACTAGAAGAGTGAAATGCTTAAGCCCTTCACCTATGCATCTGCATGTGAGTTGATGGCTGCCGGTGAATTGTTCAGTTGTCGCTTTCAAGTGTACCGAAATGGCCAAATATTTTACACCTTTTGACAACCGCCAATGCCTCTTAAAAATCTTAGATTGACAGGTGACGATTTCAGGAGTGTACACTTTGATGTTTATGAATGTTTAAACTCTCAAAAGCTGGATGTAAAGTTATCGATGAAACTGGTTGTATACTTACAACGCATGACAGATGCCAAATGTCTGCCTTCAACACAAGTCCTACAAATACTGTTATAATTGAAACAACCCATGAAACTCAAACCGATTATGACTGCAGCAATCCAAGCTGTGAGATTTGAAACAAGATTACTGTTCACATGGCCAACTGTACTTTGCATGTTGAAGAGTAAGCTCAGCGCACAGCTTGGTCATATTACAACCGGAGGGCCGAACTCATAATGTGGTATACAAAGAGATCCTTAACAAATAATTATTGGTATATTTTCGCTCAGTTTAAAAAGGTTTAATTTTCTTCTTAATAAAAATTTTAAGGCAGTACTTCGCTGCTGCGAAGCGCGGGTATTTTGCTAGTCTCTAATAAATTAAAGGTGACTCAGAGCGAAAGACAAAGTAACAATTAAAAAAAATGAATTTTCTCTGGAAACTAACTTTTACACTCTATAAAAAGGGGCTTTCCTTTATCTGAAATAAAATACAGGTAATTACAAGGCAAGAGGCTCTTTGCTTTATTGTGTCATCAGACCCCCTGTGACATGCACCTAACACAAAAGGTACCAACTAACCTCTTTGGTTCTTTTCTTACCAGGATATAGGAAAAAGGCTGAAATGGGCAACAGTATACAGCTGTTATCTACAAACTCTTGCCTGTCCAAATTGCATCCTGCGTATTCAGCCCTAGGAACCTCTAATGGTAGGCTGCTTCACTGACTGAGTCTGTCTTTTATTTTTACTACTTTACTTCAGTGCAGTTTACCACCAACAGAGGACTTCTCCAAGTGATTCTTTGAGCCCAAGACTGCAGCTAAACAAAGAATAATCAATCTTAAATTCTGTGCTTACTACTAACAATTCAGACAGAAATAATGAGTTTAAGGTTTTACTTAAAATCACATTAATTTCATAATAGCCAAAAGCAGCTGTAAGCAGGATGGTATCATTTAATATTATGATAAAAATATTTACTTAGAAAAAAATGACAATTTTAGAAACCTGTTATTGCATCTACCAGGCTAAAACTAGTATCAATAAGATATTGGGAAAGACCAGTTAAAAAATACGTTTAAGCTAGCCCAGGGTGGCTGCAGAGGAGGGCTTAGTTGCTAGAAGTTTTCAGGGAGATAGACAGGTTTCACCTATTCCTAAACAGTATTGATCAAAGGACATGAGACTTGAACTACAACATCCCATTGGCTAATAAAGAGGCCCAGAGTCTTTTTGTCTCTGTCATTCAGTCCATGCAGAGGCCATGCCACATCAAAGACCTGGAATCCTTGTCATTCAGAACACACAGAGGACATGCTAGATCTGAAACTACTCTGGACTAGAGACTTTTCATCTTATTAAAAAAAGAGTCACCTAGTTGTATAAGAATACTGAATGCCTAGGCCTTTAACAAGACACACTACTACGTACTTCATTCAGTTTGGGTTGGTATTTTGTTATTACATTTATTTATTTGTTTGTGGAGACATTTAGTGACCTTAAATTAATTTATAAAGTATGAATAAATTGTAATTCTACTCTCCTACTTGTTTTGGTACTCTGTATTTTTTGCCAGGGGTACGAGATATAAATGAAAGGGTAGTTAAATTCAATCAGTCCCAATTGACATTTCCCAGATAGCCCATGTCCTTAGTTAGAGATTATAAAGTTCTTAATCGAAAAATTGAAGAGAAACATTTCTTGCCAGAGAGATAGATCCAACAGCTAACCAAATAGCAAGTTCCATTTAAATGTTCATGGCTCCTTTTAAATTGTCCATTTTTGCAGCTGAGCTGAGATTATTACAAAAGTGTCAGAAAGCAGCTGAACTAACTGAGAGAAGTCTTTTTAAAAAACATGTAATAAAAGGCAACAGTTTTCTGTCTCTCCTGTCTTTCTTTCCACTATTAGAGCAGACATTTTCATTGAAAATTATACTAATTCATTATTACCTAATGTCAACCACCTAAAACTGAAACACTGGGTGAAAATTAAGTAACCAGAGAACACATACAGACATGGTTTAGTAAATGATTCACAAATTCATCTGTGACATTATTCATGTACTGTCCAGGTTTGTAAATTAAGAGGCTATAACTTAACTTTAAGAATGTTTTATTAAACTGAAAATGTTTAAATCCCACAGTCTTTCCATATAGCTTATATCTCTGGAATCAACCTAGTGACTTTCCTCAGATCTTTCGTCTATTACAGGTATTTTATTTTATAGAGACCAAAGCTGCACACATTACTCCAGATAAATCTTCACTAGGGTATGTCATGAAATGGAGTTTAATCCAAAGCGATTTAGGTATTAGCCTCCAAAGAGAGGCCACGGAGCAGGACAGAGTCTTACCTGGTCTGCCCAGCAGAGGTTCACCAGACTTCAGCCAGGCTTCCAAGGCAAATGCTGGCTTTTAGCTGGAGTAGGCCCCAAACATGATAAGTTAGCAAAACAACGATAAAAACCTCTAAATCTATTGTGAAAGTCACACAAGGAGAAGGATGATCATTAACCATGGGGTTGTATAAATAGGGCAAACCAAAATATTTAAATAGCCTGATGGAGGGCTCAGGAGTGGTAACTTCAGGGTAGTTCTGTGTCTTGTGGCTCCACCCACAAAGAACACGAAACAAAAGAACATTCAGAGAGGCAGAACATGATTATAACATCACATAAAAAAAATATTGGAAGCATAAAACATGAAACACACATAATTTCAACCCAATATATACCAGTGTGCAATATTGACTAAGTAATGTATATCTTCCCTTAACTTATACTATACACATCATGCTGTATAACATAACTTCCTTTTGGCTTCCTAAATTACTTGTGTAGACAGTGAAGCTTGTGTTCAAATTTAACTTTTACTTCCTACATGTAACACCTTACATTTACCTACTGTACATTAAATTCTACCTGTCACAAATTTTGTCAGAATTCTGTCCAGGATCATCTATAATGGACCAGCTGATTTTAAATTATCTGCCATTCCACCTACTTTAGTATCACTTACATATTAAAAACAGCAGTAGCAAAAGCACTCATCCCTAAAGGACATCACTTTTAATGTCATGTAATTTCGAAAAAGTTGCTTGGATAATGACACTTTTGTGTCCTGTGGTGTTTAAGCCAATAATTGCAGCAATATTTATACTACTCTTTGAACTTCAGCTTCTTTTAGTTTCACCCTATGGGATACCTACCTAAACAAGCCTGTCATATGGGACCATATCAAAAGTTTTCTGAAAATCTAGATAAAAAATGATCATATGCATATGTTACTTCCTCATAAAATTCCAGTTTATTTTTGAAACATGAACTCCACTGTCTAAAACTTGTTGAAAGTTTACTAATACATCTGTTCTTGACATGCATTACTGTTACTTTTCCTTATTAATTGCTCCTATTAACTTATTTGTGATGCATTTTTAGCTTTCTGGCTGATAGTAACTTTGATCGTCTTAATCACCTTTTCATACAGTATATCGGGGTAAAATTTACTAGGTTCCAGTCTGTAGGTACTCCACAGTCTACAGTGATTTTTGAAAAATATGCCTCCAGGGTTTGTACTGTACTAGCTGTCCCACCCACGTGGTAGTGAAACAGGACAAACTTTAAAAACAATAACAAAATAATAAAAAAATGTAATAATTTGTATTGAGAAGAATTTATATTGATAGCTTTCATATGCGAGCGCCTCTTGATATACAGTATTTTTGGTTTTGCTATGAGGGGCGAGAATGTAGCTGTGAACTCTTTGCCAAAAATGTAAAAAGTTGGCAAAGTATCTCTGGCTAAGCGGAAGGTAGGTACACTTCAACGTCAAATGTTTTCACTGTATCTGATTGTGTTCAGTTCTGGTGGGAGAGCATCCCCTGCATGGGGAGAAGAGCATGTGGCCATGATATCTCTGCCAATGAGCAGGTACCATCTAAAACACAAGTAGCTGTGTTCTCTCTCTCAAAAAGTCAAACATTACTCTTTTAACAATTACTGCATGATGATGTCTGCTGAACAAATAGGTGTCGCTAGCTAAGTGGAGGCAAGATATGCTCCAACACATGGCAAGATGTACAGCAACTCGAATGGAGGCCCGCCCGGCTTCCTACTCCTCAGGCCCTACCTCCTCCTCCCCTCGGTCTGCAGCCTGTCTCTCAGATTTGCGCAAATAAATTAGTGCCGCAACTGAACTCATAAGCCATACAATACCTAATTATCTATAACACTGGATGTCCCTCCTGGAAAGTGATTTAAAATTTTATCTCTAAAATGTATACTTTTAAAATACACAATAATTACTCATTTTAAGAATGTGTTTATGTTTAAAATGCACAAAAACATGTAATATATAAATAAAAAATTGTGTTTGGGGGAACTTAATTTCCTATTCATGCCCTCCCTCTCAATATCTCTTCTGGGGCATCGTAGGGCTAGTAAAATTACCCAGTCACTGCAGCAACATATCCAATCGCTGACTAAAAATATCCACATGGCACATGACATTTGAGTTCCATGCCTAAAGGGTGATTTATTATTCACCTCAAGCAGAGTCCGTTGGTGGAGCAAGGACAACAAATGTTGTTTGCCAGAATACACACAAACCGTTATTGATGATGATGAGTGAGCATAATCGAAATATGAGATTTCAGGCACTTAGAAGTTCTATAATATCTCTTCACTAAAAATCCATTTGAGAAGAGAATGTTGGTGGAGAAACTTCAAGTCAAAGAACTTGGCCCAGATAACTACACATTAAAATCACACAACAGGCCAGTGAAAAAGGTAAAACCTACATGCAAGGATTCTCCAATAATTAGTACAACAGGAAGGCTTGGCTATCTGGATGCAACTGGACAACGAAGAGGTGGATAACAACAGGCACATTTTATCCAATATTGTTGACTGTGTTAAATTGTGTGGGTCCTTTGAGCTGGCCTTGTGCAGCCACAATGAGACCAAATTATTAGATAACTTTTGACATTTTCAGGGGTTTAGTTGTTCTTGTTGCATCGCTTGACAGTGTGTTCGAGGAGCACCTTAAGACCGCTACCATTTTCAAAGTCACTTCAAAGACTGTGTAAAATGAATATTTGGAGTGCATGCTGTCAGTTATTAAAGATTACATTCTAGAGGAAGTAAGAAATACAGATTATCTTGCTATTCAGGCAGATGAGACGACTGACATTTCCACCCACTATCAGTTGGTGCTAGTGCTATGGTACATTGGCATCCATAACAATGTCCAAGAGATCATCCCTCTTTAGAATGCCACTGCTGACACAGTCGTCACTGTGCTGTTGGATAGGCTAAGCACTATCCCCCCTGAGGGTAAAGAGAGCAAACTAATCGCTTAGGCCTATGGAAGGGTTGCTATTATGAGGGGAGACATAGGTGGAGTGTAGCATAAGGTAAAGGATGTCTATGGAAGTGCACAGTACTACCACTGCTATATACATAATTTGAACCTCATCATGTTGGAGGTAACCTCACATACTGTATCACCAGTATCAGTACTGTTTTTTTCAGACCTTGGCAGATTTTCTGCATTCTTTCCCTGATCATTCGAGAGAACCATCGTGTTTGATCTAGAAGTGGCACACAGACACTTCAAAAACATGGCACTTCTATACTTGTACTGCTAACACTGTGTATGAGTTCAAGGATGCATTTATAAAGTGTTTTGCTGACCAGAGATTCTGGTAACTTTGACCCCTAAACTGTCAGTGAGGTTGGGTGCTTTGGAAGAATGCTACAAGATGAGGATTTCTACTTTTTCCTGTAGTACTAGGGTGTTGTACCAAAAATGACACCTTCTATTGGCTAACTAAAAAGATTACAATATGCAAGCTTTCTAGGAAACTCAGGCCCCTTCTTACATCTTGCCTACATCTTGTTTAACAAGATCAGGCCACACGTGGACTGTACTGTTTAGCCAAATGCAGAACAGAAACATCGGCTCTGTGTACATCACAGGAATTATCCAGAGGTTCCCAGACAGCATGCAGACGATTAGGTATCGCTGGCTAAGAAAATTCTTAAGAGAAAATGATTTCATCAATTTAAAGACAGTGAATAAGAAATCCAGTTAGGGTGGTAATGTAAGACAGATACTGTTTATTAATGCAGTGCACCTAAAACTGACTAATTTTAAGTCTCTAGTAGGACAGTTTCTGAAACAGTAATTGTGGATGGTAGCTTTTGCTATTGATGAGGAAATCCATTCCTTCTCTGTATGATGAATATGGTGAATCTGTGCAACAGCAGCCAACAAAGAAATGGAGAACACTAGGACTAAGCAAAAGAGCAGCAGTTGGCTTCAGAGGTAAGATTTAACATAGTTCTGTTTACAAGATACTCAAATTAGGCATTTTTCCTTATTGTATTAGTAATCTTAAAATTACCATTCAAATGTTATGCATTAAACCTGTCCTTGCTTGTCACAAAGTAATATTCTCATCTTGTAAGTGGATAATGATCAAATTAATTAGATAGAGACATGTGAAAATTTCTGCCTTTTACTATGGAAAATGTTTTTTTTTTTTAATCATGTATCATTTCATAAGTATGTGATACCATTTTGAGTCATGCTAATGAGCTGTTCTCATTCACCAAACACCACTCTGTTGCAAGGGGACATGTTCCTGGAATATGATGTAAAGTTCCCAGATACAGCGCTGGAAACCACAGTGGAAGCCTACCCTATGTTGAACAAGGTCAGGCTCAAAACAGAACTCTCCCTCATCTATGAGAATGAAAAGTTCAAGGCATGCAGTGGTGCACGGACTCTGTTCCAGTTTTTCTCAGGAGAACAACCTACAGGACATATTCTCTGATTCTGTTAATCTTCTGAATTTCCTACAGTATATACTGTAGTTAGTTTTGACATTCCCTCCTATCCCACATCCATTAAAAGAACCTAAGAGGTTAAACTATAGGTGATCTGATAACACAATAAAAAAACAATGTTGCAATGAAATTTGGCTGTTATGTTGGCAGAGCTATTCAATGATAATATGTGCTTTATCAATCTGGTCGTGTCCAGGATACATTGCAGACGTGAAGCAATCAAACTTAGTCAACAGTCATGTTCAGACATGCCTTGCCATTCGCACATTCACACGAGCATTAGGGGTCTTGATATGTGCCGGGAAATCATTACCTAGACTACCATGAGCCTGTACAGATTCTATTGCTTCATCAGCAAATGCAAAAAAAGATTTTTTTCCACCCCTCAATATCCTAGTTTTGATCAGTATGTGCCAAACTAGAGATTTGTTTTCTTGTGTTTTACTTGCACTGTCAGCACACAACATGTTCTTCCACTGTTGTAGCCCATTCAAAACTAAGTCTGTTAAGTGGTGCATTCTGAGATGACATTCTGCATACCAATATTGAATTTAAATTTCATTTGTGACACATCTGTTACTGTTCTTGTCATTCCCCTTTGACAACAACTGTTTCATCCAGAGGATCAATGGTAGTGTTTTTTTTTTTATTTTTTTTTACTATTTTTGGTAAATTACTTTGCTTGACGAAAGTTGTTTGGGATACGGTATAAATGACACTCCTAGTGGTACTTTGACTGCACATGGTGACAGCAGTTTTGAATGGACATGGAATCAGGAGATGTTTATATAACAAGCCAAAGGCCAGAACTGGAAAGACAAGAATCAAATCAAACAAACAAGTTCAGGATAGGTAACAAAAATCTTAGTTAAGGAACAGTACAGGAAATTCATAAACCAATAAATAAACACATAACCTGAGCCTAAATGTAAGACTTAAATCATAGTCAATAAACAGTGTAAACTTAATAATCAGAAAAACCAAGGCACACCAAAATAACAAACTCTAATGTTTGGTGTAAATTCTCAGTCTTGGGTGAAGTATCTCAGTGCAGAAGTGGCTTAAATATGGTCGTGTTGATGACATCACATGACACAACTTTTGGGGCATGCCCACTTACAAGTAGCCATTGCAACTGGGAAAATGGTGGCACCCATAAGAAAAGCAAAAAGTGTGATTCATTTTTAAAAAGATGTTAAAACACAAAATAAATAAGACAAGTGGATTCCTTAATCTTAAAATTCCCAAAAACAATGTCAAAATAAAATTAGGGGATCAAGGGAATGAAAGGAAAAATTTCAAGTCAGATTGAGACATGTAGCAAATATACTCCATTCACAGTCATTGAAGTCATTCATTTTGACCATTCCATTGCTCAATTGAACACTGACTGATGCTAGAAGAGCCAGTGTGCCTGATTTATACAGTTTACTGCCATCATGTGATGTGTTAGAATGAGTGTGAAGGTGGAGGGTATACCTCATAAACTATCAACTCACTGTGGATTTGAGTGTGCAGTTTTATGGCATTGCCCTCTTTATGCAACTAAAATATTCCGCTATCCAAACAAACTTCTCAAGTAGTCTTTCAGTATAATGCAACATTTTAGTATTATTGAAATACCTATAAAAATTTGTATTGTATTTTTGTTATCTTCACAGCCAAGATGGGTGCTATACATTTATTCATTCAACTTTTGGTTGTCACATTCACTCAAACTGCCAAACAAAAATAACCTGTTGTTCATTCCTGCTCAGTGAGCAATCTGCAGTAATTTAGAAACAGATTTGTCCTTTCAGTCACTGTTCATTTTTTATGAATCATCTGTATGAATCATCGATGTGTTGTCTGCCTTTGGATTGATCTAGATGAATATCCACTTTTGTCTATTTTCTCATTTATTTCAAAAAAGGCTGCTTTCAGATTTCATATGTGCTGCTCTCCTTATCAAAATGACAATGTCAAAAATACGCTTTTAAGTATCATCATCATTAGGAAATTAAAGTTGTGATAGAAGGCAGTCTCTCTTAACATGTTCCATGCTCACTGTTTCAATTAGGTTCAATTTATTATAGTAGGTCTAATATTATCTTTGAAATAACATTGTTGTTACTTTTAAAGTAATTTTATATTATTTATCTAAAAGTAGAATAAAAACAAACATTTAAATGTGTCACTTTTACAACACAAAAAGAGACATTTGCATGAAATGTAGTATAGACTTTGTATATTTTGTAATAAATAATTTTTGTTAAAAAAATTTTGTACTTAAAGTTAATTATAGATTAATCCATTATTGATAACTAATGAATATCACTCTCCACTCTCATAAAAATAATATGACAATGAATTATTCTGAGCAAACAGTAGATTCTGAACACTGGCATAGCCAAGCTTGCCTCTCTTTACCCATGCGTCACTGAGACAAGGACATTTCAATTCAGAAATAAAATATGGACAATATTTGTTCCAGCTGAATTGACAACACCATGCTAACTAGACAGCTTGAAAAATTGGTTCTAAAACACAAATGGAGTTTTGTGTAATTGAAATTAGTGGCTTGATGCCAGACTCAGTGAAGCTTAATACTTACTGTATATTTATTACCCCAAATGTAAACAATAAAACAGTCTGTACTAATAAGTCTGAGCATTTAACTCCATCTCCATATTAATGGATTTACGGGGAATTTTGTCGTTGTTAAATTTACATTAAGACAAGCATACTGCCTAGTTAAACTTGGAAAATTCCACTTCATCAGTTGCACAGTAGCATTGTACGCTTTCTGTGTTAAATGATTAAATTTACAAAAGCACGCTTCTGTGCATAATATAGTGATTTTTAAATAATTATACATAAAAAGCCACAAGAATGTCTGGTGAATGTGACCTTCTAAAGACTCAGAAATATTGCTTACTATTCCACCTTCATGTATTTATGGATGAAGGTAACATTGCAATGCAAAATGTTGATAAGTATTCGTGTAATGTAGGGTGCTTTCAAGGTTAATCTTGTTAAACTATGAGGGGAAAACAGATTACAGTATTATCAATTCAGTCAGAACAAATACATAAAAACATACAAATTGCTACAAATAAGATGAACAATGCACCTTATCGTGTTTGTCAATAGTTAATTAACCTAAATATTTTATTTATAGGTTTTCTGAAAAATGGCTGGATTTCCATTTCAGCAACAAAGCTGGCAAGCTTGGTTCAGACATTCAACTCTAGATGAGTGTGTATGTTTCCCCTTTTAATCTACTAGTTCCTTTTATCTGATGGTGGCCTTAGATCAGAAGCTAGTCCACTTCAAGTTATTGTTGTACAAAGTTTGTCATTACACTGTAGTATTTAATTTATGCTGTATGATTTTTAATGCATAATTTAAGATCGGGTCCAGTGTATAAGGTGAACCGACGAGGGGATCGCCTCAGGAGACACTTTATGCTGGTCGGCATTTTTTTACAAGAGTATTTATTTTTTTAATTATAAAGTAATAATGCAAAAAATGAAAGTTAATTATGAACCACAAGAGTTACATGTGTTTCAATTGGCTAGTGCATACACTGCTTTTAAAAACTAAGGGTTTTTTTTTCTTTTTAAATTCTTCAGACACATCAGAACTGCAATTTGAAGCACTTTGATGCACTGCAAGCATCCAAGCATTAAACCCACACATGCACATTTTCAACATATATCTCATTCTATTTTTACACATCACATTGTGTCTGTATTGATTTTTAGTTTGTGAAATTTTGCTAATTTCATAAATGCAGGCAGAGTGGTGGCTCTGATGCTAGGGATCTGCTCCAGTAAGTGGTAGGTTGCCAGTTCAAATCCTGTAAAAGCCAGAAGTGTTTCCACTCCATTGGGCCCTTGATCAAGGACCTTAACCTGCAATTGCTCCATCTTGGGTATAATTCTAACCTGTATCCAGCCCTGCAAACAGGTCCTCCAACTTGCAGGGAAAACCTGTGGGTTGTTGGCAGGACTGGCACTTCAGCCACTGTAAAAGGCCTCACACTGTTTCACTCCATTCAAATTGGTGTGGTGCTGAGGTGTCATTTATTTCACAGCTGCGCTCGGGTCCTAATTTGGGATCCTGAGGTGGTTTGTCATGTGGTGGGAGCAGCAAAGCATTGTATTAGTGCATGCTCCCAACCTCTGTCCTCGTAAGTGTGATGTCTATTAAATGCAATGAGCTTGCAATGAGTGTATTTAGTTAGAAAGGGCAGGCACCCTTTACCTAGTAGCACAGAGTTTTGACCCTGCTCAGATATTTGGAGAAGCATAAGGGATTAGTGAAAGATGCAAGTTTTGTTTCAGTTTCAATCTCGCTATCACAAACTTCCATTTGTGTCAAACATAAGCTATGAAGAACGAATACATCTGCATTTTTTTATGTGTTTTATTGATAATAATCTAATTAATTTATTTTTTTATATTTTTTCCAAAAATAATATTTATTATTTTGCCTATTGTTTTGAGGATATACTGTATTGCATCACAGGAGTACTTTATTATAAGCTGTGCATCACAGTACATATTGTATGTTGATTAGGTATATTTGCTTATGCCTAATAAGGATATACTGTATATGAGTGGGCCTGTAGCAAAAATATGCCTTGCCTATTACTTAAATCATTGACTCTGTTTAAAATGTTCAGAACTGCAGACATTATCTGTATTGTTACATAATGTAGCAGCAGCTGTCTAAAACAATCCCACATTAATTTTGTAAAATGAGGGCACAGTGCTATTTGCAGTGACAAATAGTCATAATTTCTTTAATTAGTTAAAAATTTGTCTTAAACCTAAGTACAAAATGTGATGGTGAAATTTCATTGTTTTTCCTTTTCACTCCATAACTTTGGGCTTTCTTTTTAGTGCAATGTTACTGTGATAGCTTCACTGTCATGCAAAACACTGATTGATATGTCAGAGTGTTTGTTTTTGAGTATTCTGCATAAATGTGGAGGCACTCCTTGTATATTTTCCTTGTACATTACAAAAATCATATTTTACTATCATATTAAAGCAAATTATAGGAAAAAAGATTACTAATTATTCAGAACAAATTTCCATTCCATTAGTGAATGGAGCCTTAATGAACCAAATTAGCACACATAATCAAATCATTTATGTGTGGATTTATATTTGGAATCTTGCAGAATTGTTTTTTTAACTTTAATGTGATTTTATATTTTCATTTACATTGAATGATGTAGCATTAATTTCATTCACATTTTAGGCTTTTAATTAATTTCATTTGCTATAATGAGTCTCTTTTAATATTTAATAATTGTTAATGTTCATTGTTGTTAATGAAAATTCCATGATATTCATTATCTATCCAAAAGTTATAATTCCTCTTGCATCTTCTGGGTTCCCTTCCAATGTGTCATCATGGCCAGTGCAACTCCCATTTATGACAAAATGACTAACAGTTTACAAATAAATGAACTGACTCTTCTTAGTCCAGAGCAACTGTGACTCTGCTTCAGGATTCAGAATGTCAGCAGAAATTCAAAGAAAACTGGACCCCAACTGTGTTAAATTTGGTTTACACTTAAAAAATAATGTTGCAACAGATTATGAACATTTAGTAAGAGGTTTATAAATACATTCTGAAATTTACTAAGAATATGCAAATTGGAACATTGTGACAGCTGAAATAAATAACTAAAGGACTTCAGATTTTTCTTGAAACTCGCAAACTCAGGAAGAGTGCTGGCCTTCTGTGCAATTCTGAAATTTCTGATTTTTTTTTCTTCAAATCAGTTCTTGCTGTTAACACTAGAATTACCAAAGCCTACAAAAAAACTTGTAATTCCGGCCCACCTTAAATCCCTTCACACCTCTCCATCAGTGTCTTTTGTCTTGTAAATGTGTCGAAAAGCAGAAAAAGGAACCAGCCTGCTATACCATCGACCCCACTGCCGCAGAAAAGGCGAAAAGCTCTCTCAGCTTAAGCCTTGATTATCTTAGATTCAAGTGCTGGAGTTTTAGAGGGTAAATAATATATTGTTATTTGGAATACATACCGTAGATCCCGGAATACAGGCCGACCCGGTATATTAGCCGAACCCCTTCTCTACCTACTAAATTACATGTATTTGCCGATGACCGGTATTTAAGCCGACCCCCTTCTCCAAGCAAAATTTTCTACATTTCCTTAAAAGTGTCTCTTCAGGTATATTTATAATGTTTATCGGCGAGAATTTGAGACTGCCGGCATTTTTGATATATAATATAATGTGCATAATTTACCAAAACACCAATAATTTTTCTAATGTACTAACTAAAAAGTTATAAAAAGTGCCTAGCCTACTTCGATTAAGCTAGGAGCATGGCGGCGCACATGGTCGCAGCGGCTCAGGGCTCTCCTTTTCAGTGCACTTTTTTGTTGTTTTTGTACTTTTTTTTGTCCTTGTTTGTGCACGATCGGTTCGGCTAACATCCGCTACACCATTCAGAACCTTATAGACATCGGTGTCCAGAGCCAGACATCTGTTTCGAGTGTTTTTCATCACACGCACAACATCCCAGACAACATAGCAAGACCAGCGGGCTCCCTGTGGATTGTTGTAGGGTCTAGGAGACGACACAGACGGAGGAGGGAAAGAAAGCAGAAGCGGGCTGCAGATCTGGCATTATGCTAAAGCTAAAAAACAACAATACAAGCCCTATACAGAACTTTTTTCTGCACTGAAGGAGCTGCTTTTAATCTCAATGATGCGTATAGTGACAATAAAAGGCATTCTATTCTAGAACCAATTTCATACTGTACTCACCATTTAATTTGACATCTTTGGGCTGCAGGAAGGGAGGAGATATTTCCACACGATGTTCATCTTCGTTTCGATTGCAATCGCTTTCTTTTACCTTCTCTTCCTTCCTTAGCAATTATGTGTCTTGCTTGCATGGTCTTAATGAATTATATATATAGGTAAATCACTGCAATGACAGAAATTACATCCACAAACACATGTATCTGGGCTCCGACTGACGCTACTAACGCTCTCGGTTGTTTGTTTACAATCAACGCAAGCGGATACACGTGACCGCATCCGTTTCGTAATGCAAGATGTTGGTCGTAAATCAAAACAAAAAATTTCATTTTAAACTTCCCGATAATTTATTATAAATTTTATTAATAAAATCAACAACTAAAACACTTTTTTGAATAAATTCTTTATTTAATTTAAAGTACCGGCATGCAAAGTTACTTCTTCATCTGAAAGATGGCTCTGTGGTTTCATTATTTACTTCCGTATTCTTCGGCAAAACCGGCATTGCGCTGGAAATCTTTAATCTGAAAAGATACTCGTTGTATAAACCGACCCCCAAACTCCAAGCCAAAAATCTAGGACGAAATTCTCAGCTTATATAACGGGATCTACGATACATTTCATGTGTGTTCCCGTGTCTACAACAATCTATGTAAACACATTGTTAGACCAGAACCATTTTTCATGTTTTAGTAATAAATGACAAAATGTAGACAAGAAATGCAGACAAAAGATGCTGAAGGAGAGGTGGGAAGGGATTTAAGGTGGGCCGGAATTCTACGTTTTTTTTTGTAGGCTTTGGTAATTCTAGTTTTAATGGCATGTCCATTTTATTAAGTGGCTTGCTCCTAAAGCCGTCATGCCATGTTAAATACCTGCTAGGTTATATTTTCATAAAATTATCAACAATTTTTTTGGCCTGTGGTGATTGCGTCTCTTTGTCATTTCACTAGTATTCTCTATTAGTACTAAGTTGTACTAAGTTGACCAGAAAACGCCAATCCCACACCAGGCCGGAGGGTGGTGGGTTGCACTAAGCCTCTCTGTTTTCTCTCAGCAGACCAAATACGAGAAAGCCTTACTGTCATGGCCTCAAGGACATCACTTCCTGTCCCGGCCCGAGGGCGTCACGTCCTGGAAACAGACTATAAAAACACATCATCCTTCATATCTAATCAGTTCTTCAGTTCAGGACTTGAACCTGTGCACATTGTACCCAACTAAAAGCCTTTTGCAGCTTGGGAAACTATATGGGTGGCTGCATGCTCCAAACCTTTGTTGTGTGCACAATCGTTTATTTCACAGTGTTAAGATGAAATCTTTCTGAAAAAAAAAACGTTTAAAGACTGACATCACACTGTGTGCTAAACTAACTCTGTTTAATGTGTATTTTGCTGAATTCTATAGAGAACTAAAACCCAGGGAATTCAGCTACAGTGTCAAAGTATTATGTTACTTTTTAATTAGAGTTATTAAGACTTTATGTATCAGGTTTATACCTTATTGAAGTTTTTCATTTTCCCTTGTGTTGGTGATTCTTGTGCAAAACGTGTGTGTGTGTATGTATATATAGATATATATATATATATATACAGTATATATATATATACTGTATATATATGTATTATTAAGTTTGTTCATCTCTGCAGGCTCTTTACTTATTCTCTACTTCAAATTGAGCATCCATTGTTATAATTAAGTCTAGCTTTACTAAAGTAAATTATTACCTTATTAATTTATTATAATTTATTTACATGGAGGAAGTCTATTTCAGTTTTATTATGCCATTTGCTTTCATTCCCCTGTAGTTATTATTTCCATTATTTAACCTGCAGGCAAACTGTATACTTGACATTACTTGGGCAATAGCGTTATCTGAGTAATGTGAACCATTAAGCCTAATTTCTAGTACTATTCAAAGAATGCCATTTTAGAAAGATTGTGCTTGAAGGCCATGGTTCTCTTTTATAATCACATTTATTAACTGCAACAGTAAAAAAAAACTGAAGCTTCACATCTGGAAAATGACATCATTAAAACCAACAAATGCAATATACATCTTTTTTATTTTTAGCAATATTCCCTTGCCTTGTTTATGGATGGATTGGCACAAAATTAGCAAAATGAGCACCATTACTTTAATGTATTTTCACAAATGTTTAAAGGTGATAAGGTATTTATCTATCTATGTGCCTTTCCAATCTATCTATCTATAACACTCACTTATCCAATTTCCAATTTTTATCCTAAGCTTCACAAATGTATTGTGATCAAGGTAACAGCTAGCTGTAGTGCTATGACATATTGTAAAGCTCACATAAAAAGAGGCAGACACACTTAATCCTAGGCAATTTAGAGCTAGAAGAATGAGAAGGCACACCTGAACACAGTCATACTGGGAGCCAAACCCAATATCAGCTTCTTTTGCATGAGCATCATCTATCTTATATATTTTTATTGAATTTCAAATAAATGTTATGTATTGTGTAAACTTGCAATGTCCTAGATACTGTAACATTTAAAAAGACAGTAATAATATTACAATAAATACATTCAGTAACACAGCCAACAGCTGCAAAGGGGGATCTTTATTCTTCATATCTTTGTTCAGCAGGCTAATAGCACACCTTATATCACATACACATATCATTTCAAACTAACAGTTGAATTCATAAAACACCTTAAATACATTACAGTTGTCATTGTCTTTTATCTGTGCTTCCCATGGAGTGCATGTGTGTGTCTTTGCCATTCACTTCAGTTTATTTCTGTATAGTGCCCTTCACTTATTATGGGCAGCAGGTTTACAGATTAATAGAAATACAAACTTTATAAATTACTAATTGCATAATGTGTACACATAAAGATAGAGCCTTCTTTAAAAAGACTGGAAACAAAATGGTCTGAAATTGATTAACATATATGGAGGACAAAGGAAAAGAAGAAAACAAAAGTTTAGTCAGCAAAATCTCTGGGGAAAAAACACTGGTGGGGATTGCAGTCAGTTATAACAGACAAAGTCAGACACACTCAGAGTCCTGGAGACCAACACTAGGCCAACTGGCCAGCCCCCCACTCCTGGGGCCTCATTAATAACGCCGTGCGTAGAATTCGCACTATAACATGGCATTATCACAAAAGCCGAAATGTGCTTACGCACAGAAAAATCCAGATGCTGGAATCTGTTCTTCCGCTACATAAATCCCGATCAGCGTGAAAAATAACGCTCGTGCACGCGCTTTATGTAACGCCCCAACTCCTCCCAGAATTACGCCTCTTTGAATATGCAAATGAATATAAATCGCCCTTAAGCTCAGCCTTCTGTGAAAAGACAATGGGAAAAGCATGGGGGAAAATATAAGAATTTCAGTGAATACCAAGTGGAGGCAAAGGAAAAACATACTATTTGTTCAAATAAACCGTGGTATAATCAACAAAAGGAAGTTGATTGAGTGACATAGCGTGTTGGAGAAACTTGAAAGCTCACGTTCACAAAATCGCATAGTGCCAGAAATAAACAAAATAAATAAATAAAAATCACATATCAAAGTCGCCGTGAAAAGGCGAGTTGTAGCCCACTGTCTGAGTGTCATATGAAAGCTTATTAGGGTACAGAGAAAAAAAGGCACACAGTGGGGAAAAAGCATGAAATGTCAACTTTAATCTCGAAATTTCCACTTTAATCACGTAGTTTATTTTGTCATTAAAGTAGAACATCATAAACTTCATCTTAAAATCGTTTAACCAGTTTCTCAAATCACATTGTAATTAAAGTAGCACGTTAAATGCTTTGTTTTGTATTTGATCTTCTATGTGCTTTATGTGTGTGAATCACTACTTGCTTCTTAAACCGGCTCCTTTCCTCCAACTGGACACAGAATCCATTATATTCGTGATTTTACGGCTCTCTGAATAACTAAAATACTGAGATTTATGTGATATCATTTTTATGATGATAGGAGTTAAAGCACGTTATTAAACATGTGTTTCACTTCGATGAAATAATTTATTGCAGCAGTACTCAGGGTTGGCTCTAGGCTTGTGTTGGCACTGGACAGAGGAAGAATCGGTGGCTCCTTCGCCCGCCAATGTCAATAAGGTAGCTTATGCACGGTGGATGGCCACGTCCGTTGCCTATCTATCTATCTATCAGACACTGCATAGCCGCCTCGTGCTCATGACACAAGCATTTAACTTTTGCCAAAATTTGTCGCTGCGTTTTTTGCTGTGTTGTTATTTTCTGTTTCTGTTTTATATTCAATATATATTGGCATAGCCGCCACTGCAGTCCTTGCTTTTCTTTCCCCAAGTAACCGATTGCCACAGAATCAGCTCTGTAATAGAAATTAAGCCATCTGTAAGCTTAGCGCCGATTCTTCAAAACATTTAAGGAACATTAAAATATCTTCGTAGCACGTTTAATTATTCTATCCTTCATGACATTCCCAGTGAAGAATATAGATTATTTAAATGAAGTTAAAGTTTTATCTGTATAATTTAATAAACATATTTTGCTGCATTTCACCTTAAAAATGATATTGTCATCATATGTAAATACGCGCTTTATAAAGTGGCTCAGGTTGTGCGATATTATAACTATAGTGCAAGTTTACAGTGGGGTGATTGTACTTATAAGTACAAACAGTTCTACAAGGTGCAATTGATTGAGTGCATTTAAAGTTCTTGGGATGAAACTATTTCTGAACTGCGAGGTCCGTACAGGAAAGGCTTTGAAACGTTTTGCAGTGGCTGAGGCAGCGTGTCCTTGAAGCTGTATATCGATAATTCTCTTTCCGATCAGCTGCTGCTGTGATTCACACTCAGATACAGTGATAATAAATACTCCGAGTGGTGCAGTGAGAGTAATATGGAAAAAGATGATCTGCTGTGGCAACTCCAAATGGGAGGAGCTGAAAGAAGAAGAAGAAGGAGAAATGAGAGTAACAATGCTAAAGCAATTATGGTATTTGGAATACTATGGCTGTTCCCTGGACCATTATATTGTTACAAGTTAATATGCGGTTAGTTTCAGTGTATTTATAAAGCCGCGTCAGGAAAATAAAAGTGTAACCACACAGGAACAGTAGCACTGCTTTGACGCTGGGTGCCGCCAGTCTGCAAAACCGAGCGGAGAACTTGCATACCACAAGGTATGAGGTACCGTGGAAAAGTGCGTGGCTTTACGCCAAGTGTAGGTTTTATACATCGCGATTTGAACGTGGAAAAGTTCTTACACGGCATTTCTGTGCGTACGCACTGTTTATACATGAGGTCCCTGGTGATTCTACACTATAAATCTGTGGTGGACAATCTAATCCGAAAACAGAATCTTTATTTATCCATTTATTCCAAGGCTTTCAGTATCTCAGATGTCCTTACATTGGGAGGAGAACAGCTTAGATGTACAGCAGCTAGATGCAAGTTATTAATTTTTTTTCCATGTTTATGGTGTGGTTCTTCAGCTTGTGTAGATGGTAGGCTTCTTGCTGTGTCCTCTTCAATGTCACCATAAAAAAGAGACTTTTTCTGGCACTAGCTGTTTGAATATTTAAATTTTCTCCTTAAAGAAAGTCTTTCTGTTGATCCAGTGTTGAGTTGTAACACTGGCACAGATCAAGAGCTTTGATATATGGCCAATCTTAGTTAGTCATCAAACAGACATCTGAGAAAGACATACAGAATAATCAGCAAATGCAAGAGTAATGCATGGTGTAGGTAACCTTTGCTGGCTGGATCAGAGTTCACTGCCAGTTCTAAGTCAATGCATGTTCATTTGACACTGAGCAGATGTGTCTTGATATTGCAAAATATGCCAAAATGCCAGCTTATCTCAATTAAACCTGTTGAGATCACTTGAAATTTACAGAAATATCTGGGCACTGGCTTCCAGATGTGAGCTGATGTACTGGCTGCAGAAGTATCACAGCTTATTTCAGTAACTAAAATAATTTTCATTTTTTTTCTCAATTGTGGAGTGCAGACTGTATTAGTGGAGGTTACATTTAGTTTTTCTGTTGTTTAGTCTTTGTGTGCCAGTGAAAGTGAAAAGTAGAAAGGAAACTGACCAATTTCCTGATACCATCTAGCATCTGGAGCTTAGTTAAAACATAGTCTACTCGGGCTCAGCCAGGAGAAGCCACACAGAGCTTCTGTATGTGGTCAGTACTGTCAAGGGGAATGGTAATGATTGGCTACAAAGGGGAACTTAAGCTGAGCAACTGAAGTTGGCTTTTTGGGCATGGAACAATCCTGAACTGACTGTGAAGATGACTGACAAGTAGACAAAGACTCAAAGACCCTGGAACAAAATTGTTCTGGAGGCCGGTGCCATGTCATGCATTATCGTCCATGGAAATGACCTAGTATGGTACATTAAGAATTTGTAGCTGCATAGGAGTGTGACTTTATATCTCTAAGGACTATTCAGCATTCTTACATAAAATTGGCTATGCTTCTGGAAATGGCAACTATATTGGCGTGAAAAAATAGTGATTTTTGCACTTTGGTAAATAAGCCTTGTAATACTACTTTTGAATGCATTTTAGGATTATTTACATAAGATCCGTCTTTTAAGTAAATAAAAATGTGTATATAAGCTCATAACAAAAAACTAGGCATTATGTTTGATTGTGTGTATTTAAATTTTTACAAGCAAGAGTCTTTTTGGACAGAAGGTTCAGAAAAGCAAGTGCATGAAGATATCTCATAGGATGAAAATGTGTGGATTAAGAGAAAGAATATTGGGATACATGCAAACAAATTTGAACAATATTGGGGAATATACAAATGTATAAGCAAATACGAATATACAGTAATGTAATAATTTTCTAGATTTCATGAGATTTAAGCTCAGATAAAGTAACAAGTGTGTGTATGCTTGCAGGAAGATATGAAATAGGTGACCTTGTAGTTAACCAATTATTGTAATTAGCTAAAAGTAGTGTCACCCACATGTGACTGTCAGACAATTTCAGGGCATCTCAAATTGCAATTCCAGCCAGAGTAAGGGGTTGACACTGCTTCCTAATGTCTCTCCTCTGAATCTGCAGATCCAGAGAATCACGGCTTGACAAAGCATAACGTCAGTTCTGATTTTGGGGTACCTGAACCAGACCATTCTGCCTCAACCACCATGTAAGTGACACCACCACCATCTTTCCCCAGTCTGGCCAGAGATTCCTATCTGAAAAGATGTATCTTGTTAGCTGTGTTCATTGTTTTTGTTCATCTATACACAGAGAGCACCATTATGTGCCACAGGCCTCTTTGTTTGTGCTTTGTATTACAGTAGTTTCACTGACAAGTAACAAAACCATCGAAAATCATCAGATTTTACTAAATCTTCATGACCAAAGGAAGTCTATAGAGGAAATGATTTAGACCTTTTTTCAGGGATATCATTAGAAGAGAAGAAAGAGAGGCATCAGAAACATAAAGAGGGTCACTTTTCAACATCTCTTGAGTAAGCCACCTGCAGAATCCCAACATTCAAAAATGGGTTAAGAGAAAAAAGATGATGCAATGCCTCAGACTTTAAGGAACAACTCAGCTGGATTGAAAAGATAAAGACTGCAACAGCTAAAAAGCCAATCTGATACAAAGCTTGCTGCAAGAACCTATTTTCTGTTTTAAACTTCTAATATTTAATTTGCATGGTTTGTCTGCAAATAAACATAAATTTAGATTGAAATAAAGTTTGGTATTACTTTGCTGAAACTGCCTTTTTGTTTACTGATACTAGCAGTCACTGAAGGGTCAGAGGTTCAATAGGGTGAAGGACTGAGATACATATTCAGCTTTTGCAGCATCCTAACCTAGGGCATAAGTATTGAAAGGTTCTGTAATATTAACAAGCTTTGTTTGTTCAAGTTAAATCGTTTCAGAAGTAGGAAACTAAGAGGAAACAATGGTCTTTGATTCCAGCAGAAGTGGGAATCTGCCCTTTGTTAGGGTATATCTTGCAATCCCTTCAGGGTTGCTAGACCCTCTAAGGAGCAGTTCAGCCCCTGCATTCTTAGAAACAGAGTGCAAGATTGGTCTCAGGTATTAAGTTATTCAGTTTCAGCCCTTGCGGGGGTGGAAAACGGGGAAGAAGATTGGTCCCAGCAGTGTGTAGTCCGCTCTAGTTGAGGTATTTAAATGTTCTGTCCTTGCAGTGGTGGAAAGCTGGATTGGTCCCAGCAGGGTTTAGCCTGCCACTGTTAAGATTATTCTCAGCAGCATGCAGGCTGCCCTTGGTAATGATTTCAGAGGTAAGTATTATTGGGGTGTTCATGTGAAACAAAGTTAGTAAACTTAGTATTATTTAGGCATTTCTATCATTAAACTTTTCACCAATAAAAAATAACCTTAGAGCACTATGGAATATTTCATGGACAATGTCACGATACCACATACTAAATCTATGGTACTACATCTATGGTACTACTGGCAGAGTTCAGCACTAATCAGGGAAAATGACAGAGATATCTAGAGGGGCATCATTATTCAAAACTCCAGTACAAGCACATTCAGAGGTTCTGAAGAAAAGGATGATGATGTTGCTAATTACAGTATATTGATGGCTACGAAATCTTTATATTTTCTTAGCTTACACGAAAAATAGAGGAGTGCTTGAACATCAGTCTCAGTTTTTGGAGATCCAAGATGGTTGTAGGTTTCTGCTGAAGCCATTTTTTCATCTGAGTAGCCAGTTGTGACATCAACACTTTCCATCAGTGTATACTTTAAGTTTTAGAAGAAATGAATAGGTTATTTTGTAAAATGGAATTTATTTGCACCATTCAGCACCTTATTTCTGATGTTATTTAACATGTTGCATTTAAACAGGTACTTCATGATTAACACCTACAGGCAAAAATGTAACCAACTTCACCAATAATTTTGTTATTTGCAGCTCATTTTTAATTGGTTGAGAAAATAAAGAAGCAATTAAGTGCTGAGAGTATTAAGCAAGTGATAATAAAAATGAAAAAATGAAGAGATTGGATTGCACCAAAAGCTATGGCTGCATAAAAACATCTGAAGTTCACAGAGATATAAAAACTCCTATTAGGAATTTGTGAGATTGCAGATAAAGAACTAAGGTAAGCCACTTCTGATTCAGGGAAAAGCGCTTTTAGCAAAAAAAAAAAGAATTGCCTAGTAACTTAGAAACAAGTTTTAACAAAAACGTGCAGCTACCGTGGCTGCTCAAGAAATGAAGATGACACCATGGGCCTGGGCAAATCATGTTTACAAGCTTTTATGTTTATGTTATTTCATTTGAATTATACTTTTTTATTTTCTTTTGCACAATATAGTAGTAATAGTAGTTTGTTTGTTCATATTTTACCAATATGAAGCACATAGTGGTGTGATATGTAGTGCTGTTGCTTAAATGTTTTTCTGATAAAAAAATCTCAAGTGGTCAGAATGAAGAACATATTTCTTAAAAATTCTATACTGTTCCCAAATTATACTCAGAATTATTCACAAAGGTTATTATTGCATATAAGCTACAACTTCCTTGCAACCCTGCTTTGAATAAGTGAATTTGGAAAATGGATTGATGGTTGGACATCCTTTTTTAGGCAGTATGGATCAACAACCTGATAATGTGCCATACTGTACAGTAGACTACCACTCCTCTGACTGTTTTTATAAGGTGCTGATTTTATTGTTTCCTTTTCTGCACATTAGCATCAAGCTTCTGTTTAATATATCTGATTATTAAGTGGAACAGACCTGAAAAATCACAGTGAACATTTATTGCAGGCAAAATTGTACAATGTTTTCTTAATGGCTCTGAGAAGTAATTTTAATTTCATATTTGGTTTAGTTGTTAATCCTAGGAATTTTGATGGTGCAAGCTATGGAATGACCAGTAATGTTTACCTACTGAATAGCTGCTAAGGGAATGACCAGGTTAATAAGTCTAGTGAAGAGTACATTTTTGATATTTTTGCCTCTTATACTGGAACAGCACTACAGGGGACAAAGGATGGAATCCCCCTGTCAACTAAACTGTTTTGAATCTTCAGTTTTGGAGTGAAGAATTTTTCAGCACTTTTTCATATTTAACTTGCACTTAAAAACAGTTGAACTTTTTCAGTGGTCTTAGAATAATCACTCATATATCCAGTCCATACTGACTTCACTCCCCATTGAAATGCTACTTCAGTGAATAAAAACATTGGTGTTTGCAGTTTTAGAACATTCCTTTGCTGCATTTCCTCCATGCTTGTGTATAGTGTAAAGCTTTATTTATATCATTTAAAAACTATTCATTTACAAAGGCACTTTATTCCTTTATTACATTAAAAATGCTTATTTTGTTATAACCATAATGTTAATGTTTTTGAATTTAGATGTGCCTGAATATTTTAATAATCAGTTTAAGGGAAAAGTGCCAAAGAAAAAAGTTTTAGAATTGTTGTATAGGATGCTACTTGGCTATTCATGTTTTTGCTGATATCGGTTAACAGGAAATGTATAAGCAAAATAGCTACCTAAAAAAACATGCATACTGCTTATGGTTGCATAAGCTGTTTCTAAGGTATACAAGTATGCAATGCTGTTTTTAAGTTATATAAGCATGCTGCGCTATAGTCTTCCACCTCTCATGGCAGAAGTTTGAGTTTTGAAAGGGATTGATTTGGAATCAGGATTTTAGTTGCATGAGCTCAGGATAAAGACAAACCTCAGAGACAGGACTTTACCTAAGAATAGCCATATAATATCAGAAGACAAATGAGCTGATATCTGGGGTTACAGAATCAAACCGAAAATGCTTTGTGTCACTACTAAAACTTCAGGCAACACCAGCACACATAATAAATGTCTTACTGATCTTTGTCGGCTTGCAGAACTAAAATCCAGGCTATATGAGGTGAATTGCCACATTCTGTACACTTTTATTTATGGAACCAGCTATTTTAATGCTTGAAGTTTAAAAATTACATGCTTGCATATTTTCATCAATTCTACCGCCAGGGGCTGAGAACTGAGTTATTTTTCTCAGCTAGGTCAATCAGGAGAGAGTCTCCAGACAGTAAGCAATACCTGGGTGAAGTCTCAAGGAGCTACAGCAACAGAAGATAATGGTACCTAGTCATGGGTGCAACTGTAAACCTATATATTCCCAAAGATTAGTAAGTGTTTGACTTTATACTGTGGGTCGAGATTAAATAAACTCTGCACGGATAAGAAAAGGCATATATTTTAAGGAAAGGAATCCTAAAAAAGCTTTCTGCAATAAAACCACCAATGATTTAATTTTGGTTTTAGGTATCTTTTTTGTTAGCAAATAATTTTCAATTCAAAATTACAATAGTTGTGGATCTTCTACATAAACCACATTCCACTTCCACTTCCATTGATATTTATACTTATGTCGCCCTAAGGATCTATGAATGTTGTAAGGTGGATGAATGTTGGATTAAGCCAAAGATATACAGTCAACCCTCGTTTATCGCGGTTAATCCATTCCAGACTCTGCCGCGATAAATGAATTTCCGCGAAGTAGAAACCATATGTTTGTATGGTTATTTTTATATATTTTAAGCCCTTATAAACTCTCCCACACTGTTAACATTATTAGAGCCCTCTAGACATGAAATAACACCCTTTAGTCAAACTTTTAAACTGTGCTTCATTACAAGACAGAGATGGCAGTTCTTTCCCACAATTAAAAGAATGCAAACATATCTTATCTTCAAAGGAGCACAATCAAAAAATCAATACGTACTTTTAAGTATACAGAAGCACCGCGATAAAGCGGCATTTTGTAGAGGAGCGTCCTATCTTCTAGGCAAACAGCTACTGTGTAAACAGCCCCCTCTGCTCACACCCCCTCCGTCAGGCAGAGAGAGTGAGAGAGACAGAGAGAAGCAAACAAAACAAGCGCCACGCGGGAAGCATATCTTTTAGCATTGAGGAGTTTTAGTTAATATGTAATACATGCTCTGATTGGGTAGCTTCTAAGCCATCCGCCAATAGCGTCTCTTGTATGAAATCAACTGGGCTAACAAACTGAGGAAGCATGTAGCATAAATTAAAAGACACATTGTCCGCAGAAAGCGGCGAACCAGCGAAAAATCCGTGATATATATTTAGATGTGCTTACATTTAAAATCCGCGATAGAGTGAAGCCGCGAAAGTCGAAGCGCGATATAGCGAGGGATTACTGTATACATATTATTTTTTTGAGCAGGAGATATTAATAGGACAATGAAATTTAAAAATGGAAAAATGACTGCCTTTATAACACCAAAGTTGAATACGTATTACTTTACTGTCATTTTCAGTCCACAAAAAAAGTGAGGTTTCACGTGAGTTGTTGCAATGTCTCTATTTCAACCAAAATATTATCATGCCATTTGGAATTTCAGATGCCTCCTACAGATTTGTCCCAGGCACTGTCTCTGCTGTTATAACAGACAGTGCTATACTAGTGCTGATTACAGCAGTGGTAAAATTAGAAATGATCAATTAATTAAAATTAAATTTAAATTATTTTTTGTCATGTCAAGGTCCTACAACTCTCAAACCTTTCGAATCACTTCCGGATTAATTAGATGTTTTTAGCAGTTCTCGTATCCTACATTGTCGGCAGGAAATGTTAGACTGAATATACTTTAGGACATAAAGGCATAACTGAATTCTGAAGAAGCATGGGCAGATATGTTGGCTTTTAATATGGAATACATACCATCATATCAGCTAGTGGTAAGACACTAAATGTGCAAGCCTTTTTGTGGTGAGTTAGCAAATGTGTTTCAACTTGAAATCTGACTTATGAATTAAAAACGTGTCAAGGCCACTGATTTTAAGATAATAATATTTCAAATGTATTTTCAGGATGCCTCCATTAGCTAAAGTTAAACACAGTTTGATGGATTTTGTAGGATCTCAAAAGTTGCCGTACTGGACTGCCCTTCTGCTGAGGTTAATTTATTTCCTTGCATTAGAATGAGGCAACATTATGTGTATACTCCAAGCTGTTTTTGAATAGTTTAGGTTAGCAATAGCAAAGATTCTTTGATAAATATTTTATATAATACCCCAGAACATTAACAAGATCACAAGAAAAGAAATAATTTGCAAAGAATGTAGGAAAAAACTCAAAAGCTTAAAAATGCAATTGTCATTCAAAGACTGATGTATTACTTCAAACAAAGTGATGCCCTGTCAAAAAATTACCCTTCAGGCCCATAAAACTTTGGTTAGCAGATATAATTGTCCTGTTTTTTCGTTCAGTGTTTTTTGCTACAAAAATAATTATTTTTTCCTTTAAGAACTCCTTAAATATTTTCTTAGCAGTAATGGGTATTGCATTTCCTTCTATTTTGTTTACTGAAAATGTGCATTTTTAGTTTGCAACGTCTTAACACTGGGCCATGAGCAAAAATGAACAATTTCCCTAAGGAGACCAAGAAATCTAGGCATGTTTGCAGAGTAAAATGAAGAATTAATGAAATTCATCATAGATCTATACCTCATACATTGGGATATTCATATATTCCTTAATATACAACGAATGAACGACTTGCAAAATCAGAAACACAATATGTATGCAGAGGAAGAGAAATCAAACTGATCAAATTGAAGATATGGCTCTGAGATTTAATAAATTATTCAAAGTGATACATGCTTTGGAAATGCATATAATGATGTGTGATGTTTTAGTGTTAAATGGAGTATAACATCATTAAGCAGAGGGTGGAATCATTTTTTCAGTAGTACAACAAATTATTATTTCATTATTTATTAAATATTATTTCAATAGTATTGTCATTTTGTTTTTTTCGTACAATTTGTGTCATTATTCTTGAAATTTAAACACCTGGAGCTAAAGCTTTCTTAAGCTTTAAAGGTGACATTGCTTTATCTATAGGATGGGATGATGATTGACTTTGCAAGGTTGATTTCTTTTGCACCTGATTCCGTTGACGTGTGTATTTTCTAGATTTGCCTTACTCGCTTAATTGTCACTAGTCAGGGAATCTGTCACCAGATTTAATGGGCACCTTCATAAGTTCACTAAGAGGACAAGGCTTAGTCTTCACACAAAGTATAACAAAATTTAAATATTGAGTCTGAACACTGAGATTTAAATTTATTTCCTTGCATACATTTCACATACTGCATAAATAAATATTCACTTACTTGTATAATAATCATTTTAACTGTACTTGAAGTTACCCAGCCTTTATAAACTCAGTCAATATAGGCCATAGTATGTGACCACTTTTAAGAACAGATTAACAGCTGCATATGTATCTCAAACTTATCAGCAGAATGTGCTTAGAGTATAAACCACTGTTTAAGTCTTATTGACAAAGAAGTTACTTTTCTCAACTTTAATTACACTTTATGTACCTGTAAAGTTAAACAAATCTTTGTTTTTGTTTGAATTAGTAATAACTTACAGTATGAAGGTCAAATTATTCATCTGCTTGCTTATTAGTGCTGTTGCCCTACAGCTCCAGAGTGTTGGATTCAACCAGGGTAGAAATTATGTGGTTGATTTTCTCCTTCTTCCTTTGTCTGGTGTCTCCCACAAGACTGACTGGTAACTCAAAGTTGGATGAATGTGGATATGTGGTTCAATGTACGTTGCAGCAAATTGGCATCCCCTAGTCTTGTGGGGTCAGATCTGATTCTCTAACTATGTATTTTAAATGGCCAAGGTGCAACTGAAAACGCTACCAAGACAAGATGAAAAAGAAACTGAACGAAAGATCTGACACTTGAACAAAACAAAAAAGCTACAATTGCTAATGTCAGATAAAGAGCTCAATAACACAAGTTAATTGTTAATGACATTGATCACATACAGCTGGAGGTAATGGATTGCTCAATTATACTACAAGTCCAATTATGTACTCGAATGCTAAAGTATAAGCTGGTTTCTTAGAAAGATATTTACCTTGTAACGGTTTATGTTTGTTTGACATTGAGTTAAATATATTTCATTCAGTATCGTGCTATACTTCAGTCCAAATATACATATAAAATACAGTTTTCTAATTTACTAATGGCATATAAGTTCTTTTTCATGACCGTGCGTAATTTATTGTGTAATATTACCTACTGTACATACCAGGTGGTCTACTGGTGCGCAACTTTGTTCCACTGCTCTGACTCCAAGAAGCACACTGCAACTGCACTTAGTCTTAGCCTTGGTCTGCTGCTCGTCTACAGCTCTGGGATACACTGCAACAGCACACAACCAAAAACTTAGTCTTGTTGCTGTAAATATGTACTAAGACAACATCAGCACAGGTTTATCCCAAGCTGTTAGCACATTGCAAACTGACAAAATCTAATGTTGAAGAATGACAGCACAAATCACAGATATAATGTTTCAATAATGACTGGTTTCAAGGACTGACATTGAGACATTGGCTGATCAATCGCCTGGTTTTGGCTTGCTTATATCTCATTATTCCTTGGTGTTAAAGAAAAATGAAACAACTAAATGAGTTTTGAATATTAAAAATCAAGTAAATTAAGGCAAAAGAGAGAACGTTGTATTAGCAGAGGTAATTGGCTACTAATTAACAAAGTGGAAAGAAAACCAGTAGCCACTGTAGCTCTCCAGGATCGGAGGTCCAGTAAACTGCTGTTAACAGATATTTTTGAATTCCTCACCTCCATTGTTAGTACAATTTACTTGATTCTTTTAGAAAATGTATGTTTTAACCACAGATATCTATGGTTTAAGTATGTAAATGTGTGCCAAACTTTGCTTCTTCTGTAGCTTTTAATTACTGTATTTATACCACTATGTAGTGTACAGTTACAGTATGTTTTTTTTAAAGTACTGTAGCTGACAATTCTTTGTACCACACATTGACTCCAGCTATACCATCATAATTGTTAACGACATTGACCAAACACAACTGAAGGTAGTGCATTGCTCACTTTTTACTACAAGTCCATTGATGTACTCGAATGCTAAAGTATAAGGTGGCTTTCTATATAGATTTTTACCTTGTAATGGTTTATATTTGTTTTTAATATACATGGTGTGTTCTCTGCACACACAACATATATTTATTTGTTTCACAGTGTTCTTTTTAAGAGACATTTTTGCCATGCAAGGCTTATTCTTTGTAACTGTAGACATGAAATCAGTTAGACGGCATTCATTTTCTTCCTCACACCGCGCTGTCTGTGTAACATGGCCGCAGAGATCTTAAACAAATCTGCACATCCATATAAAAATGGCAAGGGTGAGGTTTCTTGAAGGCTTGTACTGGAAGTACCTTGTTATAAACTGAAATATATGCAAAGAAACATACAGGTATTTACAAAGACAATAAATGATGATTTACAAAGCAATAAAATGCAAACAGTATACATTAAACATCCATCCTACTGTCCATCCATGTATCCATTATCCAACCCGCTATATCCTAGGATAGGGTCACAGGAGCCAATCCCATCCAGCACAGGACGCAAGGCAGGAACAAACCCTGGGCAGGGCACGCACACACACTCACACCCCCACACCCCCACACTAGGGACAATTTAGGATCGCCAATGCACCTAACCTGCATGTCTTTGTACTGTGAGAGGAAACCGGAGCACCCGAAGGAAACCCACGCAGGCATGGGGAGAACATGCAAACTCCACGCAGGGAGGACCCGGGAAGTGAACCCAGGTATCCTAACTACGAGGCAGCAGCACTACCCATTGTGCCACCATGACACCCTTTTTTAAACAATAAAGCTTTAAAAGACACATACAAGGTGAGTGATTTCCACGGTCGGATCAAGACAAAGAGAAGCACGTAGACAGAGATTCAAATTGCTGCATATGAAAACTAATCAGACCCAGGGGTTTATATTCCTTAAAGATATGTTTCGGACGTGACCGAAACAAGAGATAGAAGGGTGCCTACGTGAGACACATGGGGTGTATTGTATTTAAATGTTTATTATGGGACCTACATACTTTATGTGAATTTCATAGACATTTATAAAACCACTGTGAGTGTGGGACGTGACTGACAGTTGTGTTAATAAATGACAAGACAAAGGGGGAGCACAGTTCAACAAATAACTAATAGCTTACAGCATGTGAGGCAGAACATTGAGCATAGGATCAGCAAACTTTGCTGTTTAAAACCCTATCCTTACTTTGAGCTCCACTTTCAAGAGACATTGGTTTGGTTCAGAAATGTGACGTTGAGTGAAACATGTAATTGTTCCCACCACTTTTAAGCACAATTCACTCCTAGTTGTCTCCAAACGTATATAAGCTTGAGGCTTAGTTGCCCAATATTTGAATATGTGGAATTAGAAATCGGATGGCTGGATCTTAATATAAGACATCTGCAGTTAAGGACAGAATCCACTACTGCTAGGCATTTACTCATTTACACTTACCACAATGACCCAGGAATGATCATTTTTGAAAGTGTCAACACAGAAAGTACCAGGTATAGGAGACATTTTTTCCTAGAGAAAGGCTGGTGTACAACAGTGGTCAATTGTTGCTTATGCCATATTTATTTATTTACTTAATGTACTCAGTTAATAAATGAGAGTTAGAGAAATAAATACTACTATTCAGGAATATCTAAAAAACAACAAAATAAATTATCAGGGTCATTGGAAAGACACAAAATCGAAATGTCTCTGAAAAGTTAAAAACATTGATTCTGGGGTAAAAGGGCAAAGCAGAAATGTAGTCCAAAAGTCAGTGGTGTCATGATCAGGTTTATAATTATTTTACAACCGTTCCTTGGCCATTAAAAAGCATTTAAGTGTGGTTCTTGGGGCTGTAAAGGTCAGTGAATTTATTAGTAATATTTATTTTTGCTCCCATATTTTTTACCACTGCTATATATGGATTCATGAAAAATAAACCTTTAGTGTCTTTCTTATTGTTAGTTCCCGAGTTACTGGTTATGGCGGCTTTTTCTGCCTTCTGACTATGAAATACATCTTGTATTTTTTCTTTTGGTTACATGCACCCATTTCATCTTATGGGTTACAGCTGTGCTTTTTGACCACAATTCTGGTTACATGTCCTGATTTTTGTTTATTTACATGTAATATTAGTCTTTTCAACTATGATCCATGCTTGTGTTCTGATCTGTTTATGGAATCTCCTGATTTCTTAATCTCTCTCAAACCTGTTGTTGCCATGTGCTAGCAGTACAAATATGAAATAGGAAACAAGAAAATAAAATCAAATTGAATATCAAAGCCAATGTACAAATGAACAGATAAGACAAAATAAAGTATTTTAAATTCTAACTTGGTTTTCTTGAGCCTTACTTGAAAAATTGTTTAATATTTCTGATTGTGTTGTGAAATGGGGACACAAACATGATGAGAAAGGGTGATAAGGACTGAAAAATCACAACTACACTAGGACTTCACTAATTCTAAATAGGTCTTACCCAAGATAGCCAGACCCAAGTCTTCACAGGCAGGCTTTCTGGCCTGCTTAGGTCCATAATAGGGAACTGGCTTTAAGGTACTTAAAACGTTTCAAATCATATAAAATATCCCTTAAGGGAAAGCATGAAATGAATGAATTTATTTCAATAAACAAAAGAAGCACAAAAATGGTAAAATTAAGCCAAAATCTAAAATTAAGCCAGTCTATAATTAAGAAATCTGCACGCAACACCACTGAATGAATCTCTGAAGGAATCCATCTCCTTCACCAGAATAAAAGGTGGAGTGTGGTCCCTCAGAATTAATTACAGTTATTACAGTTTTTAAGGGTCAGTTTCCTTTTAGGCCTGCGTAGCCTGAGGAAGGCCATTGGAGCTGGGATTAAGTCTATTGGGGTGTGCTCTTTTCCACATAGGCAAAGGAGGCCAGGCCTAAGCAGTGAATCTTATTTGAGACCTCACACTCCCTTCTCGTTATGATTCTAACTCTAAGCCATGACAACATCACTATTAACTATTAAATTTCATAATAAACCAAAACTTCAAAAGCATCAAAAATATAAACATTGAAAACAAAATCCAAAGAATATTTTGAGGGTTGGGAGCATACACTAATAGTACATTGCTGCACCCACTGTACAACAAACCACCTGGTACTGAATTCAAAAATAGAAAAGAAGGAAAACCAAAGTCTACAAATTGAAATTGAAATACAAATTCAGGAATCAGAGCAAAAATGTTAAAATAAAAGATTACATAAAAAGGGTAACTTATCTAAACTGACAAACACACAAAAGAGGGAGCAAAGCACACAGAAATTGATTCAAACTAAATGTCTCTACAAAAGCCTAATTGAGGCCTATATATATATATACTGTATAGTATATACACATATATATACAGTATATGTACTGTGTGCATATATACAGTATATTGTAACACGTGAGCATGGGAGGCAGCACAGGGGTATGACTAATGCTGAAACGCAGGTACTGGTGGTGATCAAGTGTGCTAATGCCTTTTCTCCCTTTCATACAGGAGCAGTCCGAACTAATTTCCTCTTCCGGCTTCAGACTACTCCTCTGACGACATCACATCCACGTTCCCTTCAGATGACCCGCCTCCTCCTGTCCCTCAACTAGAAAAAACTACTACCTTTGCTCTGCAGTTACTCCTTTTTTCTGACTGTCTCAACAGACTACTCGACAGAGTATCACACAACCTTTATTATTCAGAGAAAATCCGATAAAAATACAGAAAACACAAAAAGATCATAACAGTTTGGTGCACCAGCCAGTGATCCTCGTATAACTGTAACAGGAAGATAACAAAGCAAGTTTAACATACAGTGATAATGTCTTTACAGACAGGAGTCCAAGGCTAGACTGACTTAAAATGGTGATGGAGGTGGTTATCAGTTAGTAAGGGAGGAAGAGTCTGGCTCAGGTGACGAGAAACTGGAAGCGACATCATTAAGTCTTTGGGCTATCAGTATACAAAAGAGGTAAAAGAACAAAGCTGTGGTGGGGCCCTGTAGATGAGTACAGCATATCAGACAGACCACTATTGACTTTCGCTCTTGCAGAGTCCTGTCTGTTAAAAAGCCCTGATGCTAATGTATTGCAAAGTTTCCCATGTTTCCCATTTTGAAGCTGCTTTACAAACACCTGCGAGCAAAACAGTAGTTATGAATCAAACTATATTGAGCTCAAAAATTTATAGTTGCAAATCTGAAAATAAATATTTTATCACCTATTATTATTATTCACCTAACACCATTCAAATGGTTTACATTGGAAAATAAGCTAAACAGAGCAATACAAAAAAGCGAATCATATCCTTTTATACTGGACACCATTGTATAAGTCTCTCATGACATGGTTATTGGCATCTCACATGTGTTATTTCATGACATTTATGTGTTTAACCTGGCAATGTTCTGATTCTGATGCAATCTTGGAAAATTTACAAGTGCGGTGATAGTGGGATTACTAACTTGACTTTGTTCATGTGTGCTCTTAATCAGGCAATTCATCAAAATATTTCAGGGATAGCCTACAATAGTGAAAAGAGAGAGAAAATGGAAGGATTCAGACCTAAAAAATCTTTTAAATTCTTAAAATATCTCCAACAGTTATTTTATATTTTTCAGACATCAGTAATTATTACAAATCAAATAATGAATTGGCTGTATTCATTACATCCAATCAGAAACATGTCGCTCATGTACACTATATATTTTTTAAAATACTTTTTTTAAGCACGTTAGGTCTGAATGATGAAGTACTTGATGCTACCACTGAAGGTTATTCTCTTAAGCCTGCTGAATAGCATATTACCAGATCACAAAGGGTAAATAGGACGTCCAGCCATAGTTTTTCATTGTAGCTGTTAGTCCCGAATACCATTTGCCATCTGATCTCTGTGATAAATGTTTAAGTTTTTCCATCCAGCAATCACCTTAGGTTTCTTAGGTTTCAAGTGCCCCTCATGCTTCACCATTAAGGTACAAATTAAACTGCCCTTTACAAAACACAACGTCAACAAAGAAACCAATGAAAAATCTGTCACTTTTTATTTCCATCATATCTGAAAATAGTATATTGTAAAATTGGTGGGGATGCTGGATAAAAGCTTTCTTAAAAGTCAGTGGGAATGAGATGAACCCTTGCTGGAGAAGCAGTAAAAAATCAGTATTGTCCAAATATTTATTTTGCAAAACTTTGTCAGTTGCATACTGATTGATTTGTGACCATTTAGAAATTAGGACTGAACAAGTTTGATTAATGAATGAATGAGTGCTGGTCTACATTTTATTATATTTACTAAAAATCTGACCTTAGCAATAAGGCATTTAAACATTCAGCATTATTACTAATGTGGATACATCAACTTTTAAGCATTGGAAATCCAACTGAAATTGAGTATATTATCTTTTTTGCTCACATTTATTTATATTAATAAATTCATTCATTCATTTTCTTAGCCAATAAAAGGAGAACAATAAGGAATAAAATATAACAAATGCAGATACTTGCAGAGAATGTAAAAATGTCTTACAATGATTGTTACACCCAAAACCTTGCTGAGAACATATGTCATCCTCAAACAGGAAATTTGTTGAAGCTTAGGTCATTACTTCTGATCACATCTACAATAGGCTCCATATTTTGCTTTGTTTGCATATCTTGCAAATTTTAGTCTTCAGGTCTTTCTATTTAGAAAGTTTCCTATTCACCATCTGATTTATGGTGCAATCATTTGTTTATTTGGTTAGGGGCTATGGTGTCTGGTATTATCTAAACTTGTTTTAAAGGGCTCCAATGCCAGAGTGCCAATGGGAGACACTGTCTTATGGAAAGCGAACTCTGAAAAGGATTTAGGGTTTAACTTTGAAGTCATCTTTTCATCATCTAAGCAATGTGCAAAATCAACTAAAAAGGCAATTAAAATGTTGAGTTTTATCATAAAAACTACAGTATTAAATATAATTTGATGGACATTATATTTAAGACTATATAATGAACTAGTGAGACCACATCTTGAGTATAGTGTGCAGCTTTGGTTACCACATTACAAAAAAGACATACAGTAGCAGCGCTTGAAACTGTGCAGAGGAGAGCAACCAAATGCATACCAGGACTCAAGCAGAGGAAACTGCATGTGGACCTAAAACAGGTCTTCAGAATTCTCAAAGGCATTGATAAAGTAAATCCAGCAGAATTATGCCAACTTAAGAATGAGCTTGAGAACACCAATGGCAATAAAAGGAAAATAAATTTGAGACTGAAGCAAGAAAGCACTTATTTACACAGATTTGTGGGAATCTAGAACAAACTACAGAGTCATGTAGTTGAAGCAGAAACCTTGACAATCTTTAAGAAGAACCTGAATTAGAAAACCTTAACTATTAGTAAAATAAATGAGCTTGATGAATTGAATGGTCTCCTCTCATTTGTCAAATTTCTTACATTCTTATGTAATTGAGGAATTGGGTTTAGAAAATGGATGTGAATGGATGAAGTAAAGGAAATACTCTGAAAACATATATGATATAATAACCCAGCCTTATTTTACATGTCTGTTTCAAAAACAAAGTACATATTAAAAAAATATATGGTTATGCAATAAAATTATGTTAAAAAAAGAAAACATTTTAGTAATATTATCTTGAGCTATAGTAAATGCCATTAAGTGGATTTATTATTTCATTTGTTTTATGAGCTCATTTATTTTAAACAAAGTCACAGAAAGTCAAAACCAAAATCAGTGTACTATTAGATACAAGGCAAGAAACATCCTTGAACATCCCATCAATTTATAACAAGGCAAAGTCAATCACACAGTCACAAATCATCCTAAAATGAGCATTTAAGGGATTTGGCACAACACCATAATACCCAGGAAAAGCCTTCATGGACAAAGAAAGAATGTGCAGATTCCAAACAGATATTGACTGGCTGGGAATCAAATCTAGAACGTATGAGCTGTGACAGCTATACAACATTAGGGTAAAGAATAAAACAAGACAAGGCCACAAAACTCAGGAAAAATCTTGGTCAAAATAGCCATTCAGAATTAAACCTAATGATGAGCAAAATGAGCAAATCAGAGCAAGTAAAAAGAGTGCATTATTACAGTAGTATTCAGAAACAGATGCTTCAAAATGGAAAATGCTGGAATTGTAGGTTACAGAAAGAAGGTTGTTAAAATATATTAGACTTAACGAACATACCTAGAAGAATACTTCCACAAAGCAGAATGAACATTTGGCAAAATTAGCAACACTTTGGAATAATGAGATAAAAGGTATGATATACAGCACTGTCAGAAAGTATTCCGACCCCTTCACATTTTACATATCTTGCTTTGTTGCAGCATTATGGTGAAATCCTTTAAATTATTTTATTCCCTTATCAAACAACACTTAGTACTTCAGAATAACAAGTCAAGAACAGGATTTTAGAAATTTTTGTAAATGTATTTAAAATAAAAACTAAAATATCACATTGACACAAGTATTTAGACTCTTTACTCAGACTTTGTTGAAGCACCTTTGGCAGACAAGGAGACACAGCGAGTTTCGCACACCTGGATTTGGGGGTTTTCTGCCATTTTGGTCTGCAAATTCTCTGAAGCTTTGTCAGGCTGGTTGGAGCCCATCATTGGAAAACTATATACAGGACTCGTTCAACTGGGTTCAAGTCTGGACTCTGGCTGGACTACTGCAGAAAATTCACAGATTAATAATATGTCTATTATTATAGTTATAATAATTAAGAGAATGGGATGCTCTGGAGATACATTTCAAGTGTTATAAAAAGGGTCAGAATACTTGTGTAAATGTGATATTTCCCTGCGGTGAGCTGGCACCCTGCCCAGGGGTTTGTTTCCTGCCTTGCGCCCTGTGTTGGCTGGGATTGGCTCCAGCAGGCCACCGTGACCCTGTAGTTAGGATATAACGGGTTGGATAAGGGATGGATGAATGGATGTGATATTTCCTTTTTTAAAATCTATATTTGCAAAAAAACCCTAAAATCCTGTTTTCACTTTGTCATTTTGAGGTATTGAATGTTGTTTGATCACTGAAAAATTAATTGAAATTGTTTTAGCATAAGGAGGCAACCTAACAAAATGTGAAAAAAGTGAGGGGTCTGCATATTTTCTGAAGGTACTAAAAGATTTATACTGGGATTACTGCAGAAACAGAACAACCCTTTCTTATATAGAACATTTTCACATACAAAATAAGCTCAAATGTCAAGCTCAATAAACAAATACTATTATTACATAGCACATAAATAAGAAAAATGAAAATACTGGCAAGGAAACCACAGAAAATAAACTTTTATACTTCTAATAAACTTTAATGTCAAACAACAACAACAACATTTATTTATATAGCACATTTTCATACAAATAGTAGCTCAAAGTGCTTTACATAATGAAGAAAAGAAAAATAAAAGACAAAAGAAGAAATTAAAATAAGACAACATTAGTTAACATAGAAAAGGAGTAAGGTCCGATGGCCAGGGTGGACAGAAAAAACAAAAAAACTCCAGACGGCTGGAGAAAAAAATAAAATCTGCAGGGGTTCCAGGCCACGAGACCGCATAGTCCCCTCTGGGCATTCTACCTAAAATAAATGAAATAGTCCTCTTTGTAGTTAGGGTTCTCACGGAGTCACTTGATGTTTATGGTCAAACAGACTTCTGGCTTTTAATCCATCCATCACTGTTGGAACATCACGGTGCTTTGAGTAGATGCCACCACCAAAAGAACACCGGAAAAGGAAACAGAAGAGATAGTAGGGGTTAGTACAGATTTTAGAGCCACCATGAATAGTTATTATAATGAGTTGGATATACAGAGTATCAGGATTTTAGTTACAGTGAAGTTATGAGAAGGCCATGTTAAAGTAATGTGTTTTGAGTAGTTTTTTAAAGTGCTCCACTGTATTAGCCTGGCAAATTCCTATTGGCAGGCTATTCCAGATTTTAGGTGCATAACAGCAGAAGGCCACCTCACCACTTCTTTTATGTTTTGTTTTTGGAATTCTAAGGAGATACTCATTTGAGGATCGGAGGTTACAATTTGGAATATAAGTTGTCAGACATTCCGATATATAAGATGGGGCGAGATTATTTAAGGCTTTATAAACCATAAGCATAATTTTAAAATCAATCCTGAATGACACAGGTAACCAGTGTAGTGACATCAAAACTGGAGAGATGTGCTCAGATTTTCTTTTTCTAGTTAGGATTCTAGCAGCTGCATTCTGCACTCGTTGCAAGTGATTTATGTCTTTTTTGGGTAGTCCTGAGAGGAGTACGTTACAGTAATCTAGTCGACTGAAGACAAACGCGTGAACTAATTTCTCAGCATCTTTCAATGATATAAGAGGTCTAACTTTTGCTATGTTTCTTAAGTGAAAAAATGCTGTCCTAGTGATCTGATTAACGTGCTATTTAAAATTTAGATTACAGTCAACAGTTACCCCTGTTACCCCTTTCAAAGAAAGCACAGACCTTACTGGATTTAAAACAGTTGTGTCAATAATTATTGGTTACATCCATCCATTATCCAACCTGCTATATCCTAACTACAGGGTTACGGGGGCCTACTGGTGCCAATCCCAGCCACCATAGGGCACAAGGCAGGAAACAAACACTGGGCAGAGCGCCAACCCAATTATTGGTTACAACAATATACAAATAGCCTTGTGTAGATTTCTTCGTTATTCAGTCTTCCTAGCATCACGAGAGGGTACAACATGCTTTACTCAGGTGACTGCGGCACAGAGTGCCAGCACTGAATACCAGAAAAAGAAAATGCACAAAAGTGGCTTGTCAAACAATTGCATTTTTCATACAAGCCAATCAATACTCCCATCAAACTTCTCAAACACTTTGATGAAGAAAATAAATTTGTCAAAAAAATTTCAATTTAAATAAATTCGTTTATAGCATTTTTTTAAAGGGTTCAACATCCTGGCCTAGAGTATCTCTAACAGTGAAGTATTACATATTTTTGGTGTCTAAAAACAAAAGGCTCTCTCACCAGTTTATAAGCAAATCAGTTTCTGGGGAACTGAGATTGCAATTTGGAATATAGTAGAATGGATACAATAAAATATAAGAAGGTGCTAAATTGTTCAGAGCCTTTTATACACATAGGAGCATTTTGAAATCAATCCTAAAGGACTCAGACACTGAGTGTAATGATATTAAAACTAGTATAATATGTTCAGATTTTTATTTTTAGTCAAGATTCTTGCTGTTGGAATTTGTACAAGTTGCAGTAGAAATGTATTCTTTTTAGGTAATCCTGAAAGGAATGCATTGCCATAATCTACACTGTTAAGGGCTAAATCATGTGTTAACTTTTAATAATCTTTCATTGGCATAAGGGATCTAATTCTTTCTTAAATCAAGTATATGTTTAAAATTTGAATTAAAACTAATTATAAAAACCTTAACAATTCCTATATTCTTTAAATCTGGCTGTATGTTTCAAAGATAGATGATCATTTTTTTTTAAAGATCTTCACTTTTGGTTTTACTGCCAATGATTCAAATCTGTTTTTTTCTTTATTTAGTTTAGGGAAGTTTCTGCTGATCCGTTGCATGATGTTAGTAAGATACTGGATCAGAACATTTAGAGCCTTGGGTTTAAATTCTGCTATCAATACATAGATTGGTGTGTACATAGATTAAATGCAGAATTTTGACTATTTTAACATATTCATTTATTTATATATGTATTTCAACCAGGTTATTCTGGCTTTAATTTTGGATCTCTTTGTTGAGAATGATTGTAAAGTGGAGATAGAGGCTTGGCTTTAGGATTCAGTGTCTTCATGTTGAGATTGTGTTTGAAGAAAAACACACCAAACAGAAGCAACATTAATGTAGGCAAATTAAAATCAGACGATTACCCATAACTTAGTTCTAACCTTATAACTTTGGGTTTGATTGTAGTCAATGTTTAGTTATGTTAATTAATTTGTAAAGATTGATTTTCTCTGATTCTTACTAGTTGCAAACATCAACACCTCTTCTTTATGGTTAGTTGTTTCTGTCTTTTAATGTCTTCTTTTGTAATAACAACATATATTCTCTAAACACTTGAAGAGCATTTCTCCCAAAATCCTATATACTAAAAGAACATCTCAACAGAATGGGTTAGTTTAGTGAAAGGGAATCAAGGCAAAATATTACTGTCATGCACAATATGTAATAACTTTACCCAATAAAGTGGTGTGCTAATTTAAAGTGTGAAATAATAGAATGAATACACCAGTATATAACGTTACAACTGAAACTCACTTGGGACATTTGGGATGCTACATTGTTGTTTTACAATTTTGGGTTAGTCATTGTAAGACGCTTTGAGGAGCTGTTGCTCCTCAAATTCAACCCAACAGACAGACACACTGAACACAGGGTAAAATCATCAAGAAGGTTTTTAATTCTTTTCTTCTGGTTTGTAGTGCCCAAAAGCACCTCCACCACTATTCACAGGCTATACTACAATAATAATCACAATAATAAACACAAATCTCTCCTCCACTCCTCCCAGCATGCTCTGTCCACTACCCCCCAACTCCGGCTCAGTTTCTGTGTCTTCAGTAGTACTTTATATAGTCCTTGACCTGGAAGTGTTCCCACTCTTCTGTCCCTGTGACTTGCCAGCACTTCCAGGTCAGATAGAGGACTTGAGGTTTTCTTCAGCCCGGAAGTAATTTGGGGCTTCCAACCCCATAACTTGAGAGTACTTCTGGGCTATGTGGGAAAAACAAATCCTCAGATCTTCATGGAGTGTCTCCTAGCGGCACCCACAGTACCCGTCATGGCTGTGATGCCGAACTACAGATTCCATGATGCCCTGTGGGAACCCGGGGCACTGCTATGCTGCAGGGAACTTGTAATCTGACGTCTTGAGGGAGGCAGTGTCCCACAATAGCTGCCTTTCCTCATCCTTCTCCTCTTTAGGTATCCCAGCCGTCCGCCACATCGTAAAACAAATGTCACACTTAGCTTTTTTTTTTCTGCGTGTGCTTAAAAAAACTCACAAAGCAAATTTACAGTAATATGCATACATTCATGAGGAATTAATAATGGTATTGTACCTTAGGCAATATTTTCAGAAAGCAGTAATGAATAGTGAAGATCCAAAGGCTTACACATCCAGGAGACTTTGGGGCCATTCTAGGAGAATAGAAATGTAAATCACTAATAGGCTGTCATCCCATTGCCCCTGGAGTGGCTGGAGTCAATTAGAGATGATACAATGTAATACTGAAAGAAGTTTCATCAGTGTTAAGTGCACTGTCAACCACAGTAAGTGCTGAAGTCATTATGATCACACCAGGACTGCAAAAATCAATTAAAGGACCCCCCAAAAGGCAGACCAGTTTTAGCAAAAATAGGAAGAGGGCTGCAGGGAGTTAGGTTGCAGAAATAAAGGTCACTTGCCATTGATGTAACCAGCCAATAGTTTAGTAAGATTTTCTCCTTTATCTTTAAATTACCAGTTTTTCTTCATTCAGTGATTTTTATTATTGATTTCTCTGTACTGACCTTTTCCTTTCTCAATTTTTTGATCCTCCCTTTCCAATAAATGGAGTCACTTTTTTGTTATTTGTAATGATTTCCTTTGCTTTCTTGCCTTATACAGCTCGTAAAAATATATAAAGTTTTACCAATAAATATGATGTTCTTTAGTGCAAATTGCATTTTTATTTTTGCACACCAGTCAAAAATATACAACTGTCTTTAAACCTGGGAATATTTAATTTTGGAGTACTTAAGGATGCAAAATAAACAGGCCATTAAAAAGAGTGATACAATAAATGACTTTAGCTATTGGAGTATTAGTTAATGTAATGGTTTGAAGTGTAATTTTAAACTTTCTGTTATAAACCCTATTTAAAAATTGGTTGCAGCATACTGTGACCCTGTGTTCGGATTCAGCGGGTTGGAAAATGGATGGATGGATGGATATTTGTAGAGCTGATGCATTGGTTCAAGATTTGTTGTTGCCTACCAAGTATTCTAAGACTTGAATAAAATGTTATCTTAATACATTAATTAAAAATAAAATAAACATAGAGCAAAGCATGAAAATCAACAGTCATTGTTCTAACCTGAGATCAATTTCGCAAGGTAGACAGTGGTGTGAATCATTTCTAAAATCATTGAATGTCATCTTCTTACTGTGAATCATTCTTTTCTCCCAGATTAACACATAAATCTCTAAAGATAGTATCTGACCTTTCACACCTCAAAGTCTACAGTGCTCTCTCTTTCCATCTGGGAAATGGCTTTGGCCTATTAAAACTCATCTCATAAGAGCAAATACCCACATCTTTAAGATAAATTAAATTAACAACTTGAACTTAGAGTCATTGAGAAAAATTGTATATATTTCTGGATGTGTTTGTAAATTTATTGGTTGTATATGTTGTATATGTTTGTACTGATGTGATTTTTGTATGAGCTTCAACAAATCAAATTCTAATGTTGTGGCAATTTATGAACTAACTTGAGGTCTATTTCTGTTTTATTAGGGGTGTAGGTGCATGCAATATCATCACTGCATCTGAATCATTATGAATTACTTTGAAGCCTCTTGGTAGTTTACAATTCGGAAGTAAAAAGATAATCTGCATGTGCATAAATTATTCTAGTGGCCAAGGCAATTGGACATTAAGTTAAATTTGCTTGTTCCATCACTACTATTAGCTTCCTGGGTATTCCTGAAACCATTTTCTAACTTGCTTCTTTTCCAGTTGTAAGAAATATATGCAAGCTGTTGTACAATAGCTACTTCTTAACGATAGTATCTTAGTTCAGTGAAGAATGTGATAATAGCAAGGAGAGGTGTGCAGGCTTCCAGCCGCTTTAAGAAGGAGCTAATCTGTTATTGAAAACCCCTTTGTAACATGAACACCTAATTACAATAAATTAAGATAGAAAATATTTTAAGCATACTCTGGCTACAAAAATGACTCCCATTTTTGTTTCATATAACACCAAATTACTCAAATATTTATAACATTGATAATAACATTAGTCATTAAAACAAAATGTAATAAGGCATTAGCTTTCATTAAATAATTTTAATAAAGGACATTACATGGACTTTACCATTACTAATTTTACATTCAAAGTAACGGCCTTAGATAGATAGACAGATAACCATTTACATCAGATAAAGTAGTAAAGTAAAAGTGAAAGTAGACAAAAAATTGTATGCTGCATTCACATGTTAACGGACATATGAGTTTCCGAGTCAGAAATTCCATATGAACGCCCTCTGAACTCAGAGCTACATGTGAAATATGGTGAAAACAAAGCTACCCAAATTCTCTAAGTTATGACATAATATTGACCTTTCACCTTGTATAAATGTATCCTGCCAGTGATGCCATTTTTGTGGTTGAATTGCTTTTTCAGCAAAGTGATATACATTTAATATATTTAGTCTGCTCTTTATTTTCATGAAGAAAATAGTTTATTTTAAATAGCTTTTTTGGATACCAAGTAACAAATCAACAGCAAACCAAATAGTCTGACTAAGAATTCACAAGCAACACCAATTTAAACAACCCTGAAAAGGCCATCCAAGAGTAGGAAAATACGAGACCCTGTGAAATAATAATAATGTCAAATAATTTATTACTATTTACAAGGTTCTTCTATTGTCTTGATGGAAGTGAAAAGTGTGAATCATCTGAACAGATCGGAAACAAAAAAAGTTGTGCCAGCTTTGTGAAGTAAGACTTCAAAAACTTACTGTCTGGCAAGGGCAAACACTGCCCCAAAGATTGGAAGTCTGTGGATTGAATGGTGTCAGTGAGTGTGCTTAACTGTGGATGATTACCTGGTTTAACACTTTTAGGTCCTTCGTGTTCTGTACAGTAAATAAAATAAATAACATCCATCCCTTTTCTCCATACCCAACTTGAGCCCAAAGATTGCTATACCAACAGATCACACTGTTTCAAAATATCTGTAGCAAATAACTTTTTTTATTATATTGGATTAAATGCAGCACAATCTTTGTGCTCTGCAAAGGACTAGCGTACCATCTATCACATTTACTTACTGCCTTACACTAGTGCTGCTGTGATAATCCCTGAATACCTGCAACCCAAAAATGAGCAGATTAAATTTGCCCCTCTGCACATACAAGATTAAAAGCATATGTAAAACCTCTGTTTAGTTCTTGTCACTTGATTGCACACTGTGCCTATGCTTAGACACTTCCACACTAGCTGTCACTAGAGGATGAGAGAACACGTGTTTATGTTGCTTTGTGAAAATAATGCTTTATATATATATATATATAATGTGAAAGAATTAGCCAGACACACATCAATGGTTTGGGTGAGCCACCCGAATAGTTTCCCTGGTTGCAAAAAGCTTAAATGTGCTAACAATGTCCAAAGCAGAACTGCTCAAGTATGGAGGATGGAAGGTTTTTAAGGAGGTTCAAGGGAATTGATATGATCGGGGCTGGGGCAGGAAGTGACGTCCTTGGGGCCGGGACAGGAAGTGATGTCCTCGGACTGTAATCGAACACAGGTAAAATTTCTCGTGTTTGATCTGCAGATAGAAAAGAGAGAGGTTTAGTGTGACCCGCCGCCCCCTGGCCTGGAATGGATTTGGCGTTATCTGGTCCCTTTGGTTTACTAAGAAAGGGATGTAAAATAAGGATGACAGGACTGATTCTATTTATTGACAAAAGGACAACTTGATCCTTGAGTCATGTCTAATTCAGGGTTGATATTGCATTAACAGATTAATTAATGTAATTTTTCATTTTTTCCCATTTTTTGTTAAAAAATAGGCAATATAAAATGAGCCTATTATGAAGGATATTTCCATAGATATTTTATTTCTGTTATAGTCTGTTCATGTCTGTAAATATCGAACTGCCAAGTACTCAGAATACAAAAACAGCTAAACACAAAAACTAATTAGGCATGAAACTCACATACAACCATTAATTATGCACTAATTAAGAAGGAATTCCTGAGACTTACACAGTGACCTGCAATTGGAATTTGAACCTACTGCAGCCATATCCTTTACTGGCATGTCACACTATTTGCATAATTTAAAAATGCTTCAATATATTTATGCTGGTTCAGTAAGAATGTACTATATTAATGTTTTATATAAAAGGGGACAGCTTAATTTGGCAGTGGTTAGTGCTACTGAATCATAGCCCTTGGGATCAGGGATTGAATCTCAGCCCGGTCACTGTCTATGTGAAGCTGTTTATATATGTTTGTATGATTTCTCAGTGTGCTCACTTTTTTGTCCCATTTTAGGTTGTTTAACAACTCTGAATTAACCCAGAGTTAATGTGCATGGTTGTTGGTGGGTGCATCTGCTGAAATTAAGTCATGCATTTATTTCTTGTAGAATTGACTATTGCAATGCAGTGTTCACTGGTTGTTCAAATCATTCTTTATACAGCTTTCAGTTAACACTAGAATTACCAGAGCCTACGAAAAAACTTGTAAATCCATTCCACCTTAAATCGCTTCTTAAATCCCTTCACACCTCTCCGCCAGCGTCCTTTGTGTTCTAAATGTGCTTATAAAGAGAAGCTAGAACCAGCCGGCTATTCCATCCCCCCACCAATTTAGAACGTGCACGAACTTCTCTCAGCTCATGCCTTGATTGAGTATCTGGGAGTGAAGTGGAGTTTTAGAGTGGAAATAATAGATCGTTATTTGGAACACATGCATTTCATGTCTGTTCCGTTTCTATAGTAATCTGTGTAAACACATTGTAAAAACAGAAACGTTTTTATATTCTGCTAGTAGATGACAAAATGTAGGCATAAACTATATAATGTATGAAGCCTGAAGTCCAAATATCAAAGAAATATTTTCACAAAAGGTACAAATATAAGACAACAATTGCGCTTTTATTCAAAAAATATAGCTGCAGAAAAAAAAGCCACCTTAACATGTGACATTGACACCCACTAATTACGATCACCTCCGTGGCACAATACATTCGGCTACTGACTGGGAATCAAAAGGTCACGAGTTCGATTCTGCAGTATTCCATTTTGAGAAGTAAACTGCTCTTAGTCTTACTATTTTAGAATAAAAGCATACATTTGATTTCAGTCTGTAACAGCCAGTGTAATTTATGATCCTTATAAAAGTTAGCTTTGTTTTTTTTTTTTTTATTCACTTTTCATTCTCTCAGTCGTGTTCAGAATCAATCCATACAACCCCATCTGACACGGCTGTTTTCACATAAAGACGCGCTATAGCTCTGCAGTGTACCACGATGCATACTACCCCCCAAAGGTTTCTGACACACAAACTCTGGCGAAGCGGCCTTCTTCGTATCTCATCATCACTTGATTTTCTTTTTATTCAGTTTTATTGAGTGTTCCTGCCAGTCCCCGCATGTTGCTGTATGCTGTTTATTTTGTACTCCAGGACATGCGAAGGAGAGAATGGTAAAGAGCAGTAACTTCGGCACTGTATGCAATCATCAGACACTCCCTATCTGCCCGTGTCGCTCAAACACAGGAACATATGTTGGTGTAAAAGTATAATAAAAGTGCACTTTTTCCATCGCCTTTTCCTGTAAGAAGCAATGTACACACTTCTCTCTATGCTGTGGTTTCTATTACACACCTGAAAGAAAGAGACAATATATGTAAAAACATCATTGCACTAATCCAATATTATTTGAAAACGAACAGCGTCAGATCGGGTGTGAATTTATGCAGGAACTGGAAATTCTCTGATGTGGGATCAGTTCTGTATGGTTGTGGGCGTGGGTGTGAGTGGTGGACGTAACTGGGAATTACTGTGAATGTGCGTGGGGTTTTGAGATAATGAATAGAGCTGCAAATTACAGGGAATTCTCAGATGTGACGCTGTTCGTTTCAATCAAGTCATGGGCTTGGAGACGTTCGTGCACGTTCTAAATTGGTGGGGGTATGAACTAGCCGGCTGCTTCTAGCTTCTCTTTATCAGCACATTTAGAAGACAAAGGACGCTGCCAAAGAGGTGTGAAGGGATTTAAGAAGCGATTTAAGGTGGGCCGGATTTACGAGTTTTTTCGTAGGCTCTGGTAATTCTAGTGTTAATTCAAAAAGATACTGCAAAGTTTATTTCAAGAACCAGGAAGTAGGAACACATATCTTCAGTTTTTAAGTCCTTACAATGGCTCCGAGTTGAGTTTAGGGCAGATTCCAAAATACTCCTTTAAATATATAAAGACTTAAATGGCCAAGGCCCTGCTTAACTATCTGAGCTTATAATTACTTACACATTTGAGCACACATTATGATCTCAAGATGCCGGCCTGCTTATCATTTCAAGAATTAACAAAGTAACAGTGGGAGGTCGAACTTTTAATTACAAGGCCATAAAGCTTTGGATTGGTCTGCCTGCTACTATGAAAGGTGCCTTTTCAGTCTCAGCTTTTAAATCCAGACTGATGATTCACTAATTCAGAGGTGGCTTGTTGGCTGAGGTCTCCAGGACTCTTACTGTGTCTGGTGTGTCTCTGACTCCCTTTGTACAATCTAACTGTGGTTTCACAATTACACAGATATTCTTGTTGTTTATTTATGTTAATTAGTTTCTACTTTGTTTTTGATGTACTTTAACAAATCTGTATCCTTATATGTGATAGTTTTGTATTTAATGAGTGGTATAATCCATCCTGTTGTTGCTTCGCTTTGTGCCTGCATTTGGTAATGAGTGCTATGCAAGAACAAGATATTTTTTAATGGTGAATTGAATTTCTGAATTGGCAATGATAGATTGGCCATCTTGCTCTGTGAAGAGAATTAGTTGTATTCTGTATTGTGTGCTGTATTTACCCCATTTTTTGACACCCATTGCATGCCAAACCTATCTGGAAGGGTGTCTCTTTCTATATTACAACCCAAGATTCTTCCATTTTTTTTCCTACAAGGGTTTTTGGGAGTTTTTTCTTGATGTCTTAGAGAATCAAAGCTTGGAGGCTGTCTAAAAATAGGGCCAGTTAAAACCCATTGAGGCATTCCATTTGTGATTTTTGTTTTTGTGGCTGCATCCCATTAGTTGCTGTCTTATTCTCATGTGTGCCACAAGGTGTTCCAGTACACCTCATCCCTGCAATAGAATCAACAGCTTTGGAAATTAATTCACAGGCTTAAGTTTGTTATATTTATGTAATTCATGATTAATATTATAAAAGTGAGATATTGAGATCAAGAGATATATTATTCAGAAAATATTGAAAACAATAGCAAGTGGGTAAAAAAAAGAGTATTTACTATGAAAGTGCATGCCTGAAAACTTATCATTATTAGTTAATCATTTTCACTTATTATGAAAACTAAAGCACCAGAAGAATAGGAGGTTTTGAGGGGTGCGTCAATCTCAAAATCTAAGTTCAAGAACCAGAAAGTAAAATGGCCTAGTGAAGAAATTTTTGGAAGCAAGACATAGTCAAAGTCAAATGCCCACACCAACAAGAATTTGCCCCAAATCAAAGCCAACACAAGTTTAAGCAACAAAGTTTTGTTTTTTCAGTTTATCCTAAGATTATCCTAAGCATACCATGTTGCTGTCTTAAATAGTTGGTCAGTGATAACATCACACAGCACAATGACACCTGTCATAATACAGAAATAACACAAAACAGTGACATGAACAGCAACACAGATTTAAAATAGCAATGGAATAACATCACCATTATAACAATGACTGTAAATACAGCAAAACCAAAATATTAAAAATTACTGAAGGAATCAATGTACAAGTGAAAAATAATAAGGCTTAAAACCAGTGGTGTTTTATTCATGAAAATTCAGAAATATCAGAATCTCTTATGTGTGTGCAGACTTCTCTAACATTAACATTCACTTGCCTAACTAATAATATCTGTTCTTCTTAGGCTAATGACAAGCAAGACATGCAGGTTTCCTAATCATTCCTGCCATACAAAATCAATCAAAACAATGAGATGCTAGTGCTTGGTTAGTCTTAATTGGCATCAGATAATTGTGATAACCAGTGACATCATCATCATCTGACGTATAGCCATATAGATTTAAACTTTAAGGAAAATTAAAAACTCACAACCATCCACTGCTCAGGAAAAAAAATTGGTTTTAAACTGTCTACACTGAAACGGCAGCTGCTCAGGGTTATATTCAAATGGCTTTAAAATGAAAACAGACTAGCACCAATAACAGAAAGAATATGCATATTATACAGACTACGATTTAAACTGCACATGCCTTGTTTAACAGCAGCGCTACCATATGGCCAAGTATTTGCTGGTCAGTACAACAACCCAAAATTACACTACCAGAACAATAATGGAGAGACTAAAAATAAAGAAGACTGATGTCCTTGAGTAGCCTTTTCAAAGTCCTGACCTTAACCCTGAAGATTAACTTTATTTGTCATTCAAAACCACACACAGCAGTGGACAGCAGAATAAAATTGCATCACCCTGCCCGAATATCAATTAGAATAGCAAGATTAAACAACAGAGAATCACTAACATATTAGACAGGTGAGTTATGTATTGCACTGCATTAAAAGACTACAACTAATTTATCAGACTGATCATTATGTAAGAGTCTAATGGCTAGTAGGACAAAACGTTTATGAAATCTGTCAGCTCTGCACCATATACCTCAGTATCGCCCGCCAGAGGGCAGAAAGGCAAATAATCCACTGTGATGAAGAGTGAGATTTCTGATAATCTCGATGGCCCTGTTTTGGCAGCCTTTACTGTAGAGCTCTTTTAAGGGATGGAGAGATGTCACACGGATTTTCTCAGCAGCTCTTAGTGCTCTCTGTGGGAAATCTGGTCTCATATATTACAGTTACCTTCCCAGATGTAGGTTGTCAATACAATGTCCATGCTGAATTTGTAGAAAGTGTTGAGGATGGAAGGGGGGAGGTTAGCTCTTCTCATTCACTTCTGGTAAGTATTGTCACTTCTGTCCTCTCTTGACTAGGGAGGAAGTGTGTTGGGTCCAGGAGAAATCATATGTTATCTCCACTTCTATGAACTTTATGTTCCTTACTGACTCCTGTATGGAGAGGGGAAGTTGGGTGGAATGATTCTTTCTGAAGATGGTGGTGATCTCCTTTGTTTTAACAGCATTCAGGGTCAGGTTTTTGTTCTTACACCAGTCCACAAGGTGTCTGAATTCCTCTCTGTAAACCATCTCATCATCTTGATTGATGAGACCTATCACTGTTGTGTTGTCTTAAAACTTAACACTAGAATTACCAGAGCCTACGAGAAAACCCGTAAATCCGGCCCACCTTAAAACCATTTGCATTTCTCCGTCAGGGTCTTTTGTCCTGTAAATGTGCCGATTAAGACAAGCAGCAAGCAGCCTGCTATTTCATTCATCCCCTAACCCCCCAAACTGTCGCAGAATGTTCACAAACTTCACCCAGCTCATGCCTTGTTTGATTATCTGGATGTGAAGTGCTGGAGTTTTACAGTGGAAGTAATAGATCGTTATTTGGAACATATGCATTTCATGTGTGTTCCATTTCTACAGTAATCTGTGTAAACACATTGTTAAAACAGAAACTTTTTCATATTTTAATAATATATATTACAAAATGTAGGCATAAACTATAGAATGTGTAAAGCCTGAAGTCCAAAGATCAAATAAACACTTTCACAAAAGATTCAAGGATGATACAACAGCTTCCGTAGTGTAGCGGTAAAATTTGCTAACTTGTAATCAAGAGTCCCTAGTTTGATCCCCACTGCCTCCTATATTTGCCATTTTCAGTAGTGAGCTGCTCTTATTGTTAATATTATACAGTACATACATAAATTTGGTTTGTGTCTGTAACAGACCATGTACATTTATAGTACTGTACTTGTAAAAGGTACTGTTTTTTTTTTCACTTCACTTCACGATCACAATACATACTACCGCCCTAGGGATCTGATGCTGTTAGTTTTTATTTGAAACTGGGAGTAACTGTAGATGTGAGTGGTGTTTTGAGGCAATGGAACTGGACATTCTCTGATCTGGAGGGATAAAGGCTGCCACACAAACGCTGGCGAATCTGCCTTCTTCATATCTCTTCGTGTGTGGCAGCTTTTATCCCTCCAGATCAGAGAATGTCCAGTTCCATTGCATGGGTCATTAGGAATAAGAGAAAAGGATGCAAGCCACATACTTGAGGGACACCAATGCACGTAAGAATGGTATTTGATATATTGTTTCCAGCTCAGACTTATAAGGGTCTACATGTCAGGATTTCTAGTATCCAGTTGTGAAAAGGGGTTTCCTAAGCCCAGTAAAGTAATCTTGTTCACAAAGTGCTGAGGAATAATTGCACTGAATGCAGAACTGAATCATTGGAATAGCATCTGCAAATACATGTCTCTACCTTCCAGGTGTGCAATTCTCAGGTGGAGTGCTACGGCATCATTGATGGAGGACAGTATCAAAGAGGAAGGGATCCAGAATAGGGGAGAGTTTGGATTTTATGTGGGCTTGAACAAGTCTCTCAATGAATTTTATAAAACTGGGTGTGATTGCTATGTGGTGGTAGTCACTGAGGGATACAACAGTTGACTTCTTTGGTAATGTTGAATCAACATGGTACAACAGCATGGTTTAGAGAGGTGTTAAAGATGTTGTTCTCAACATATGCTAATTTGTTAGCAAATTCCCTGAGAATTAAATTAAATGTGTGATTTGACCCTGTAGCATTTCATGGATTGGCTCTGTGTTTAAGGCACTGCATATAAAATAAAGATTGTGGACTAATATTAACTGAGCTAACCTTAAATTCATTTATTCATTCATTCATCTTCCAAGCAATTCTATTCTAGCAATACAGGGTGCAAACAGGAAACACATATGATGGGGGGCCAAGTCCTCATAGGGTATGCTTCCTCAATTATCCTATAAAAAGGAAATTCTATGATTTTTAAACACTTACTGATTAGTGAAATATGTGATTTATTAAAACTTATCTATGAGTAAACTTCAGTAGCAATAGTGCAGGGCTTTTGCAGTTTCAACTGAATGCCTCTGTGGCTGTGCATAGTGAACAGCTGCTGTATTGTAGATCCTAATAATTGTATGATTTTTTTCTCCAAAAGACAATTCCTTTGAATAAAAGCAGAAAGAAAATCTGGTCTTCATTCTCCTCAATTTCAATTCTATATATGATTTTAATTTAATTAATAAATAGATTTAATTAAATAAATAAACTGCAGACCATCTCAGCCCATGTGGTTGGTAACCACAAGGTCGAACGAAGTGCTGGTGGATGGATCAAATTAAAGATAATTTGAAGTACACCGATATAGACCCCAAGGATGCTCTTGACTGTGCCAAGTGAAAACGTATGTGCCAGACAGCGAATCCTGCACCGATGTGGGATAGCTGCTAGGACGAAGATATGATTTTAATTTAATGTTTCACTTTCTGCCCTCTCCAAATATGACCTAAACATTACATTTCACATTTACTTTACTATTTCACGTTATGCAAATACTTTTCTTTTTCCTTTCTAGTGGAACCAACTACAAATGATTTCCAAAATCACCTTGCTTCAGTAATAAATCTCTTTTTAATTTCTTAACTTTTTCAAAGCCATGTTGTTTATCACTCCTAAACACGCTTAAGCACACATTTTTTTGGCTCAGTTACTGATCTGTTCTACAAAACTATGAAATATTCTTGAGATGATGTACAGTAAACTACAACAGAACCTTGCTAATTGCTTTCCTATTATCTTGCTGCCAGTTTAATATTCCTGTGTTTACATCCAGAAGAGCATCCTATCTTACATCTTGTTTTGTGATATTGTTTCTCCTTTGTATTTAATTCTGTGTGTTTGCTCGTGTCTTTTACATTCTAATCTGCATGCATTCAGTACTTTAATAGCTCCATTTGTCAGATACTATTTCAACTCCCTGTAAGAATTCTACTTTCTGGCCTGCAATGAGACTGTCAATTTTGGTAACAATAAAACAAGATTATTTGTTACTGACCACCAACCATAGAATTTTTTTCAAATGGTCTGGTTCTATTATACGATGTTCACTGAGAGATTACATTTTCTTCCTTTTAATTTTATACCAATCAAATGAAAAACCACTGAGGCATAACGTGGAAAAAAGAATGTTGTTTTAATCTCTTGCTTTTAAAAGATCAGCCATTTGCTTCACCACCTTCATAAATGACACAAGTATTTAAACTATGGCAAAGAAAAATGCTGAAGCCAACACATGTTGTTCCACTTTTAAAATATGCAATGATAAAGTTTGTTGGCAAATTTAATAAAATATGACAAGCACATGGAACTAGCATTCAAAAATTAAAGCTTAGGATGAATGATGAAAACTTGTAAGGATTAGTTTGTCAATCACATCTACATATTTAAGCTTAAGTAATCCTCATTCTGTCCTTCAAAACATTTTCAAGTTCCTGCAACACAAGTGCTCTGTGATGGCTTAATTCACTTTTATATAAAAGGCTGGGTTTGCTTGCCTGTAATGCCTTTTAATAAACTAAAATATAGTTATTTTGGAGAGATTTGAATAAACAACATTTAGTCTCATAATAACATCTTGCTGCCAATTTTGTTAACCTGTTCAGTCCAATACCACATTGCGGGCAGCTGGTTTCTGGATGTCTCAGACGTCTGTCTTGTATATCTTTTCAATATGTGAGGAAAACACAAAAAAAGCTAACATAAAACTGGAGAGAACTTACATATTCCAAACATATTCCACAGTATAACCTGCTTGGAAATTACACCCAGGTCACCAAATATTCAACAGAGCAGAGCTAAATTGTACTTATTATTGAGCTAGTGGCTAAGACAGAGGACAGTGAACTACAATTTTTGCTAAATTGGGTCTCAGGTAAAATAAACATTGAAGATGCTACAAGCACAAATTGCAGAAGCTACCTGAAATCATGAACCACAAGTGTGTCCTCTTGATGGTATTCCCTGGTTCTAATCAGAGCATACAGTATGCATTGTTGGAAACCCTGTTCAACATCAGCAGGTACAAGCATTTGCCCCTTAACCTGTACGCTTCACTTTAGACTGGCAACAACTGCTAAGTTAGACCTCGCTTACAAACAGGTTCCAACTGTGAGCTCTTGTCAGCCACAACCATCTTGAGCCAGTCTCAGGTAACCTGGCTATCTCCCCTGTGGGTTTTTACAGGGATTTAACTTCCAAACCAATTTTCTGTAAGAAACAGAGCACTGATGTCGCCAGGAAGCCTTGACAGCAGACTTTGATGGGGAATAAGATTGCATGCCATTTTTGACTACAGCTTCATCGATCAAATCCTGGTACTTGACCTTCTTCAATTGGTGAGAGATGACTAGCCTGTCTTCTGAGGGTACTGTTAGTTCGTCCACCACAATAATTTTTGTACTCCTGGATAGAAAAACCATGTCTGGATGGAGTTAGGTTACTGCCGCCTCTTTTGAAAAAATATGTTTCTTCTTCAAATCAACCTGCATTTCCCAGTCTGAAGCTTGATACAAGAAGGAGGATGGATTGCTGGCAGCTGTCCTTGCCTTTCAGATCTTATAGCCTTGCCTTTAAAAATGGATAATCTCAGGTGGTGCTGCCTTTTCTTTGTTGGCTTAATCCATTGATGATCCTCCCACTTAGTTCTCAGTAAGAACTTTGTCATTCCTCCAACTGTATGAGCCTTCTCTACTACTTTGAGGCATCCTGTCAAAATATGATTCAGGGTACAAAGAGTTGCTCTACACTCCTTGCAGGCTGGGTGTTTTGTTTTGCCCCAGATCTCTAGGTTGCTTGGGGTTGGTAAGCAGTCAGTCTCCGCAAGAAGAAGGCGCTCCAGTTTCCTCCCACAGTCCAAAGACATGCCAATTAGGTGCATTTGCAATTCTAAACTGGCCCTAGTGTGTGCTTCGTATGTGGGTGTGTTTGTGTGTGTCCTGCGGTGGGTTGGCACCCTGCTCAGTATTGGTTCCTGCCTTGTGCCCTGTGTTGGCTGGGATTGGCTCCAGCAGACCCCTGTGACCCTGTGTTCGAATTCAGCAGGTTGGAAAATGGATTGATGGATGGACATTGTGTCTTATGTAATGAATGACTGGGACAGGTTCAAGGTGTGGACTGATGACGGTACAGGAGATAATTATACTACACAGGAGCACTATAAGAATGAAATGCTTAAGCCCTTTAACCAATCACATTTCAGCCATCATTTGTTGCCCGGCAAAGAGGCTTTCACAATCCGTTGTGCAGGTACTCTAACACAGAATAAACGTCGATTAACCTGTTGCTTCAACCAATTAGATTTTAAATTGGTGTCAGTAGGGCCCTCTAGCAGGCGTACGGCAACGTCACCATATTCAGACCCATTGATTGGATAGAAGCCGATATGAGGAACTCTACGAGGCCACTGAATGCACCGCAAACACTCTGAGCGAAAGATCGTCGCGCGCACCACGGCCAACTCCATGGCAGGATTCTGGACAATATTATTTGCCAGACACAGACCAGATTTCAAGACCACAAAAACCTGATGTTTGTTCTGTTTCCCACATACAGCCTTCTCCAGATTAACACTAGAGCCACGGAGCGGTTTTTGATCTGTCTCGGCTAAAAACAGAACTGACTGTAATGTATGCCATGGATGATTTTGCAGGAAAATCTCCCACTGATCTCCTTGACTTCCTTCATCAGTAAAATCTGATTGAGAACATGAGACAGCTGTACACATTGGTATGTTTGGGGGTGAGCATTCCTGTGTACACTGTTTCTGTCGAGCGGACATTTTCAGCCCTAAAGCGAATTCAAACTAATGCCAGAAATAGGACAGGGCAGGTTTGACTTTCAGCATTACCTTCGATGGCAATAAGAAAGGGACTTTTTGATGGAGCTGAAGTGCACGGATAATCTGTACGACAGAGTAATTGAAATGTTTTTGAGGAAAGAGAGAAGGATGGATTTTGTTTACAAAAAATCCGAATTTTTGCTGAGTAAAATGTTGCAATTTTCCTAAATAATATTGCAAGTTTATGAGTTATTATTGATGTTTTTTATGTGTGTCGCGGCTGTGGCTTCAGTAGAAAGGAACTTGTTCACCCTTGGTTTGTCTATTCAATAAAGGCATTTATTGTGGCTATAGGAGTTATCTTATATATATAACCCGATCTACATACTGTCAAATAAACAAACCACACGCTGTGGCGCAACACAAGAGGCTTCGCCTCTAGCACTGACGACCAAGGTTCGATTCCCGAGAGGGGGTGCAGTGCAGTGATGTACCCCCGATGAGCCCAGAATTAGGGCGAAACACGTGCTGCATACTCTTTGCATTACTTGACAGTAAAACTATTTATATATATATATATATACACACATATATTATATATAAAAACAGGACAACATCATCTGCAAAAAGCAGTGACTCAATCCTGAGTCCACCAAACCGAACCCCTTCAACACCCTGGCTGTGCCTAGAAATTCTGTCCATAAATGTTATGAACAGAATCGGTGACAAAGGGCAGCCCTGGCGGAGTCTAACTCTCACCCTCACCTATGGTCATGAGCTATGGGTAGTGACCGAAAGAATGGGATCGCGAATACAAGCGGCTGAAATGAGTTTACTCCGCAGGGTGTCTGAGCTTTCCCTTAAAGATAGGGTGAGCAGCTCAGTCATCCGGGAGGGGCTCAGAGTAGAGCCGCTACTCCTCCACATCGAGAGGAGTCAGATGAGGTGGCTCGGGCATCTGATCAGGATGCCTCCTGGACACCTCCCTGGTGAGGTGTTCCGGGCACGTCCAACCGAGAGGAGGCCCCAGGGAAGACCCAGGACGCGCTGGAGGGACTATGTCTCCTGGATGGCCTGGGAACGCCTTGGGATTCTCCCGGAAGAGCTAGAAGAAGTGGCCTGGGAGAGGGAAGTCTGGGCTTCTCTGCTTAAGCTGCTGCCCCCGCGACCCAACCTCGGATAAGCGGAAAAGGATGGATGGATGGATGGATGGATGGATATTATATGCTGTATATATATAATGTAGATAGGTGTGTATATATATATATATATATATATATACGTATGTGTATAAATGTAGATATGTATATATATGTATATACAGTAGGTATATGTATATATATGTAGATATATGTATATACAGTAGGTATATGTATATATATGTAGATATGTATGTAGATATATATATGTAGATATGATTGTAGATTTATATATATATATATATATATATATATATGTAGACTCAAACCAATTATGACAGCAGCAATCCAAGCTGTAAGAAAACAGTAAAAAGGAGGCGTGTCAGACGTCGTGGTACATTTTCTGATGCATCTGGACGAAAACAACTTTGTGACGCTGCCGCCAAATATTTGCAGAAGAATCCAAAAGTTAATAGACACACTGTCGCTAAATACTCGCAGACAAATATGTAACTTGAACACAACACGTCCTCCAAATACGAACCTGATTGAAAGAAATAATGATAATCAAATCCTTGATGACAGCAACACTCATAACAGTGACAAAACAATTACATTGACAATCATGTTACGTTATTTTTAAAATGTTTCCTTTAAAATGTTTCTCTTTTACATAACTTCTTTAACACACTACTTCTCCGCTGCGAAGCGTGGGTATTTTGCTAGTATATATATATAAAAATTCTTATTTTGTGTTTATTTATGTTTTATTGAAGGTACAGACTTGATATTGTTACAAATGGCACTACAGTAGCCTCCTAGGTTATTTTTATCAGTGATCAAGAAGAAATGACCCTAAACTTTACCTCAGCTTATTTACCTTGTTTTGCTTATACACCATCCAATACTCACCCCTGGGAGCCTCAGCAATGACAGGCTGCAGACTTCTAGGACTACAGCTTACATTCAGCTTCATCCATTTTTTCAGCACTGAGAGGACTCAACAAGGATGTCTCCCTGTTTCCCTGCATGACCTGGGTTAAACAGGAACACCCTTAACCCCTCGGAGATTGCTAGTATTAGTGAACAACAAAGTTATTTTAGTGGGATAATAACTTTATTTCATGTAAACCTCTATAGAGTTTTTTGCAGAGAAACCAGACATATCAAACACTATAGATGAAAACATAAAACCTAAATGATTCAAAACAATGTCACACAGCAAGCTTCATATTGAATAGATTGCCATGAGCAGTTTCTGAGTTCAGTGAGTGTTGCAGGTGGCAGAAGAAGAGTAAACAAGCCGTTGCAAGTGGCAAGTTTCAAAAAGAATAGACCCTGAGGAATTCAGAAAAAGAAAAAAATCCAAGAGCCTGAAATGCTTTCAAACTCTCTCTTTTATGTAGTGCCATGGTGGCTAGTCACGTAAGATTTACAGAAAGAAAGCAATAGTTACATAATGGTAAAACTTGAACAACTTATAACATATCAAAAGTTATGTTATTCACATTAAACATTACTACATGGCTAATACAATATTATGCTAAATGAAAAGATGTTAATTCCTTATCTTGTATATTCCTTAAGCCAATACACATCATTTTATACTAAGCTTAAAATATGAACAAGCAATTTACAACGGCACTATATGTGTAGATGCTTGAAGATGTTTTTTGGTATTTGCATATATCTCTAATGCCTTCAGCCTATTTGCATACACTCCACTAACCTATTCACCTGCTATCTCCCTTATTCATCCCTGCCATGTTGAATTTTTGTCATATGCTTTCTTAGTTTCTTCTCATGAGCATTCAATTAACATAAAAGCCAAATCTCATCTAAATAATCCTATATTCTTATATTAACATATAACTTAAATGTTATAAGTTATAATACAACATAATGTTTAAGCCATTATTTTAACCCCAAATTCAGGCACACAGGTACTTCCCAGCATAAATCCGATTTTTCACATACTGTATACTGCATCATTCAACCTAGTTCGAAGCAGATTGGCACGCTTACTATAGTGTGATTTAAAAAAACAGAGTCAGCGTCACACAGGTGGTAATGCTGGTGAAATAGCACAGTTGTCTTTTAATCAAGACATCTAGGTTTAATTCCCAACCACTACAATGAACTGTTTCTTTAACCCTAGCTGGAAGGTAGGGGCATATTCAGTGATGTGCACTTTGGCAGTGACTCAAAAGGGGAGAATGGACAAATTACAGGACAGGATTTGTTACATTATCGTGCCCATTTTTATTCCTATATTTAATTTTACTGGAAATTTGTCTCTACCTTTTCAGTACTATTGTAATATTCACAAAGCTGGCAAAAATGTTTCCTAATAATTGTTACTTATGTCAGATTATCAGAAAAGACACATCTTAACATGACAAAAAAAATAAAAGAGCAATGTAAAATAATTTTATATATGCTGTATATATTAAGATCTTTCAGTAACAAAAGCAAAACAAAATTATAATACATTTTTCATTTCTAGGTGTTATCAGCTTTTGAGTTTTATAGTAAAAACTATTATTTTATTGTGGACTCCTGCATACTTGTAATGGAAGAAATAAGTGAAAATAAGAAAATAAAAAAAACAGAATGAAATATGAAAGTAATGACAACATGTTCCCTTTATCAAAGAGGACCGTTAATGTTAAAATCAAGTAAAGCTGTCAAGAAATGTCCCTTAAACATAGGCCCCTCCCTAATTCATCAAGCAAGTATACCTAGCCATGTACAGTAAGTCTATGAAGAGTTCAATGTATGTATCATACTGTTATTAAATTTACTGCTAATTCAATCTCTTAGTAAGGGATCCTTTGTTAAAAATATTAAAAATATAATCAACCCACCTACTACTGTATTCTGTCTCATCACTAGAGTCTATGCTGGCAACATTTGCAATGGAGGTGCACTTATGTGCGTAGGTACAAACGGTAGAAATGGGCACCTTGATAAAAAAAAAAACTGTAAAGAAAAAATGAAATGGCAGATATGTTCACTTCAACACCCAGGAATCCTGCATATCAAAAAAGGGGGATGGGGCTACATCCAGTAAAGCTACGTCAGCTTAAGGGGAAAAATGAGACGGGAATCTGTGCTCTTGCTGGGATCAGAGAAGAGTATGTACTATATGTGGTACCTGTTATGGTAAAATCTAAGAGGAGTGGAAGATATGTAGAAACATGCACATTTATAGTCCCTGGTAGTACTGTAACAATTTGTACTGAAAGCCTTTAAAGACAGTTAAATCTTTGAAGAAGAAGAACTCAAGTATTACTCAAAACAATGAGTAATTGTGATACTAATTCAAAAATGCTAACTAAGAGTATTAACTTGTCAGATTTGCAAGTCTATGGACTGAGTGATAATGCATATATGGATTTGAAAAAGGTACATGCACAGGTAAAGTGGACATATCTTGAGGAGGTACATCTACCATCTATAGATTCTGAAGTTGAGCTTTAAATAGGTATCAAAAACCTGTGGTATAGTGGTTCCGTGGCTTCAAAAGAATGGCCATTTTTAAATAATCCAAATAGCCATGTCAGTGTCCATGGTCATGATCACACGACCACGGGGAGTTAATGAGATAATTAGGGCAAGTTGCATCTGCAGTGAGGGTGCAATCGTTCTCAATTGTTTCATCAGCTTCCTGTGGTGGTGATTAAGACACCGCGTCCACGGAGCTGTATAAGTACAGGCTGGCACAGTGAAAGGGGGAAAACAAAAAAAGAGAGAGCGTGGAGGTTAGAGGAGGAAAAAGAGGAAGAAGCTGGAGGCTGAGAGCCGGTGCAGGAGCGAGCAAGTGAGAGCAGGCTCACTAGTAAGCTGGCAGCAAGGAGAAGAACCCCTGAGGAGGAGTGTATTGCAGACACTCAGTAGAGGGGCTGTTTAGGCCCATATGGGATGAGCAGAGGAGCCGCCAGTTAGATTTTTTTTGAAAGGGCAGATTCCTGACTTTGTTTTAACCTCATTTTAAATGATTTTATTTTTTTTTATTTTAACCTCCACTTTTTACATCTGTTTTATGGATTATTTATTGACTGTTTGTTGGAACACTGCAATATTTATTTGAATACTGTTTGTTGTTTTTTTTTTGGTTTTAAAAAAAGCACTTTGCATCTTCCCCTTGCTTCGTTTGGTGTCCTCATTGTCCAGGTCATCCGGTTACATTACCAACAGTCACACAACCCAAAAGTCTTCAAACTGTGGTAAATCATACCTAGCATAGGTGATGCTGTGAAGATGACCTCGCAAAGCACAGTGGTAAGCTGCCCAAACATTCAAACATAAAAAATGTTGCAATAACAGCACAATTCAGATTTTCCAGAACTCAGCTGTGAAGAGAAAGAAGACATGTTGCAGCAGGATGTCAAGTTTATGCGCATAGTCTCAGATTCTGCAAGATTAGTAGGTGACCACTATTGTTTAAATTTGCATTTAAAAGATAAAACACTTAAAATGCCAAACAATCACTGCACTGCAGAAAAGTATGTTATTGTGCTCAAAAGAAAACTAAGCAAAAATTCAGGCTTTCATGAAGAGCATAAACCTTTCATGAGAGATATTATATAGAAGGGTCAAGATACCCAATGAAAGCCTGAAATGTAATGAAGCCAGGGTGTGTTACATTCCACATCATGATGTATATCCCCCAAAGAAAAATAAGATTTGAATAGTTTTTGATTGTAGAGCAACATACCAAGGGACTTGTCTTAACGAACAACTATTCAAAGGTCCTGATTTAACTAACACACAGATTGGCATATTTACAAGCTTTAGAGAGGAGCCAGTAGCAGATATCTAATCAATGTTCTACCATGTTAAAGTCTCAGATTAAGACACTAATCTTCTTTGTTTTTTGTGGTGGCCTGAAGGTAATCTGAGTAAAGACATGGAAGAATTTAAAATGACAGTACATCTCTTTGGTGCGACTTCTTCACCCAATTGTACTTCTTATGCTTTGTGTAGAACAGCTGAAGATGCAAGAGAAACAGTTCCAGAGGAAGCTGTTAACACTGTGCTTCACAATTTCTATGAAGATGACTTCCTAAAATCAGTTGCAACAGAGGAATGTGACAGGTGTCTGGTCACACTTACAGGTAATCTAATTTAGACACCATTTAAATATCCGACTATGCCACCCAGTTTTATTAAGAGACTGGGAACTCCTGAAATTTACCAATAATAGTGCACAGGTTTCTTTAAATTGGGCGGTGAGTAAACACACAATGAAAGACACAACAGTAATTTCAGGAAAACCAACAGTAACTTCTATTACACGAGACAATAATAAGTACATTAAAAAGATAAATAAACATAAACAAAATCTAACAATATCAGGTTCGAAATTCCCTTTTTAAAAAAAAGGAAAGCACACAGTCCACACTCTAAAAGTCCGTTAAAAACAAGAACTGGAGGATAAAACCTGTAGTGATGCAGAGTCCAGTTTGCGCACTGTGTTACGCCAACACTTAGTTGTTCAACTGTCCACGGATGCACTCTTTTCACATTCGTTTCCCAACAGAAGTTGTGTCAAATTTTTGAATCCCTGTCAACGTCACTTCGTCGTTCCCTTTTTTTCCACTCTGGGCTCCTTGTGTTGCTGTGACCTAGGCACGCCTTATTTCTCGTCTGCCAGCTTTGCTTGGTCCTTTCATGCTGCTTCCCTCTCTTGCTGGACCCACAGTTGGCGTCTCCTTGTGGAGCGGTCTCTTCCTCCCTGGAAGTATTGCCATCCTTGTGCCTCACGTCTTGTCAGCCTGCGAGCCCCTGTGTTCTGTCCGAGTGTCTTGGCAGTGTTCTCAGTGGACTGTCCCTCCTTTTGCCTTCTCCTGGCCAGAGCTTAAATCTCCTTCAGTCCCTGCAATTATCAGTTCTGCACAATCAGATTAAACAATGGCACATCTAAATTTCCTGGGTTTAACAAGTAATGATAACACAAGTTAACAAAATGTATTGTTACCAACCATTAATGAGTACAGATCTGGGGCCTCATGTATAAACGATGCGTACGCACAGAAATGTTGCGTAAGAACTTTTCCACGTTCAAATCGCGATGTATAAAACCTACACTTGGCGTAAAGCCACGGACTTTTCCACGGTACCTCATGCCTTGTCGTACGCAAGTTCTCCACTCGGTTTTGCAGACTGGCGGCACCCAGCGTCAAAGCAATGGTACTGTTCCTGTGTGATTACTCATTATTTTCATGACGCGGCTTTATAAATACACTAAAACTAACTGAATATTGTTTATTACTGTAATGCATCTGATTGTAATTAACTCGTTACAATATAATGGTCCAGGGAACAGCCATAGTATTCCAAATACCATAACTGCTTTAGCGTTGTTACTCTCACTGCACCTTCCTCTTCTACTTATTTTTCTTCTTCTTCTTTCAGCTCCTCCCGTTAGGGGTTGCCACAGCGGATCATCTTTTTCCATATTACTCTCACTGCACCACTCGGAGTATTTATATTACTGTATCTGAGTGTGAATCACAGCAGCAGCTGATCGGAAAGAGAATTATCGGTATACAGCTTCAAGGACACGCTGTCTCAGCCACTGCAAAACGTTTTAAAGCCTTTCCTGTACAGACCTCGTGGTTCAGAGTTTCATCCCAAGAACTTTAAATGCACTCAATCATTTGCTGCTTGTAGAACTGTTTGTACTTATAAGTACAATCACCCCACTGTAAACTTGCACTACAGTTATAATATCGCACAACCTGAGCCACTTTATAAAGCACGTATTTACATATGATGACGATATCATTTTTAAGGTGAAATGCAGCAAAATATGTTTGTTAAATTATACAGATAAAACTTTAACTTCATTTAAATAATCTATATTCTTCACTGGGAGTGTCGTTAAGGATAGAATAATTAAACATGTACTACGAAGATATTTCAATGTTCCTTAAACATTTTGAAGAATTGGCGCTAAGCTTACAGATGGCTTAACGTCTATTACAGAGCTGATTGTATGGCGATCGGTTACTTGGGGAAAGAAAAGCACTGACTGCAGTGACGGCTACGCCAATATATATTGAATATAAAACAGAAAGAGAAAATAACAACACAGCAAAAAACACAGCGACAAATTCCGGGACAAGTTAAATGCTTGTGTCATGAGCACGAGGCGGTTATGCAGTGTCTGCAACAGACGTGGCCATCCACTGTGCATGACATTGGCGGGTGAAGAAGCCACCGATTCTTCCTCTGCCCAGTGCCACCACAAGCTTAGAGCCACCCCTGAGTACTGCTGCAATAAATTATTTCATCGAAGTGAAACACGTGTTTAATAACGTGCTTTAACTCCTATCATCATGAAAATGACATCACGTATACATCTCAGTATTTTAGTTATTCAGAGAGCTGTAATATCACGAATGTAATGGACTCTGTGTCCAGTTGGAGGAAGAGAGCCGGTTTAAGAAGCAAGTAGTGATTCACACACATAGAGCACATAGAAAATCAAATACAAAACAAAGCATTTAACGTGCTACTTTAATTACGATGTGATTTTAGAAACTGGTTAATTAAACGATTTTAAGATGAAGTTTATGATGTTCTACTTTAATGACAAAATAAACTACATGATTAAAGTGAAAATGTCGAGATTGAAGTTGACATTTCGTGCTTTTTCCCCAATCTGTGCCTTTTTTTCTCTGTACCCTAATAAGCTTTCATATGACACTCAGACAGTGGGCTACAACTCGCCTTTTCACAGCGACTTTGATATGTGACTTCTTTTTTATTTCCGGCACTGTGCGATTTTGTGGATGTGAGCTTTCAAGTTTCTCCAACACGCTATGTCACTCAATCAACTTCCTTTTGTTGATTATACCACGGTTTATTTGAACAAATAGTATGTTTTTCCTTCGCCTCCACTTGGTATTCGCTGAAATTCTTATATTTCCCCCCGTGCTTTTCCCATTGTCTTTTCACAGAAGGCTGCGCTTAAGGGCGATTTATATTGATTTGCATATTCAAAGAGGCGTAATTCTGGGAGGAGTTGGGGCATTACATAAAGCGTGTGCACGAGCGTTAGTTTTCACGCTGATCGGGATTTATGTAGCGGAAGAACGTGGAAGTTGGAGTACGCACAGATTCCTGCATCTGGATTTTTCTCTGCGTAAGCACATTTCGGCTTTTGTGCTTACGCCATGTTATAGTGCGAGTTCTACGCACGGCGTTATACATGAGGCCCCTGCTGTTTAGAAACCAATATTGTCAAACATGTTAATTGCCAAGTCAGGTAAATACAGACATCCTCCAAGGAAGGAGCAGTTCTGTTATCACAACTTTGTTGTGATGACTCTTTTGCAAGACAGTAAATACCGATATCCTGCAGACAGCCATCACAATAATCAGTTACAGGATAACCCAGGAAATTTGCCTTGGGTGCCTATTGCCTGTTCATCTGCTGGGCTTTAAATGTAATATTTGCATGTTTCTTTTCTTAAGAGAGAAATTGAATGACCCAGTGTACAAAAATGTCCCCCTCTGACAGGAACGAGCGACGAACTGTCTAAAGATCTCCAAGCTCTATGTCTCAGAGGGGGAGTCCACCTGATCAAGTGGGTGAGTAACAACAGTGCAGTTTTATTGTCTATTGCTGAAGAAGACAGAGCCCTTGAACAAAAGGATTTACACTGGAGCCATAGTTTGCTCCCAGCAAAACGTGCTCTGGCAGTGCAGTGGTGCAGTGAACATGATAGTTTCAAGTTTCAAATAAAGTTGCAAGATGAGCCTGCTACAAGGCATGGTATTCTGTTTGTTTTCAGTTCAATTTATGATTGCACTTGGATTCTTAACACCAGCTATACTGCCGGCAAAGATTATCTTAAAAGACTTGTGTAAAGAGAAATATGGATGGAATGATGAAGTGGAAGTCAAGCACATTCAGAAATGAAAAACATGGATGGATAACTTACAGTTACTGACAAATTGCAATGTGAATCGATGCTTCCAACTTGCATGGTCTTGAACCATGAAGTCAGCACAAATGCACAATTTTGCAAATGCCAGTAAAGATGGACATATCACCGTCACATATTCTTTTAACTAATGAAGAAGACAAAAATATTGTTCACTCCTAATGGAGAAATAAACAGTGGCACTGTGGAGGCATGTCACAGACTGGAGCTAACAACAGCCGTTGTAGCAGTCACAACAACAACAACAACAACAACATTTATTTATATAGCATATTTTCATACAAACAGTAGCTCAAAGTGCTTTACATATTAAAGAATAGAAAAATGAAAGACACAATTATAAAACAAAATAAATCAACATTAACATCGAATAAGAGTAAGGTTCAATGGCCAGGGGACAGAAAAACAAAAACTCCAGACGGCTGGAGAAAAATAAAATCTGTAGGGATTCCAGACCATGAGACCGCCCAGTCCTCTCTGGGCATTCTACCTAATATAAATGAAACAGTCCTCTTTGGATTTAGGGTTCTCACGGAAGGGCTTGATGATGATGATGGTCACGTAGACTTCTGCCTTTTAATCCGTCCATCATTGTTGGAGCATCATGAAGCTTTGAGTAGGTGGAGGTGGCGCAGGCCACCACCACAAAGAAACCGGAAAAAGAAACAGAAAAGAGAGTAGGGGTCAGTACCGATTTTAGAGCCACCATGAATAGTTATTATGATGAATTGAACATACAGAGTATCAGGATTAAGTTAAATTAAGATTAAAATGAAGTTATAAAAGGCCATGTTAAAGTAATGTGTTTTCAGCAGTGTTTTAAAGTGCTCTACTGTATCAGCCTGGCGAATTCCTATTGGCAGGCTATTCCAGATTTTAGGTGCATAGCAGCAGAAGGCCACCTCACCACTTCTTTTAAGTTTTGTTCTTGGAATTCTAAGGAGACACTCATTTGAGGATCTGAGGTTACGATTTGGAATATAAGGTGTCAGACATTCCGATATATAAGATGGGGCGAGATTATTTAAAAAGCAGAATTTTAAAGTCAATCCTGAATGACACAGGTAACCAGTGTAGTGACATAAAACTGGAGAAATGTGTTCTGATTTTCTTTTCCTAGTTAGGATTCTAGCAGCTGCATTCTGCACTAGTTGCAAACGATTTATATCTTTTTTGGGTAGTCCTGAGAGGAGTGCATTACAGTAATCTAGTCGACTGAAAACAAACGTGAACTAATTTCTCAGCATCTTTCAGTGATATAAGAGGTCTAACTTTACTTATGTTTCTTAGGTGAAAAATGCTGTCCTAATGATCTGATTAATATGTGATTTAAAATTCAGATTACAGTCAACAATCACCCCTAAGCTTTTTACCTCCGTCTTGACTTTTAATCCTAATGTATCCAGTTTATTTCTAATAGCCTCATTGTATCCATTATTGCTGATCACTAAAATTTCAGTTTTCTCTTTATTTAACTTGAGAAAATTACTATTCATCCATTCTGAGATACTAGTCAGACATTGTGTTAGTGAATCAATAGAATCAGGGTCATCAGGTGCTATTGATAAGTACAGCTGTGTGTCATCAGCATAGCTGTGGTAGCTCACGTTGTGCCCTGAGATAATCTGACCTAACGGAAGCATGTAGATTGAGAATAACAGCGGACCCAGGATAGAGCCTTGTGGAACACCATATTGGATATCATGTGTCTTGAGTTGTAATTCCCACAACTAACAAAAATTTTCTCCCTGTCAGGTAGGATTCAAACCAATTTAAGACACTGCCAGAGAGGCCCACCCATTGACTAAGGCGATTTCTAAGAATGTTGTGATCAATGGTGTCAAATGCAGCACTCAGATCTAAGAGGATGAGAACAGATAAATGGCCTCTGTCTGCATTTACCCGCAAGTCATTTACTACTTTAACGAGTGCAGTTTCTGTGCTGTGATTTGTTCTAAAACCTGACTGAAATTTATCAAGAATAGCATGTTTATTTAGGTGGTCATTTAACTGCATAATGACTGCCTTCTCAGAACTTTACTTAAGAAGGCAGGTTAGAGATGGGTCTAAAATTTTCAAGAGCTGAGGGTCAAGATTATGTTTCTTAAGTAGGGGTTTAACTACAGCAGTCTTAAGACAGTCTGGGAAGACCCCAGTATCTAGTGACGAATTTACTATGTCAAGAACATTATCAATTAGCACGCCTGATACTTCTTTGAAAAACCTTGTTGGTATCGGGTCAAGGACGAGGTGGAGGGTTTTAATTGAGATTATTTTTTTAAATCAGGTAAATCTATCCTAGTGAAAGAGTTTAATTTGTTTATAACAGGATGCTGGGGTTTAGGAGGATCCTTAGTGTTGGGGAGATATACTATGTTATTTCTAATATCATTAATTTTTGATTGAAAATACAGCGACAGCCTCACAGGTTTCACTGGAAGCACTTAGGAGGCATTCCTTTGAGCTACCTGGGTTTAGTAGGCGATCAATTGTTGAAAATAAGACTCTGGGATTACTAGCATTGTTATTTATAATCTTGAGAAATAGCAGCGTCTCTCAAGACGGACAGTGTTATTGTATTCTGTTATTTTGACTTTTAATATTTCGTGGTGGATAGTAAGTTTAGTCTTCCTCCATTGACGCTCAGCTCTACGGCATGTTCTCTTTAAATCAGACACTCTTTGGGTCTTCCATGGTATAACAATGCTAGAAGATTTTTTCACTGTCTTTTCAGGTGCAACTATGTCAACAGCAGCTCTCACTTTAGAATTAAATCTTTCCACCTTACTATTTACATTATCCTCTATTATAGCTGGCACTATAAACGGACTGATTGCTTAGAATGTTTGTAAGTTTTAAAGCTGCTGCAATCAAAGAAGCGTTTTTAACAATATGCTTCTCATGAGTGTTTTTATCATTATTTCTATATTAAAAGTAGAAGAAAATGGTCTGATAGACCAATATCAATGATCTGTTTTATATCAACTTTTAGTCCTTTAGTAATCACTAAGTCTAATGTATGACCTGCTTTATGTGTAGGCTGATTTATGAGTTGTCTCAAATCAAAAGAATCCAGGAGGTTCATAAATTCTTTTACTTTTAGATCACACTGATTATCTATATGAAAATTAAAGTCGCCAACTATTAGGAGTGTGTCATAGTTAGTAATTAAAATTGACATTAAGTCAGAGAATTCCTCAAAAAATGACGCGTTATATTTAGGAGGTCTATACACGGATAGTACTAGAACTTGAGAATCTCCATGAATAACAACGGCGAGATACTCAAAGGACTTGAACTTACCAAAACTGACATCTTTACATTTTAATCGCTCGAGTAAATGTTAGCCAATCCGCCCCCCCTTTTTCCCTGGCGGTTTGCACGAGTAAAACTGTAATCCGGAGGCGCAGATTCGATTAAAACTGCCACGCTGTCTGAACTAAGCCATGTTTCATTTAGTGCAATAAGATCTATTTTTTATCACTAATAAGATCGTTGATAAAAAACGTTTTGTTAGTTAAAGCTCTAACATTTAATAGTGCCATATTTAATGTTTCGGAGGTGCAGAGATGAGTACTATGTGCGTTATTGTTATTTGGAATAGGAACTAAATTATTATTATTAGCGCGCTCTGTGTATTTTTGTTTAATCTGTGATCTGTTTTATAGTTTTAATACATTGTTCCTCTAAAATAGTGATTTTAATTAGATTATTGGAGTTTATGCCGTATTTCCTAGGTTTTCTACGTGCATTGAGATTGCTTATTACAGTATTAATGGTGTGCACTTTAACGGAAGACTCTATTAAACATTCATCATGTCCTGGCACAGCAGTATTATTTCGGAAAGGGTTAAGAGCAGAGATAGATAGTCAAGAAAACGAATTACCTTCGATATGTTTTCGGAGAGGACCCAGGCGCCGAAACTGTTCGGATGCAGGCCATCACGCTTGAAGAGACGCGGCCTTTCCAAAAAGAGATTCCAATTGTTGATGAAACCGACATCCTTCTTCTTGCAGAAACCCTGTAGCCAGTCGTTCAATCCTAGCAGACGACTGTAGTACTCGTTGGATCGTCTGACGAGAGGTAGTGGACCCGAAACGAAGATCTTTGCCGATGGGGTCCTCTCCTTCGTGTCTTTAATCAAAGCTGCAAAGTCAGCCTTCAGGATTTCTGATTGTCGGTGCCTTATATCGTTTATGCCGGCATGCAAGACGATTGCTCCAACTGCCCTCTCCTTGTGTTTCTTGAAGACTGCTGGCGCACGTTTCATTACATCTCGGACACGAGCACCGGGAAAACAAGAAATAAACGATTTTGCATTAGGGCATGCGACATTAAGGTTTCTAATGATAGAATCACAACTGATATGATACTAAAAAGTGAACTTCAAATACCCCTAAAAGAATCTACATTTTGGACTGACAGCACCACAGTGCTAAAATGCATTCCAAATGAAAACAATTGATTCAGCCTTCATAATGAAAGTATGTCATATCTGCCCTAAATCCAGAAGATCAAGTATCAAGGGGACTAAGCATAGAATACTTTATCAAAGGCACAACCTGGTCACAAACTCCAAGTTTCTTATTGAAGCCAGAACATGAGTGGCCAACAAGACCAGATCAAATGAATTATTAATTTACTGAAGATGATCCTGAAATCTGTTAAAATGACAAGTGTAGAAGAGATTACTAAACCTATAAGTAAGCTTATCACTTACTTCTCAAAATGACAGACGCTTAAATTAAGTTGTGGCATAGTGTCTCAAGTTTAAACAAATACGGCTACACTTAAAGAATGAAGGAAAGACATTTCAACTTGAAGTCAGACAATCTGAATGTCACCCAGAAAAAAAGAAGTGTGTGGCATATGAAAAGGTACAAATTGACATTAAACCTAAACCCAACTTCTTCAGAAGATTTGTCTAAAGTTAAATTAGAGCTTATTCGCCTCGGTCAACTACAATAATATCCAGTAGAAATAATGGCTTTAAAGAAAAATAGCCATGTAAAATAGAACAGGGAAATCTTTAAACTACATCCAGTCATACAAGACAGAATGCTGACAGATGGATGCAGACTCATCAAAGCTGTTATGCCAGAACAAACTAAAAATCCTGCAATTCTCCACAAACATGCACATATTGCTTCTCTTATACTGCAGCACATTCACAAAGAAATCTGACATTATAAGCTTGCACAGCTGCAACAGAAATATTGGATACATCAAGTCAATTCAATTATGAGGAAAATAATTTCAAAGTGTACAACATGCAGAAGATACAATTTGAACGCAGGTGAGCAAAAAATGGCAGATTTCCCAGAAGATTGTTTGTTACCTGACCAACCACCTTTCAACAATGTTGAAGTTGATTATTTTGAACCTTTTCAAGTTAAAAGAGGATTAGGTCTAGTCAAAAGGTATGGAGTAATTTTCACTTGTCTAACAATCAGAACCCATCACATAGAGAATGCACACAGCCTGGACACTGATTTTTGTATCAATGCCATATGTTGATTCATTTGCAGAGGATAAGTTAAAATCATGTGCTCAGATATCGGGACAAACTTTATTGGAGCAGAAAGAAAGCTATGCACTTAAAAACCTTGATCAAGAAAAAATTACCAATGCTATAATGAAGAAAGAAATCAAATTGATTTTCAATCCACCATCAGCCTCTCATCAAGGTGGTGCAAGGGAAAGACAAATTAGAAGTATAAGAAAGATTCTCAACACGATACTTAACCAACAAACATTTGATACTGAAAGTCTCCAAACAAATGTGTGAGGTAGAATCAATCATCAATTATAGACCTCTCACAAAGATATCAAATGACCCAAATGTTTTAGAAGCTCTGACACCCAATCACTTACTGTTACTGACGACTCAGCCCAACATGCCATCTGGATTCTTTTCTGAAAATGACCAGTATAAACAAAGACACTGGAAGCAAGTTCAATACATGGCTGATTTGTTTTGGAAAAGTTGGTCTAAAGGGTATTTGCCAATACTTCAGGAATGTCAAAAATGGCTAGCACCAAGAAGAAATTTTGAACCAAGAGAAGTTTTTAACAGTAGATGACGCTGCACCCTGCAACTCTTGAGTAATAGATCGAGTCATCAAGGCAATGCCAGATTCCCAAGGTGCAGTCAGAAGGGTTTGCGTGCACATCAAAACCAGCACACTAGACAGACCTGTGAATACACTGTGCCTGCAACAAGAAATAGCTAATAATTAAAATTTAAAAATTCTTAAATTATTGTTTGCAGATAAATTTCTAGTTATTTTTAAACAATATTTAGAGTGAATGTAGATTGATATACTTTATAATTAATTTTTATCTTCCACCTTTCTGAATGAAGAATTGATTAATATATTTGGTGGCAAACTGTTCTAACTATTGTAAGCTGGAGAGCACCCTCAGAGGACATAGATGCTCCTGGGAAAACCCCTGAAACACAGTCTACCTTCGCATTGCTCCTTACCCTTCTTACTTGCGTTATAACACGTGGTAAACCTCACGCAGTACTCCGCTTAACTTAAAAGCCTCGTACAGCGCCTGTCAGCTTTGGAATTGATTGTTTGCTTTTCTTTCTCTCTCTCTGACATTCTCTGCTCCCGACGGAACTGTTATCTCTATCATGTCATGGAGCACATTTAAACTTTTGAAAAAGAGACAAATGTTCGTTTGCAGTATTTGAATTAAGTTCATGTCTCCACAACCTCCTGTATTTCTGTGCAAATCTGTGACCCAGGCGTGACACTATCTTAAATAAAATTCAGTTCACTTTATTTTTGTATAGGGCTTTTCAATTAGTACATGCACGGAGTGCTGTAACAATTTCACAGGTAAATGCAGTTACAAACTTTATAAATCAATAATTACATAATGTACATAATGGATTGGCATCCTGTCTAGACATTCTTGCCTTATGCCCAATGCCTGCTAAGACAGGCTTCAGCCACCTCCTGACCCTGTCTAGGATAAACAGTGTAGGAAACGCGATGGATTGCTGGATAATGCATACTCATAAAAGTATAGATTTATTTTAATACCCAAACAAAGTATTTCCAATCTCATGAACATAAAAGGAACCTAACAATATTAGTCCTTTAACATTATCATTGAACTATAACCAGTAAACAATAGAGGAAAGAAAAAGAAAAACTCCATTCAAAAGAATCTCTGGAGATAACAACCCAGTCAATTATGACAAAAAAGTCTAAAATCAAGGTTAGCCACAGTCCAAATCCTAACCCTAAATTTAAATGGAAGCCAGAGTAATGGCTTAAGAAAATTAGACACATGGTCATACTTTCTAGGTCTTCTGCCCAGAGGGGACTGGGCGGCCTCATGGTCTGGAATCCCTACAGATTTTATTTTTTCTCCAGCCGTCTGGAGTTTTTTTTTGTTTTTTTCTGTCCCCCCTGGCCATTGAACCTTACTCTTATTCGATGTTAATTAATGTTGATTTATTTTGTTTTATAATTGTGTCTTTCATTTTTCTATTTTTTAATATGTAAAGCACTTTGAGCTACTGTTTGTATGAAAATGTGCTATATAAATAAATGTTGTTGTTGTTGTTGTGTTGTTGTTGTTCTGATGATTTTTGAGTTAACTGTAATGATTTAGGGGTGGCATGGTGGTATAGTGTTACTGCCTACAACAATCTATGTAAACACATTGTTAAAACAGAAACGTTTTTCATATTTTAGTAATAAATGACAAAATGTAGACATAAACTGTAATACCAACCAGAAAACATCATCACACTAATGCAATATTATTTGAAAAACGAACAGTGTCAGATCGGGTGTAAATTTATGGTACTTGTAAATGTCAGCTTTTTTTCAGTTTTATTCTCTAAGTCACTTTCACGTTCTCCCTTCCCCCTTCCTGGTCTGACCCTAACTAACAGTGCCAGCATAAATTTACACCCAATCTGATGCTGTTCATGGTATAGCAGGCTGCTTGCACTTATCGACTAATTCTAGTGTTAAGGCTTATAATACATAATTGATACAATAATTCTACATAATAAACACAATGATATATAAAAAAAATACATTCAATATATTCAGCAACCAAATTGTGCTTAAAGGTCAACAAAAGAACTAGAGAGTCAGGAATAAAATGCAGACTATGTTATTACAGGCTGTAGTGGATTGAATTCAGCCCTTTGGGGGGGTGTAAACTATCCTGCAATTGGATGAAATAATTTTTTTAGTTAAAAAACATCCTCTTCAGCTGACAAGCATTCACATCGATTAATGTGATATAGAGTATTGTATAGAAAAGCAAGATTGTGGTAAGGGATAGTGGAAAAGCTTTCAGAGGAGATTTTATACAGAAGCCAAGAACACAGAGAAATGTTAGCTTATTGTGAACATGCTGAAAATATCAAAGTCCGCAAGGTCTGAAAGGGATTAATTGGACAGCCTAGTGTGTGTACTCTGCAAAAGGCTAGCACACTATCCATGTCCTATTTGCATTTTTCTAGGATACAGTATAAAGTAATATTGTCTATATATAAATATATATATATTGTGGTGCCGGGCTCTAGAGGAGGGCTTGTGCCTCCTCCAGACCGAGAGGGGGCGTCCGTCCTGGTTATGCTGGAGGCCTCGGGTAGAGGGCTTGGAAGCCCAGCCCTGTAGGGACCCATGGCCACAGCCAGGCGGCGCCCCAGTACCTGATTATCCCAGGAGCCCGGCACTTCCGCCACACCAGGAAGTGCCAGGGGGAAGACGACAGGGGACACCTGGACGGCTTCCGGGTGCGCAGCCGCCACTTCCGCCACACGGGGGTATGTCCGTGGGAGATTGCCGGGAAGCAGCTGGAGCCCATCTGGGTTCCTATAAAAGGGGCCGCCTCCCAGCGGTGGATGTCGGGTGGAAGTGGACAGAGCTGGAGAGAGGATGGGAGGCGGTCAAGGAAAAGGCACAGAGACTGTAAGGCCTGGACTGTGGAGAATCGGTGCAAGAGGTACTGGGGTTTTGTGCACGTGACTGTTGCTTGTATATATTGTAAATAAACGGTGTTTTGGGTGAAACAAAGATGTCCGTCTGTGTGTGTCCGGGCCAGTGTTCACAATATATATATATATATATATATATATATATATATATATATATATATATATATAGATAGATAAAATAAGTGTAAGCATACACTTTAAAAATAAAACCACTGCTTTACACTGAGCAAACAAAAAAGGAAACAATCACTCAAGATGATCCTCTTCCTGACACTGCTTTACAAGGGACAATAACAGAAAGGGAAAAATGCTCTGGAATAATGCAACATAAATATTTATTTGAAATGTGACAAAAAATTCTGATATCCAGTATCAGAGACGTAATAAACACATTCAAGTCACGTCATTTTCTTTATTATTATGTTATTAATAGGATGAAATGCAAATAAGCAGAAGTGATTAGGTTATTGCCCTGCACAACATAAGGACAGTAATGTGTTTTTATATTTGGAATGTGGACCTTAATTTATTTTTGTATATTTTTCCAACTGAATATCAAGCTCCTACAGTTACTGTTGTATTAAAATTCAAATTAAATATTGCTTAAAGAGAAGAATTATAAACTCATATGAAAAAAAGAGAAGAAGTGATTCAGAGTTGCCATTATATTAAATAGGTGTCGATTTAATTCTGTCATTTGAGATCACAGCATGCCAGAAATGAGTTTTCTGGTTTAACAGTTGCACTTTTTTTCAGCAGGTAAACGCATTGCCTTCCTACAGTATAATCATGTTTAATCTGCTGTCTTGTAGAAGGAAGGCATCACTCAAGGTCAGTGTGCTTTTGACAGCAGCTGAACCGAGAAGTAAACCAGGATTTTTATTATTTTGGTGCACATGTAAGATTGACAACATAATGATAAATTCAGAAATTTAAATAAAAATAGCTTTATTCCTTATACTCTCAAAGGAACAGATTCTTTTAGCTCCCATTTCAAGAAATTAAATAATGGACTACTTTTGGAAGATTATTAGATTTGTGGTAAAAGTAAAGGATTGAAGATGCTCACACTTAAAATATTGAATAAAACTAAGCAATATTAACTAAGTGCATGGCATTTACTGTTAAAAACATAATTTTACTACATATACATCTATCAGTTTTCTTAAGCTAAATTATCTATAACTATGTTAAGTGAGCTTGAAAACTATCCCAACAGCACTGGGTGCAAAGTATGAGTCCATACTGAATGGCCATTTGGGAGAATGTGCAAGTATAACAAAACTGGAAATCAAGCCCTGGCCCAGAGTGCCTGCTGAGCACCATTATATGTATCATAACATAATGACGCATAATCAGCCTTTGTATTTGTACCTTTTGTGGAAGTGCTTATTTGATATTTGTCTTCACACATTATACACTTCATGTGAAAATTTTGTACTAAAACTTGAAAAAAGTTTGTCTTTTAGGTGTGTGTTCAACATTTCCTGCATTTCCTGTCATACTGCACTTACATAGATCTTTTGTAGACATGGAACACACATGAAATGCATGTATTCCAAATAATGACATATTTTTTAGCCTATACAGCTCTAGGTGCTATCTCACTCCCTGATATACAAGGCTTGAGTTGGGAGCGCTTTTTGCCCTTTATGCAGTGATGTCCAGGGTGGAGCAGGCTGGTTGCTGCTTGGGCTTATCGACACATTTACAAGACAAAAGACGCTGAATGGATAGGTGCAAACGGATTTAAGGTGGGACGGGTTTCCGAGTTTTACAAGTATTTCTGTAAGCTTTGGTAATTCTAATTGCTCTTTACACTCGAGAGTCTTAGGTAGTGAGAGTTTATTCCAGCAGCACTGAACAAAAAGAGAAAACAAAGGTTATTAAGTTATCACAGAACACTATTAAAATTAGTTTTTTTTTAAATTAAAACCCTTTTCCATTTATTCCTCTATGAAGTATAGTTTTAAATTATTGAATACAAATCCATCAATTTTACAACCCACTTACTCAATTTAGTCTCATAGGGACCTGGTGCCTGTGTTGGCAGCTTTAGGCCCTGTATGGAACCAGTGCTTGAGGTGGGCTGGTATCCACTACTTCTTCATTTTGTTGTTTGGAATTTTGGGAGCATTTCAATGCTTGTTTGCATGGTATGAAGTCAGCTGGTACATATCTTGTGTTCTTATGTCACTCAGTACTATTATTCTTTTCACAGGTTGCTTTCTCTCCTTCAGTCTTTAAACTTAAGGTTAATTAATCTGAAAACTTCAATATGTACGAGGGGTACACCTTTTGACCTGAGAAAGACAAAAACCAGGAGCATAGTCTCTTCTTTTTTTCATTTCAAGCACTGATGGGGAACCAACCCTGAACATGCCAGTCTGTTGAAGGGCACACTCACACAAAAACAAATTAATATTTTGCCAAGAAGGCAAATGATCCCAACCTACACATCTTTACATGGGAAGAAAACAACAGGGATCCTGAGGAAATACAATAAAAATAGTGGGAGAATGTTCAAACTTTGAACTGGGAGTGCCCAAACTGATATGAAATGATATGTATATCGTTTGTTTACCTTTATGTTTAACTGGTTTTTACCTTGTTCTCTGTGAGTTTTGAAAAGTCTTTATTTATATGTCTACCAGACCTGCATTTAGTAATTAGTATAATCTATATTTTAACTGAGTATTGTTCCCAATGCTCTGTGCCTGCAATTTAGTGAAGAGCGCAATGCAAAAAATAAGTTGTTGTTGATATCTGAACCCAAGAACTATTAGACTGTATTGTTAAATACTGCACCACTGTGCTGTCTTATTTAATTAAACATATACTAATAAAAATATGCAATTTATGTAAAAGGTCCTAATGAAAATATATTAATAAAATTACCTACCTGACGTAAAATATCATAATAGCCTCCTTAGCTTTATGTTTACCCCTAGAGACCTGAGCCAAAAACAAAATTTTTCCAATATGAAAAAATCTTATTATTTGAAACAATAACATGTAAAAATACAAAAATATCAATGGATACAGTGGGCAAACTATGTCTAGTGTCCACGACTGTACTGATGAAAATTTAGTACACATCCTTTGTGTGATATGTTTTGAAACTGTTACCAACACACAGTCTGAAGCTGCTATTGTGACAGCAGATGACTGTTTCTGTGCATAATTTTCTTGTAATATTTTTCATGTGTAATCCTTCTTGTCCCTCCACTTGATCGTAATCATTTTATCTTTTTGCCATGCTGAGGCTTCACACGACTGAGTTTACCAGGCATATTACAAGAACTCAGTCACATGATGGCATATGCATCAGTTTCACTATTTTTGTTAATGTCCGATGACCAATGTATATTATCTTCACTATCACTTGATTCAATTAATGGTTTAGTTTCAGTTTGTGCTAAAAAATTGCTTTTTATTTTTTCACTTAACACTAGAATTACCAGCGCATACAAGAAAGCTCGTAAATCCGGCCCACCTTAAATCCATCCTCAGCTCTCCGTCAGAGTCTTTTGTCCTGTAAATGTGTCAATTAGCAGCAAGCAGCCTGGTATCCCATCCCTCAGCTCACCGCTGCAGTTCATTTTGCAAAGAAGTTTCTCAGTGCTGTGTTTATCTTCGAGTTAAATGTTGGAGCTTTATAGGGTAAAATAGTACATCATCATTTGGAATACATACATTTCATGTGTGTTCCGTGTCAACAACAATCTATGTAAAACGTAGTTAACACAGAAACATTTTTCATGTTTTAGTAATAATTGAAAAAATGTAGACATGAAATGCATAATGTGTAAAGCCTGAAATTCAAATATGACATAAACACTTTCACAAAAGGTACAAGTATAACAAAACAAGTGCACTTTTATTCAAGAATTTAACCAAAGAAAAAAGAAAGCAGGTTACGGTCGGGGATTGATATGACAGCTTGTGTGGTGCATTGCTATGAACTGCTGATTCCCAATCAAGAGCTTCTGGGATGGAGGCTGACAGTTTCTCAAGTTTACTGTTTTGAGTAGAGAGCTGGTCTTATTGTTAATATTATACAATGAAAACATGCATTTTATTTGTGTCTGTAACAGCTACTGTAAATATATAGTACTTGTCAAAGTTAGCGTCTTTTTATTAGATTTATTCTCACTCACATTCACGCTCCCACAACACCTCCCTGCCCCCCCCAACCCCCGATCTGACGCTGTTTTACAGGGAATTCTCAAATGTCATATATACCCAAGTATCTCTTTTTTGTCAGTACAGCTTTGACATCATGGATCAGAAGGCGCATAATAATTCAGCGTGAGCAGGAACACTCAAGAATAAAACTGAATAAAAAAAATTCACATCCACAGTCATTCTCAGTCACGCACAACACTCACATCCACGTCCACAGTTTTCACAGTCTCGTTCGCGCACAAGATCTGACACGGTTTTCAAATAAAGAGGGGGTGTAACACAACAATTTCTACCACGTCTTTATCTGAAAATGGCATCAGATCAGAAGCAGTGTGTGTCTGGAAGCTTGAACGTGAGTCAGACAATAAAACTTGGGGGCTGCACTGAATAAGCTCCAGTTTTATTCTCTCAATCACGATCACGCTCTAACACCCCCCCCCCTTTATCCACATCTGACTCTAAGTAACAGCGGCAGCGTAAATTAACACCTGATCTGATGCTGTTCATTTTCAAATAATATTGTATTAATGCGATGATGTTTTCTGATTAATTCTATACCCAATGTCCCATATATTTGTCTCTTTCTTTTTTTTCTCCATGCTGCGTTGAAATCGTGCACCAGAAGGCATGAGCTTATTCAGTGCAGCAGGAACACTCAATAAAACTGAATAAAAAAAAATAAAGTGACGGTGAGATAAGAAGAAAGCAGATTCACCAGCATTTGTGTGTCAGCTTTTATCCCTCCAGATCAGAGAATGTCCAGTTACATTGCTTTAAAACACTACTTGCATCTATAGCTATTTCCAGTTTCAAATAACAACTAAAAGCATCAGATCTCTAGGGCAATGTATGTATGGTGATCATAACTGAGAGCATAAAAGTGAAAAAAAAGGTAACATATACAAGTACAGTACTATAAATGCACACGGTCTGTTACACCAAATGTATGTGTGTACTGTATAATATTAACAATAAGAGCAGCTCACTACTGAAAACAGCAAATACAGGAGACAGTCAGGATCAAACTGGGGACTCTTGATTCCAAGTCGGCAAATCTTAACGTCACGCCATGGAAGTTGTTGTATCATCCTTGAACCTTTTGTGAAAGTGTTTATTTGATCTTTGAAAATCACACATTATACACTTCATGTCTATATTTTTTTTTTAATTATTACTAAAACATGAAAAATGTTTCTGTTTTAACGATGTGTTTACTGTACATCGACTGTTAAAGACACGGAACACACATGAAATGCATGTGTTCCAAATAACGATATAGTATTTATAAAAGGTGTGATTTTGCTTGACTTCTCACTCTATACAACTCCAAGCAACTGACACGCAGGTAAACAGACTTGAGCTCAGAAAACTGTGCGCTGGTGGAGGATGTTATAGCAGGCTGCGTGCTGCTTATCAACACATTTAAAGGACAATTAAGACGCTGATGGAGAGGTGCAAAGCGATTTAAGGTGGGACAGATCTACAAGTTTTTTCGTAGGCTCCGGTAATTCTAGTGTTAAATGCCACTGTGTGCTTTTGTTTACAGCTCTGAGCCCAAGAGACACTCAGTGTTAACAACAAGGAAGTTAAAAATATAATAATAACATTACTTAAATTATATAAGATGTGTAAATATGAAATTTTATGTTCGGAAGGTAGAATGTGACATGTCAGTTGAGTCACTTTGGTCCTTATTTGTCGCTGGTAGAAAAGAGTAGGAACTTGTTGATGCCGAGAATTTAAAACTACTTACTGATCGACTAAAATAAAAGAAAGCTTAAAAAAATATAACTTAAAAGTGAAGAAGTCAGAGACACTAATTGAAAGAACAGGTATGTGGGGCTGCACCATTTGTTGAAACAATATCTGGAATACAAATCAAATACATTGATTATTTATATTTAACCAGTTTGGCTATTTTAGAATGAATGTACTTTACCCATCTTTTATGTGTGAAGTTAGCAGACCTAGAGCCAAAGAAAACGTTGGAGAACCGATGGGCCCCCATTTAATTGTAGGTGGGCTGGTGGATAAAGTGTCCAAAAGAAACTTCGAGCAAAGCTAAAATTAGCAAAATAAACATGCGCTCTTGAGTGGTCCATCTCAAAGGGAGGGAGTCAACAGACTATCTGTATTTTATTAGTCCTGGGTGATTTTATGTAGCTGGTTCCCAGAAAGGGGCGGGACTGGATGAACTGGACCTGGAAATTCTGTCATTCGTCTTTTGGCTAATGTTCCCCTAAACCGCAGATAAAAAGAATTGTTGTGTTCACAAGGGCGACCCCTCTTGACCCAGGGTGGGATTGCTTAACTTAGCAGAGCTTTGAGAATGCCTGATTTATAAATATTTTATTACTTATGCTATACAAATTTAATTGAATTAACTGGACTATTTTAGGACTAATAAAGGTGCATGTAACAAAGCTTGAATTTACTGAAACAACTGTCTATTATATAGTGCCATTCATCATCCATCTATCTATCTATCTATCTATCTATCTATCTATCTATCTATCTATCTATCTATCTATCTATCTATCTATCTGTCGATCAATTATATACACACACACAAAAGGTGGACCACAAAAAAGTAGTTCAAATGTTCTATCTATGTCACTGTTATATTATTTTACTAATTAAAAATGTTATATTACACTCAAATAATTATTTTGTCATTATCATTAGTGAATGTTATTAAAGAATGAATGCTTGTGCTAAAAGTAGTCTTGATTGGCAGTGATGCAAAGATGTGTGCACTGTAACATGATCATGAGGAAAGATTTCAGCCTGCCTGCCGTGATAAACACCTTCCAGACTTATGAGAACTTCTTTCTATATGGTCCTCAATATTGAAGACATCTTCTGGGATATGGACAAAAAGGTTTCTTGATTTCAGTGCAGTATGGCACTTTTTCACCAGTTCCTGAATTGTGTGTTTCTCTGGAGCACTGACAAGGGAATGCTGTTCCACGAATCTCTCACGTGTCAACTTGAAAGAGACTGTATGAACATACAGCTATGCAAGTGAAGTATGTTGTTCCAATAAATATGAAATGCCTTCTCTTCAGCAAGCATTGTACCTCCAGCCATTTAATATGTAAAAAAATCACATCTTACTTCACGTTTAAAGAAAAGAAAATTTTCTCTTTACTTAAATGCTAAATAAAACAACAATAAATACCCAAAATTTTTATTAGAAAATTACATACAACACAAAATACAATCCAGGAATTTTAAACGATATACAGAAATATGTAACGTCATCCCAACACTACTGGTGATCTCACCCTTATTAACTTTACTCATTATTTTATTGTTTACTACACTGTGGGGCCTCAAATATAGCTCAGGTGAGTAATGGCTAACAATAAAAGAGAACTGGCCCCTTCACTTGAAGTTTTACCTCAAGCCAAATAACAAGCAAAAACAAAAAAAAACCCAACAGACCTTGGTTCATTGTACTGTGTAATACTGTGTATTTCTCCTTGTGTACCTAATTTGGGCCTCTCATTTCACTGTGTCCTGAACACCAATTTGCTAGTGGTTTGCCAGAGCTGAAATTGTGTCCAACCATCTTTAACTTCTTCAGGGGCCTCATGCATAATGCCGTGCATAGAATTCACACTAAAACATGGCATATGGACAAAAGCAGAAATGTTCATACGCACAAAAAAATCCAGATGCATAAATCAGTGTGTTCGCCAACTTCCACGTTCTTCCGCTCCATAAATCCTAGTCAGCATTAAAAGTAATGTACGTGCCAGCGCCTTGCTGCCACTCCCCAAACACCTCCCAGAATTACTCCTCTTTGAATATGCAAATCAATATAAATAGCCCTTAAGCTCATCGTTCTGTGAAAAGTAAATGGCAAAAGCAAGGGGAAATAGAAGAACTTCAACGAAAAACCAAGTGGAGGCAAGGCAAAACGTACTATTTGTTGGTTTAAACAGTAGTATAAACAACAAAAGGCTGTTGATCGAGTGACATAAGTGTCTGAGAAACTCGAAAGCTCAAGTTTACAAAGTCACACAGTGCCCAAAATAAAAAAGGAGTTGTCAGATATCAATAACCCACCATCTGATTGTCATATGAAAGCTTATTAGGGTACAGAGAAAAGAAAAAAAAATAGGGACACGGGGGGGAAAATGTCAACTTTAATCTCGAAATTTCCACTTTAATCACATAGTTTATTTTGTCATTAAAGTAGAACATCATAAACTTCATCTTAAAATTTTTTAATTCACTAGTTTCTCAAATCCCATCATAACTGAAGTAGCACGTTAAATGCTTTGTTTTGTATATGTTTTTCTATGTGTGTGAATCACTATGTGCTTATTAAATGGGCTTTCTCTTCCTCCGTCAGGACACAAAATCCATTACATTCATGATATTACAGCTCTCTGAATAATTTAAATACTGAGATGTATACTTGATATCATTTTCATGATGATAGGAATTAAAGCATTTTATTAAACATGGGGACACGGTTGCGCAGTGATTGTGACGAGCTGGTGCCTCATCCAGAGATTGTTCATGCCTCCTGCAAGATGCTTGCTGCACCGTGCGTGACCTTCGATAAAATAATTTATTGCAGCAGTACTATCTCTTTCAAACATACTAACCACCAATTCCTGTCCTTCCGTTTCTTTCTCCAATTACCCAATCGCCACACATTCATCAGCTCTGTAATAGATGTAAAGCCATCTGTAAGCTGAGAACGCCGATTCTTCAAAACTTTGAAGGAACATTGAAATATCTTCATAGTACATGTTTAATTATTCTAACCATCTATACTTTCAGTGTCACACCAGCTCCTACAAGAATACAGTGCGAGGCAGGAACAATTCCTGAATTAGCTAGCGCTGCAACACTGTGTCTTCACTTTTAATTATTAACAATATAGATTATTTAAATGATGTTAACATTTTATCTGTATAATATAATAAACATATTTTGCAGCATTTCATCTTAAAAATATTGTCATCATATGTAAATACGCGCTAAAGTTGCTCAGGTTGTGCAATATTATAACTGTATTGCAAGTTTATAGTGAGGTAATTGTACTTATAAGTACAAACAGTTCTACAAGGAGCACTCGATGGACTGATTGAGTGCGTTTATAGCTGTTGGGATGAAACTGTTTCTGAACCGCGAGGTCAGTACAGGAAAGACTCTAAAGTGTTTGTCGCATGAGAGCAGTTCAAATAGGTAGCATGGCTGAGGCAGCGTGTGCTAGATGCTGTATATATACCGATAATTCTGTTTCCGATCAGCAGCTGTAGAGCTGTGATTCCACACTCAGATACAGTGATATAAATACTCCGAGTGGTGCAGTGAGAGTAATATGGCAAAAGATGATTAACTGTGGCAACCCCTAATGGGAGCCGCAGGAAGAAGAAGAAGGTGCAGTGAGAGTAACAACGCTAAAGCAGCTATGGTATTTGGAATAGTTTGGCCATTCCTTGGACCTTTATATTGTTACATGTTAATTACAATCAGATGCCTTAAACTAATAAACAATATGCGGTTAATTTCAGTGTATATGATAAAGCTGCATCAGGGATGTGGATCTAAGAAAGAAAGGGAAAGCACACTGGAACAATAGTACTGCTTTGATGCTGGCTGCCACCAGTTTGCAAAATCAAGCTGAGAATTTGAATACGCCAGGGTTTGAGCTACCGTGAAAATATGCATGACTTTATGCCACTTTTATGTTTTATACAACGTGATTTGAGCGTGGAAACGGGAGTACAACAACATTTTTGTGTGTACGCACTGTTTATACATGAGGCCCCAGCAGGGTTATTATAGTTAATGAAAACTAAAATCAAAAAACTGAAACTATTATTAAAAAAACATTTTTGTGACCTGAAATGTCAAATGAATGAAAAAGTAAAACTAAATGAAACTATTAAAGTACCTGGAAAGACTAACTGAAATAAAATAATAATTTACAAAAATATTTTTAGTTTTCGTTTTTTGAATGAATATTCTTGCCTTTAGTCTTTAAGCCTTGTAAGTTTTAACTGTAAAACAGAAAGTCATCCACCACGAGCCGCTCGCACATATTCATCCAGTAATGGTGGCTGGTGACGGAGGGCAGCTGTTCGCACAGCATTTGCAGTGAAAGAGCAATCTGAGTGTGGGTGTGTAAAACGTGAGAAATACAAAGCGATTTGCATGCCGCCTTTCTTTGTGCTTGCTGTATATCAAGATGTAATTCAAACGGCTGAAATCAGAATGTGCTGGTCAACAAAATACTTACCATATGGACAGAAAAATCACGAGTGAGTAACGTATCAGTTTATTTCTCAGGTGTCTGCTTTTTGTTGACTGCAATTCACCTTCCACTTCGCACAGGAGAAATCGTTTTTACTTTCTCATATACAAAGTATAGAGAAAGTATAATAATCTTGAAAAAATTTGACCTCGATATTTTGATGAATCTTGATGTTATAGACCTTCCAGAGACCAACAGTACTGTTTTTTGGTATTGTATGTGTACGCGTGTGTCTGTGTGTATAAACACGATAACTCAAAAATGCAACTACAGTAGATAGATGGATGAAATTTGGCATGTGGTTGTTACACCACAATTGTAGATCTGTATTAACTTTTGGGCCAAATCCATCACCCGGAAGTGATACTTTGCCTGAACACATACTCAATTTTTTTTTAAATTTATATACAGTACCTGCAGAGTACGATTAATTCAACTTTACTTTTACAATAATTATTCAATATATTATTAATTTGATTTGTTGTTGGTTCTTTAATGTACATAATATAAAACTATAATCATTGTCTTGCGGTTTACTCCTCAAATATCCATCCCCATATCTGAGTATACAAGAAAGTTGAGGGGAGACCACTTCTGGTTTTTGAAAATAAAATGGCACTGATCGAGAGACTGACTAGGTCATCATACAAGATCAGCATATTGTTGCTGACCAATCAATTTTGCTTTAAAAACATTGTTTAACAACAAAGCGATACAAAGGTAGAGAGTCTGACAAGTGATGAAAAACTAAACATACTAATGGGTTTTTGTATTTATTCCGTATTTATTAATTTATCTTTTTTAGTTCATATTCACAACTCAAAATATCTGTTATTGTGAAAGTAATTCATTAGCAGAATTATGTTTTAAAATATTTGTTTCCCTTTTTTCAATGTTTTTCCCTCTCTCTCAAAATAGTTGAAATATCATATTCTTTTTGTTCTTAACATCAGTCTTATCATACATATTGCATACCAGGGATTTTTCCTGCTTTGCATCCAAACCTGCTGGGGTAGACTCCAAGTTAACTGAGATCCTGCTCTGGATAAACAGGTTTAGATAATGTACTGTATATGTTGTTCTTAATCTCAGATGCAGTCTCTGTTGTTTTGTGCCTGTCCATACTCTTATTACTGGCTCTTGCCCTGCTCATTATGAGTTTACTGTTCTTATGGTGGGCCATTCAAGACTCGCCACCCCTAACCTTGACACTACATGCTTGTTGTTCTTTGTTTCCCTCAATACAGCTAGGTGGGGTCTGCATACTGATTCAAGTCTAAGAGCCCTGTTCTTCCTAAACCCCTGTGATTTTCATAAGAAAATATTTTAAAAATTATAAAATTGTATAAAATTGTTTATATTCAGTGTCTAGTTTTGATTATGCTTGTTTTTATCAGACAAAAACAAAACCAGATAGTAAAACAGGCAGTATAGTAAGCTTCCACTAACAAACTCATATCCAAATTTGTCGTGTACAGTTCTGTCTGATTGTGACACACAACTAACTCCATAGGCGCCCCATGCCATAATTACTAAAACTAAAACTGAAACTAATATATATAAAAATAAAATAGAAATGTCTTTGTGAAACAAAAACTAAACTAAAAATAAAAATACATGATGAAGGAAAACTAAAACTAAACTGAATTTCCAAGTAAGGTTAGAACAAATATAGAACTAAAAACTAATATAAAAATGCAAAACTATAATAACCTTGGGCCCCAGGTCTGCAAACACTCCGTTCACTCTGTTTCAATTACCCGCCTCTGTGCTGGTATTTTCTCCCTTTTTGCACTAATCTTTGCCATTTTAATATATTGTATCTTTCATGTTCTCTTTAAAATTATGCTCTTGGTTTTTCTGTCTAGTCAATTTAGTTTTTTGCTAAATATTTCTATTTTTCCATCTTCTCTTTTATGTTTTAGTGTTCTGCTAAAGTTTTGTTTTCTTTCTCTCCCCTTTTTATCTTTTTTATCAAGCTTCTTTTTTTCCTCTGTTCTCTCTCTTTTTGTCCAGTCCCATTTCTACTATTATCTTACAGGACTTTCGATGGGCCAATCAGAGGGCAGTTACATATCAAGCTTAGCTTTACACACCGTCTACTTTTTGAATCCCATTTCATTCAATTAATTTTATTAACACAATGCCCATATTTAGAATTTTTTTCTTTATAAAACCTAAGCCAGGTTACACCCTGTTTTCAAAAATATACTTGGAACTTGCTGGAATAAAACCAGAATTTCTATTTTTACAACAACTTTGTGGTCTGTGTCTCAATCTCTCAAACACTGATTCCATTTGAGTACAACTCAAGATACCCAGAGCTGAGTCTGTTCATGTGTGCCATTGGACCTGGCCATCATGTTAAACCAAAAATGACAAATGCTGAGAAAATGCTGATTTAGTTACCACAACCTGGCTATTGAAACTGACCATTCCAGAAAAGAACAGAATAGCCACAGAAAAGGGGCCACATGTTATCAGTGTGCAGGGAAAGGAAGAGACATGCATTTATTTAATTTTATCCCACCCCATGGTATGAAGTAATCAGAGCCAATTAACTCTCAGAATATCTACATTTTTTAAAACGGATTCCTTACATTAAGTATCAGAGTAAATGGAAAAGTAAGGTGGAAAATAACTAACAATCCAGCATTCTGGAGGTACCTATCATATAATTATTATTGCTTACTTTGCATTCGCCATTACTCAATATAACTTACAAATATCATGATACATTTTAATTGTTCAGTTTTTTTTTTTTTTTTATTTCAACCACAGGCAGGCTAAGTAAGTCAGATATGGGAGTTAATCCTTGGGATTAAAGCTCAGTGTAAAAGTCAATAAGCCACACTGCCTAATGAGGGGACCCTGGAAACTAAGGAAGGAAAATGTCTTCTGTCCATTAGAAGTATCATTGTTATTTAGAGTCACCTAGTCACTTTTTTTTAAATCATTTTTTGATTACTTACTATTAATGTTTACTTATCCAAAAATGTTATTTCTTCGGTATGGATTGGAAATACAAAATACTTTCTTATGCTATTTTTTTTTTTGTCATTTTTAATATTTGTATTCTTTAGACTTGTCTTAGTTATCTGTCTGTAAGTTCAGCTTCAAATTAGAGATATTTATACTTCTGCAAGGAGAACATAAATGACAGAGTCTCAGAGTTAATTGGGTTCTTTTCAAAGTAAGATTCAGAAGACCTGTGACTGAATAAGAAGAGGATAAAACAAATCAATGAAGTGTCACTGTGGCAGATTACAAGTTTTCTTATTGCTTTATTATAAGTCACATATTCAGTTAGTATTTTAGTTAGCGAAAACCTATATATATCTGAATTAGCCATCTCAATGGATTCATTTATAGTTGCACAAGGAAACTACCATCCAACCTTTCTGAATTGAAGTTATCCTGAAAAATGGACCAGTAGATACATACAAAGCATCCTGGAAGGTCTAGGAGGTGTGTTATAATAAAATTAATGAATGATAATGAAGATGCCAGTGTGCATTAACATGAACAGATTTGATTGCTGTGATGTTGACACACTGAATGCATAATGGTAAATTAAAGTTGCCTTTGCAAAAATCAGTCATTTAAATTTTCAGCTTTCCATTTCCCAGAAACAAACTGGCCTGGATTTGGATTAGTCAGGAATGTTATATTGCTTATCTAACTATGTATCACACTATGAGAGTAATATTTTAAATTTCAATGCTGTTATCTATCCATCCATCCATTTACAGAACTTGCATACTCCAATTTTCTTTGTAATCATCAGAAACAATTTTTATATTGCAACTATTTATAGATACTGTAACTAGGGAAAATAGCAGGAACAGATTCATAGTACCCTATATACTCGAGTATAAGCCGACCTGAATATAAGCTGAGGTACCTAATTTTACCTACAAAAACTGGAAAAACATTGACTCGAGTATAAGCCTAGGGTGGGAAATGCAGCAGCTACTGGTAAGTTTCAATAATCAAAATAAATACCAATAAAATTACTGTACATTAATTGAGGCATCAGTAGGTTAAATGTTTTTGAGTATTTATTTCAAAGAAAAACAGTAAGCTAGCTCTTTAAGTGGAGAAGAGAGTCAACAAAAACAATATGGTATCAACAATGATACTTTAAGAGTACAACCCCCTTAGCTCAATCAGCAACCATGCTAAAACACAAAGAGTTAAAATTCTTCAAAACTGGATTCCTCCTCATCATCTGTACTGTATGTCTAAACAGAGCTTCAACTTCAGCTGGTGTGAGGTTATCAGCATAGACATTGTCTTCATCACTGAGTTCGCAGTCATCACCATCACTGCTGTCATTCTCATACAAAGCGCTGTCTTCACTGCCATCCATAGCGTTACTACTGCCACATTTCTTGAAGGCGCTTTGCAACATGTCCTCTGGAATGTCTTCCCATGCATCTCAAACCCACTTTGTTATTAATTCTATGTCGGGTTTCATTAGATTTCCAACTTTTGTCAGTCAGGCTTGACCAGATGACATCCATTCATGCCACATCTTTTGCACACGGTTTTTGAAAGGTTTATTTAAAGACACATCATGGGGCTGCAGTACAGATGCAAGCCCACCTGGAATAATGACCAAAGTAACTTGAGAAGACTTTGCCAATCTTTTAATGTCATCAGATGTGTGGGCTCTGAACATATCCCAAACTAGCAATGATGGTTTCTTCTTTAAGGCAGCTCCTGGTTGTCCGTTCCAAATTACTTCCAGCCATTTTTTTGTTCCATCTTCATCCCTCCAGCCTTTAACATGTGTGCGCACTGTAATTCGTGGTGGGAATTTGACCTTTTTAGGCAGGGTCTTTCTTTTAAAAATAATGACAGTCCGCAGCTTAGTTCCATTAGCCAAACATGACAGAACATGTGAAATGTTTTTTTTTTCTTTTCCTGTGGTTCTGAGGAAAATAGTTTTGTCTCCCAAACTTGCCACAGTTCTGTTGCTTGGAAGATCAAAAGTCATAGGTGTTTCATCTATATTCCCGATATCTCCCAGGTCATAGTTATGAATTCCTCTTTGTTTTATGATGAATGATTGGAATGACATCACTTTTTCTTCAAGATCTTGCAGCAACTTCTGTGAAATCTTTGTTCTTTGTCGCAAACATAGGCCAAACCTATTCATGAAGTGGGTACACCGTCCTGCTGACGCAACAAAATTTTCAATACCTGGTGCTTTATACTTGGCATCCTTAGCCATTTGAAGGGCACGTAGGCGAATTCCCATGCGTGTTATGCAGTAACCATTTTGACGACACTTCATAACCCATTTATGCAATTCAGTCTCTAGAACCCCATAAGAAGTCGTTAAACCACGTCAAGCTTTTTTAGCCTTTGGAATCTTTTCCAAGTCAGCCATCATTTTCCACCACTCCCTCACTTGTTTTTTGTCAACACAAAATTCCCCACTTGCAATACTATTATTGCTTTCTTCTGCTCGTGACACAACCTTGAGCTTGAAACCAGCTTCGTATGACTTATGTTTTTGTTTTGGTCCAGGATTAGCGGTACTGGTATCCATTTCTAACAGCATAAAAAAAGAAGACTTTGAAAAAGAACTTTATGGTTCCAGATCAACAACAGCCAAAATATTGTAAACAAATACCATACCGATTTCTCTCCACTCATGCAACCTCCCCTCTTCATAAGCGCAGAATAACAGTGTCTGCACACTGTCATTCTGCAGTTCAGTCTCTGCCAGCGATCAGACAGAGTCTACTAGATGCTGTATCTGCACTGCAGCTTAGCATACTCCACCCTGCTGAGTGACAATGTGCTTCCTTTATGTGAAGCTGTTCTCAGTTACCTTACTTACAGTAGCATCTCTAATCAGCACAAGCATGGCCTCTTAGATATGGTGAGGCCAGGGGAGGACTTGGACCATTTGAATTGCCGTGGCAAAGCATACACAACCAAATCACGGCTGCTAACTAGCCAGTATTTCACCAGCCTGGCCGGTAAATTGATACCCCAGTCAGTCATTGGTATTTTTTATTTACTTGTCCATTCTCCCACCCACCATCTCTCTCTCTCTCCTCTCTCTCTATCTCTGCCCCCACCTCTTCTCTCTTTCTGCCCCCATGTACACTCTCTCTCTGCCCCCCCAACCTCCCCCTCTCTCTCCACCCCACCTCTTCTTTCTCTCTCTCCCTTACCCACTCTCTCTATCCTCACCTCTTCCTCTCTCTCCATCCCCACCTGTTCCATACCATGTCTCTCTATTCCTACCTCCCCTCTCTCTCCCCAACTCACAGGGCTCTCTCTCTCTCTCCACCCCCCCCAACCTCTCTCTTCTCTCTCTTCCAACCTCTTCCCCACCACCCCCACTCTCTCTCTCACCAGCCCATTCTCCCATAATAATAAAACAGAATGAAAAAACTATTGTAAATTCAGTGGCGCTCCAGCAGGGGAATGGAACTTAGGATGATTATTCACTCAGATGCCTTAAATAGATGCCTTTAGAGGCATCGGCTGCACGGGGCATCCACATTACAAGTGGCTGCTCCGTGCAGCGATCAGTAGTCACTTTGTTGACATACAGTTCCCCTTTAATCTGGGAGAGTACAACCAACAGAAGGGACTGATATTTAAATGTATAAATAAGATCTAGAGAGGGAAGATTTTGTTGTTGGACCTATTTAGTATGCACCTGAGTGAATAATCATCCTAAGTTCCATTCCCCTGCTTAAGCGCCACTGAATTTACAATATTGTTCAATTTGAGACATCCATTGCCTTTTTTTTTACTATTTACCAGTACCGATAACTGGTTTAGCAGCACACCTGGAATGTAACATGCACAGAGCCGTCACTCTTTCCCCTCTTCATGCCCCTGGCTCTGCTTCGAAGCAGAAGCCTGTTTGAAATTGCAAATTCAAAAATGAATTTTCTTTCAGCTCTGTCAGTGTTGTGGCAGAACAAGCCCAAGGTACCCTCAGCAAATGTACTCAGAAATTCATGTGCATTATAGACTTGTCCTATCATGTAGCAAACAGCAAAAGCTGTTCCTTGATTAGGAAACAACTGATAGTTGAAATTCTGATTTCTGCTGGATTCAACATGGGCTTTCATTAATCAATCAATCAACAATCAACATTTATTTATATAGCACATATTCATACAAAAAAATGTAGCTCAAAGTGCTTTACAAAATGAATAGAGAAATAGAAGACACAATAAAAGATAAACATAAGTCAACATTAATTAACATAGAATAAGAGTAAGGTCCGATGGCCAGGGTGGACAGAAAAAACAAAAAAAACTCCAAAGGCTGGAGAAAAAAATAAAATCTGTAGGGGTTCCAGACCACGAGACCGCCCAGTCCCCTCTGGGCAATCTACCTAACATAAGTCAAACAGTCCTCTTTGTATTTAGGGTTTTCATGGAAGGACCTGATGATGATGGTCACGTAGACTTCTGGCTTTCAGTCCATCAATGTTGGTGCATCATGATGCTTTGAGTAGGTGGTGGTGGCGCAGGCCGCCACCACAAAGAAACCGGAAAAAGAAACAGAAGAGAGAGTAGGGGTCAGTATGGATTTTGGAGCCACTGTGAATAGTTATTATGAAGAATTGAACATACAGAGTATCAGTATTAAGTTAAAGTGAAGTTATAAAAAGGCCATGTTAAAGTAATATGTTTTCAGCAGTGTTTTAAAGTGCTCTACTGTATTTGCCTGGCGAATTCCTATTGGCAGGCTATTCCAGATTTTGGGTGCATAACAGCAGAAGGCCGCCTCACCACTTCTTTTAAGTTTAGCTTTTGGAATAATAAGGAGACACTCATTTGAAGATCTAAGGTTACGATTTGGAATATAACGCGTCAGGCATTCAGATATATAAGATGGAGCGAGATTATTTAAGGCTTTATAAACCATAAGCAGTATTTTAAAGCCAATCCTGAATGACACAGGCAACCAGTGTAGTGACATCAAAACTGGAGAAATGTGTTCGGATTTTCTTTTCCCAGTTAGGATTCTAGCAGCTGCATTCTGCACTCGTTGCAAATGATTTATGTCTTTTTTGGGTAGTCCTGAGAGGAGTGCGTTACAGTAATCTAGTCTACTGAAAACAAAAGCGTGAATTAATTTCTCCGCATCTTTCAATGATATAAGAGGTCTAACTTTAGCTATGTTTCTTAAGTGAAAAAATGCTGTCCTAGTGGTCTGATGAATATGCGATTTAAAATTCAGATTACAGTCAACGGTTACCCCTAAATTTTTTACTTCCGTCTTAACTTTCAATCCTAGTGCATCAAGTTTATTTCTGATAACCTCGCTGAATCCATTATTGCCAATTACTAAAATTTCAGTTTTCTCTTTATTTAGTTTGAGAAAATTACTATTCATCCATTCAGAAATACCAGTAAGACATTGTGTTAGTGTATCGAAAGAGTCAGAGTCATCAGGTGCTATAGATAAGTACAGCTGTGTGTCATCAGCATAGCTGTGGTAACTCACGTTGTAACCTATAAGTATTATTAGCATGACTAAAAGCAAATCCTTGTGCTCCATTTGTTGAAAAACAATGGTACTCCCCTGTTTGAGAGATGTTCCTTTGAAAGGTCGATGGTCTTGTAGTGGCTAAGAAGAGACTGAACATTTGTTATAATAACACAGCTCCTTTCTCTTGAGTATATCTTGTTATTTCACCCTGCAGAGCCAGTTTGGTTTAATATTTAACACTAACCTACCGTACGTATTAGGGTATTACTAGAAGACAAGTCCCAGGGGGCATGTGACATCACTCTGTCACGCCTAGGGCGGAGCAACGATGGAGTTACTGCGGTGTGCAGAAGAGCACACTAGCCGCAGGTGCACGAGGGGTCCGGTGGGCCCAGTTAGTGGACATCTGTTGCCTGCACGGAGCCCGAATAGACCCAGCAGCACACAGCCCGACATGAGCCTCCATTGGCCGCACAGCACCACACAGAGCCTGCAGCATTTATTCCGCCGCACGGAGCCTGGATAGACTTGGCAGCACGCAGCCTGGAATGAGTCTCACAGAGGCTGTACAGCACCAGACAGAGCCCGCAGCAGTTCTTCTACCGCCCGCAGACCAAACCAGGTACTGTACACTCCAGCTTTCTGTTGGGTTGGCGGGGGCAGCGGGACCTGACTCGAATATAAGCCGGGGGTGATGTTTTTCAGCACATTTTGGCTTATATTCAAGTATATACGGTAAATTTATATACATTAATATCAAACTTGGAACACAGATACATACCTTATTTAAACTAACACAATATTCCTGCTATTAATAATGAAGTGCATTTCATGTATATAGCAATGTAGAGGACATGATTAACCTAGAACCCTAGAAATTCATTCTACCTTCCATATCTCTCATCTTACCCCTGTACAGCATAGCCCTAATTACAAAATTACTTGCCTGCTCCCACGTGTTCAGATTCATGTTTCAGAGGAATTAGATATTCAGTAAGTTGTGGATTTGTGTCTTTTTAACAACTTTGCACCCAGAAGATTGGCCTACACCACCTTCTTGATTAGCCGAGTTATTTCACCTTATTATGCCTTTCTAAGGAAGGGATTCCAGATGAAATTTTTAATTTAACCCCCTTTTCACATGACTCTCAGAAGTAGAAAAGGAAATTATTGAATTACTGCTTTTATTTGAAATATTTCTTCTTGGCAATAAACAACCATGACTATTGTGCACTAACAACTAACGTCTACAACATCATGCTGCTATCTGTGGGCTTTGTCTCCTCCAAGTCAATTAAATTTACATGTATTCTTCTGTTCTTCAAATATCAAGCCTCAACAATGTTTCCTTTTCCACTTGCATACATTTTGCAGTAATCTGGCTCTTTAATTTTTTAAGTCTTAAACCTACCATATTAAGTATAGACCTTCAATCAACAGTATGCTTTATTAAAATATACTAAACTAAAACAGTAGGAACATTCTCTTTAAGAACTGAGTTTTTACATATCAGGCAACAATCATCTACAGTAGTAGTAATTATACAGAAGCCATGTTTGAAGAAAAAGTAAAAACAGCCCACAAGTCAGTCGGTAATAGAACCACCTTTGCATTTATCATCACTCTGCTTTTCCCTTAGAAATGAAATCTCAGTACACATACACTGATTTCTTGAGATCACCTTCAATTACTTCTTAGCTGACAATGGACAACAAGGAGGAAGAAGAAGGATCAAGTGGTGTTTGTGTAAACTTTACTGAGGAAAGCCTGTACAGTTATGCTCCTTCTTACAGCTCAATTTGAGACTTGCATTTGTCCATATGTCAAATTGACCATATGTCAGTGATAAAGTGTGCAGGTCATTGCAACTGAGGCTCTGTGGATCACAAGTGCGCATACTTTAACTACCAGTACAGAAGAAGCACAAAGCAATCTTGGAGGCCACGTGCTGGGTACATGTAAGGTAGTGTTTCACAAACAGTGGATCATGTCACTGGTGGATTGCGGGTTGCTTTCATTGGTTTGTCAGTGAGTCGTGGTGGGTTGCCTAACCTAGTGTTTGTTTAACAACTTCTGGGTTGTCACCTGGTTTGCCGCTGGTGGGTCATGGGTTGTGTCAATTTGCCTAAACAATCAGCAGCACTGCCTGAAGTTTCCCCTTTTCTAAGTGAGCTCATTTTACCATGGGGGCAGTTTGTAACTGCTGCTAGTGGTCCATCAATTAATTTAGAAAGGCAGAACTAGGGTGCAGAACCATAAAGGCTGAGAAACACTGGTGTAAGACGGTGTGTTTCGAATACGTAAAAATTAGTCACATGGAGCAGCACTGATCAAAACATACCTTAAAGGGCCCTCTAAGACTTAGAAAAAAAATAAGAACCTGTGAAATGATAATAATAATAATAACACAAGGTTTATTACCGCAGCTATATTTGACAAGGTCTAAAATGTTATTATCCTATTGTTTTCTAATGGCTGTTGGCCATAAATATGAATATCCTCAATTTGGTCAGTCATAAATTGGTGTATGACTGTATTTATTTTCATATATAGGAATATAGAAAAGCCTGTATCGTAGTGCTACATGGTGCTTAAGTACAGTAGTACTCGCCCAATGGATTTTTGCTTATTTCATTGCTCTTTTAAGTAGCTTGCTATTTTTAAATGGATGGCTTATCTTAGCCAAATTAGAATGGAGATCGTGCAACTGTGGCTTGCTTTCTCTTTTTATAGACTTCCTTGCAGCTTGCACTGTAGGGTCTCATTTGAATGACTGAATACCAGCTCATACTGCTGCTGACTCAGCACTGACATCACCCTCAGCTAATGAAAGACTCATTACTGATACAATATTACTTTTATATTTGCTTTTCACACCGCCAAGCAAATCCAAACACCACTAGCAGTGTTGCTGATAATGAACTATCTTAATATTAAGAGGTTATTTGTACTAATAACAGAATGAATGATACATAAACCAAAGACTTTACACTAACGGCAAAAGACAGCAGCAAAATAGTTGTACCTAAGAACAAAGTTGCAAACAAATTCATTGCACATCAAACCCTATGAATGACTTATTTCTGAGGTCTTGGATTGGAAATGGCACTTTTATTAAAAGCCAAATTCTACCTCATGTTTAGTTAATTTACTTCTTGTTACGGTATGATTCAGAAAGAAATACTGCAAGAAATAAAGAACACTTAGTGAGCATCCAACTTACCCTTACAACCATAACAAGTATAGAGAAATTATGTTGTACTTTCTGGACACAGAAATCTCTTCATGCTCTTTATTCATATAACAGTTCACTTGCACAAACTGTTGCTGACTAGCTGCATGCATCAGGAGCAATGACAATGTGTCTTGAACAGAACTAATTAATATAATCAAGATCTTTATCAAACATCTCTTAAATAACATATATGGCAGAATAAATGAGAGAAACTAATTTTAACCTCAGAAAAATAAATATGGTAAGAAAAACCTAAAATGTTGGTCAATCTGCATAGAAAATTAAAATAAACACTGGTGTTGACTTTGTAGATTTCCACATAAAATAAGGTGCTACAAAGCATGAGCTGTTCCCAGAAAAATACTTGTCCACTCCAGATAATAATTAGAAAGGGTGTTTTATTGAAAAAAATCAAAAATATACAAAGAAGGGTGAAAAACTGTGTCTCTGTGGGCCTTCTTTTACACCTCCAAGTACAGTATTTCATTACCAACACACTCCTTCTTACCTCAGTCTTGCTGTTCTTCATGACACTGGCCTCCTCTTCCTTCTTGTCAGGCAAGCAATCTCCTCTGCTCTTCTCCCGATTATAAGTTCGCCCAAGGAGGCAGAGACCTTAAAAGGCCAACCGTAAGTCAGGTTAATGCCACAGCTCACTTCCATTTGGGACAAAACCACAGATCATCAATGTACAGTTCTCCCACTTTTCGCACAGTAGTTTTAATGCTACATCCTGTGAAACATCATATACATAAATATGGGCCACCCTATATATATATATATATATATATATATATATGTAGTGAAAATAAATCACCTTGACACGGGAAAAGGTTTGGGGCAGCCACCCGTATACTTGAATAAGACTGCAAAATTCAAGAATTGGTACATATTGAGATCAATACAGAAACTGAGAACTTAAAGAGGTTGTCTGGCTTTAAAGGCAGGTTGGCGGAAGTGATGTCTTTGGGACTGGAACCAGAAGTTATGTCATCGGACCCAGGCAGAATTTCCCATGTTTGGTCTGCAGTGATAGCAGAGAAAGGGTTACTGCACATCGTCACCCCCTGGCATGGCATGGAATTACCTTGTTTTGGTCCTTTTAGCTGCCTCCTATGCTCAAATGTGTGACAATATATATATAAACTGCTCAAAAAAATTAAAGGAACACTTTGAAAACACATCAGATCTCAATGGGAAAAAGAAATCCTCCTGGATATCTATACTGATATAGACTGGGTAATGTGTTAGGAACGAAAGGATGCCACATTGTTTGATGGAAATGAAAATGATCAACCTACAGAGCCCTGAATTCAAAGACGCCCCAAAAATCAGAGTGAAAAAATTATGTGGCAGGCTAGTCCATTTTGCCAAAATTTAATTGCAGCAACTCAAAACTGTACGCAGCACTTTGTATGGCCCCTGTGTTCTTGTATACATGCCTGACAACATCGGTGCATGCTTCTAATGAGATGACAGATGGTGTTGGGGGATCTCCTCCCAGATCTGGACCAGGGCATCACTGAGCTCCTGGACAGTCTGAGGTGCAACCTGGTGGCATTGGATGGACCAAAACATAATGTCCCAGAGGTGTTCTATTGGATTTAGGTCAGGAAAGTGTGGTGGCCAATCAATGGTATCAATTCCTTCATCCTCCAGGAACTGCCTGCATACTCTCACCACATGAGGCCAGGAATTCTCGTGCACCAGGAGCCACTGTACCAGCATAGGGTCTGACAATGGGTCCAAGGATTTCACCCTGATACCTAATGGCAGCCAAGGTGCCTTTGTCAAGCCTGTAGCGGTCTGTGTGACCCTCCATGGATATGCCTCCCCAGACAATCATTAACCCACCACCAAACTGCTCATGCTGAATGATGTTACAGGCAGCATAATGTTCTCCATGGCTTCTCCAGACCCTTTCACTTTTGTCACGTGCTCAGGGTGAACCTGCTCTCATCTGTAAAAAGCACAGGGCACCAGTGGTGCATCTGCCAATTCTGGTATTCTATGGTGAATGCCAATCGAGCTGCATGCTGCTGGGCAGTGAGCTCAGGGCCCATTAGAGGACATGGGGCCCTTGGGTCACCCTCATGAAGTCTTTCTGGTTGTTTGGTCAGAGTCATTCACACCAGTGGCCTGCTGGAGGTCATTTTGTAGGGCTCTGGCAGTGCTCATCCTGTTCCTCCTTGCCCAAAGGAGCAGATACTGGTCCTGCTGATGGGTTATGGACCTTCTATGGCCCTCTCCAGCTCTCCTAGAGTAACTGCTTGTCTCCTAGAATCTCCTCCATGCCCTTGAGACTGTGCAAGGAGACACAGCAAACTTTCTGGCAATGACACGTATTGATGTGCCATCCTGGAGAAGTTGGACTACCTGTGCAACCTCTGTAGGGTCCAGGTATCGCCTCATGCTACCAAGTAGTGACACTGACTGTAGCCAAATGCAAAACTAGTGAAGAAACAGTCAGAAAAGATGAGGAGGGAAAAATATCAGTGGCCTCCACCTGTTAAACCATTCCTGTTTTGGGGGTCATCTCATTGTTGCCCTCTAGTGCATCTGTTGTTAATTTCATTAACACCACAGCAGCTGAAACTGATTAACAACCCCCTCTGCTACTTAACTGACCAGATTAATATCCCATAAGTTTCATTGACTTTATGCTATACTCTGATTAAAAAGTGTTCCTTTAATTCTTTTGAGCAGTATATATATATACTAGCAAAATACCGCACTTCGCAGCGGCGAAGTACTGCATTAAAATTTTTATTAAGAAGAAAATTAAACCTTTTTAAACTGAGGGAAAATATACCAATAATTATTTGTTAAGGATCTCTTTGTATACAATGTTGTCAGTTCGGCCCTCCGGTTGTAACATGACCAAGCTGTGCGCTGAGCTTACTCTTGAGCATGTAACTTACAGTTGGCCATGTGAACAGTAATCTTGTCTCAAATGTCACATCTTGGATTGCTGCTGTCATAATCGATTTGAGTTTCATGGTTTGTTTCAATTACGACAGTATTTGCAGGATTTGTTGTGTTGAAGTGACATTTGGCATCTGTCAAGCGTTGTAAGCACACAACCGGTTTTATTGATAAAATCACATCCAGCTTTTGAGAGTTTAAACATTCATAAACATCGAAGTGTCCACTACTGAAATCGTCACCTGTGAATCTAAGATGTTTAAGAGGCATTGGCGGTTGTCGAAAGGTGTAAACTATTTGGCCATTTTGGTACACTTGAAAGCGACATCCGAACAATTCAGCGGCAGCCATCAACTCACATGCAGAACCATAGGTGAAGGGCTTAAGCATTTCACTCTTCTAGTGCTCCTGTGTAGTATAATTATCTCCTGTACCGTAATCAGTCCAAACCTTGAACCTGTCCCAGTCATTCAATACATAAGACAGAATCTTCCTCCGGATATCAAGTGTGAGCCTGATATGGCCGTGCAATATGTAACAAAGAGAATGGAAAAGGTAGGTGGTATCTCCGGGCATGGAAACCACTCAGTAAGTGACAGTTCTTTGATCGATGGTGATCATCTCGATAGACATGGTAATGGGGGTTGGAATGATAAAGGAAATGGGTACCTGAGCAATGTAAAGTAATTGTAAAATACCTATACAATACCTATAATTGTAATAAACAAACAATAAAACAACGGAGAAGCCGTGGATTAAACAAATTAGGGCTGTAGTTATCAGTAGGGGAGACGTGAATCCGTGGCGAAACAGGGAAGGGAATGTAGAGACCGGAGCGACGGACAGTCTTATATAGGCAGGTAGCCAGCCAACAACTTGGGAGGCGTTGGGATGGGGGACACAACGCCACCTCACGCGGTGACCGAGGTGCAGGCTATGGACGTATATATGTACGTAAGTAGGATTCAGTTAGCGTTGGGAACCTGTGTACCAAATAACTTGAAGATGGGCCCATAAGTAACAAAGACTGTTGAAAAGTTCAATATGGCTGGCGACAGTGGCATCATACCACCGAAATAAGTACGTACATTGGTTTCGGTTAGTGCAGGGAAGCCGCCTACCAAATTTCGAGAAGATGGGGCCATAAATAAGAAAGTTCAACATGGCAGACGTTGTTGACCGTTATGACCATTACGCATAGAATTTCGAAATAAAACCTGCTTAACTTTTGTAAGTAAGCTGTAAGGAATGAGCCTGCCAAATTTCAGCCTTCTACCTACATGTGAAGTTGGAGAATTAGTGATGTTGGAAAGTTCAATATGGCGGCCGACAGTGGTGTCATACTAACGAAATAAGTACGGACATCGGTTTCCGTTAAAAGTTCAATATGGCAGCCGACAGTGGCATCATATCACCGAAATGAGTACCAAATTTCAGCCTTCTATCTACACGGGAAGTTGGAGAATTAGTGACGTTGGAAAGTTTAATATGGTGGCTGACAGTGGCATCATACCACCGAAATAAGTATGTACATTGGTTTCGGTTAGCGCAGGGAAGCCGCCTACCAAATTTCGTGAAGATGGGGCCATGAATAAGAAAGTTCAATATGGCGGACGTTGTTGACCGTTATGACCATTACGCGTAGAATTTCAAAATGAAACCTGCTTAACTTTTGTAAGTAAGCTGTAAGGAATGGGCCTGCCAAATTTCAGCCTTCTACCTACACGGGAAGTTGGAGAATTAGTGACGTTTGGAAAATTCAATATGGCGGCTGACAGTGGCATCATACCACCGAAATAAGTACGTACATCGGTTTTGGTTAGAGCAGGGAAGCCACCTACCAAATTCCGTGAAGATGGGGTCAGCCTTCTACCTACACGGGAAGTTTGAAAATTGGTGACGTTGGAAAGTTCAATATGGCGGCCGACAGTGGCGTCATACCATCGAAATAAGTAAGTACATCGGTTTCGGTTAGCGCAGGGAAGACGCCTACCAAATTTCGTGAAGATGGGGCCATAAATAAGAGAGTTCAACATGGCGGACGTCGTCGAACGTTATAGACCGTTATGACTGTTACGCGTAGAATTTCGAAATGAAACCTGCTTACCTTTTGTAAGTAAGCTGTAAGGAATAACCTTGCCAAATTTCAGCTTTCTACCTACATGGGAAGTTGGAGAATTAGTGATGAGTCAGTGAGTGAGTGAGTGAGTGAGTGAGGGCTTTGCCTTTTATTATTATAGATATTGTATATGTATATACAGTATATTATATACATACATACAGTATATAGTCAAGCTTGGGTCACAAAGTTGCACAGGAAAGTTCAAGGACTAGAAATGTTATTGCTGTTCTGTCAGTTACAAACACAAGTCTCTTACAGAGGCAAACCGGTCTCACAGGGAACAGCTGACGCACCGGCACTGACTTCTGCTGAAAATAACACAAAATCTTCTTCATCAAGGGTATTCAGCAGGCTGTCAGCAATGGCCAGAGCAGAGGAAGTCCAGTGGAAAAGAGACAGGAGAGTGAGAGAACATAGGATGGCCACAGCTCAGTCTCTTAAATGTTCATAGCCTCATGCGAGGAGTAAGTCATGCAGCAAGCCAGCAAGCTATTAGCTGATCCCGCAAAGAGGTATTGAAAGAGTGTGTTTTGCTTCCACTGAAAAACTGTTAAAGAGGGGCTGGCATGTCACAATTATATTTATATTTTGTAACGTGTGAGTCACTGTCTTGCATTCC